>NC_063333.1:147774510-147806573 GCF_021869965.1 Rhincodon typus | reverse complement strand
TGATTTACAGCATCCACAGTTCTTTCTGTTTTTACTAAGTGAGACAGAAAGCTGGATATTAATGAGACAAGCTGGGCCATTAACAAGGTAATTAAGAAGTGATACTGTCCCTTAATTCGCTACAGCCTTATGAGTGACCTATTGTGCTGCTTGTAAAAGCCATAAACAATGAAGCAAGATGCTCCTGATGTTATGATGAGCTTCGTCAGGTTTCTCATAGATTCGCTTACAATTCCTCACATTACCCACGTTGCTCAGATCCTTATAAGATTCCATCCACGGTTTTCCAATATAGTTGCCCTTTTTTGTCCCCAGATATTATTTTCCTCCCCTCAAAATGAGCTATTCTCCCATTCACTAACATTTTGTCATACTCACGTGTGTATCTATCATTATCTTCGTTATGATCGCTCATCCTTCATGCTCCAGTGCTTTTACACCCTTTTTACTTTGCTTCATTCCCCATTATTTGTTCCAACAACAGATATTACATATATCATTTCTTACACATTAGGTTAGAAAGAATTCTGTACAAATTTTCAGAGCTTTATTCCTTTATTTGTCTTGCCGACCACCTCAGAGCACTAGCCTGAGCCACTGAATTCTTGCCCCTGTGCCTAATTGCTGCATGTTTCCACTTCCACTATTAGGTTATGTGTAGCCTGAACCTATTAGTGTGATGGATCCTTTGTTATGTTTCATATGTATCCAAATGGATTCTATTTTGGTTTATTGACAGCTGTGTCGCTTTTTTCCCCACTGCCATTATGTTATCCTGAGTAAGTAAAGTCACTTGATCCCCATTTTGCTCTTTATCTTTTATAAATATATTGTAGCCTGTAATGTATAATTCACAATCCTGTTTTTTCTCTCTGTAGACATAGGCCAATAATCCTCACTAAGTCTGGTTTCTCTCAAGAGATGTTTGATTCCAGTTTCTTGTTTTATTACAGACATTCCATGTGTCACTGCACATACATTTAAACTAACTTTTAATAGACTTTGCACTTACTTTATGTCAAACCAGTCATTTACCCTGTTGGCGATATACACTACTGCCATTTGATTCATTGGTGGAGGGAGTGGATGTGGTGCCAATCAAGTGGACCGCTTTGTCCTGGAGCTCCCAAGTAGATGTGATGGTCAAGAAGGCACAACACCTCTTCTTCGTCAGGAGGCTAAGTACGTCGATTGGGACTCTCATCAACTTTTACAGCTGCAGCATAGAAAGAATTTAATCAGGTGCATAGTGGCCTGGTACAGCAAATGCTCTGCCCAGGACAGTAAGAAGGTGTGTGCACAGCCCAGACTACCACGATAGCCAACCTCCCAGCCATGGCCTCCATTTACACTTCTCGTTGCTGCGGAAAAGCTGCCAACATCATCAAAGATCCCTCCCACACTGGTAATGCTCTCTTCTATCACACACACCAACAGGCTCAAGAACAGCTTCTTTCCTACTGTTTTTGGACTGCTGAATGGACCGTCTACTTCAAATAATGTTGACCTTGCTAATGTTGGTGTTGTTTTGCGCACCTCCTGTGTAGGCATAACCTTGTGTGTCTCACAATGTCTAAGCACCCTATGATCTGTATGTCCTTGTTTGCTATGATCTGCCTGCACTGCTCGCAAAACAAAACTTTTCACTGTACTTAGGTGCATGTGACTACAATAAATCAAATCAAATCAGAAGTCCTGGATGGTGTTAAGCTTCATGAGCATTATTGGAGCTGCACCATACAGGGAGGAGGAGAATATTCCATCACACTCTTGACTTTTACATGGTTTGATCATCTTTAGCCCTCAAAGCCCATTGACCAGGTAAGGATGGAAGATTCCTTAGTGAATCAGATGGGTTTTTAACAACAGTTGACAGTAGTTTCACAGTCACCATCACTGAAGCTCGCTTTCAATTCTAGATTTATTAATTGAATCTTAATTCCACCATCTGCTGTGGTGAGATTTGTCTCCAGAGCATTAGCCCATGCCTTTATCAACCATAGACATTATCACTACACTAACATAGCCAGATAAACTGTTCCAACTATTTTCTTCTATAGATAGCAGATTGACCGGTGTATCATTTTCATGTTAATATCTTATCGTATGCTCAGGTTAAAGGTCTTGTGTTGTAGATCGTATCCATCTTTGTTGGCATAGGTTTGGCTGACAAAATGATAGATAGGCCTGTTTTGATTTTTGACTTTCTGTTGCTCGTGGGATACTGTCCTGGGGGGGGGGGGGGGGAACTAACCACAAAGCAAGTTCAAGATTTGGGCTATGGTTTTCCTTCTAAGCTTTATTATTTTGTTAAGCAAGGAGAGATGTAGGGCAGTAAGGGTGCAAATTAGAGCAAAAAGTGCAATATTCTGTCTCCTTATGTCTCAGATGTGACCAAAGACTTCATTTTAAAGCAAAATGAAAACCAAGAACAGCCTTCATAGAGGAAAAGAGACATCTGTTTCTTGACAAGTTCATTGCTTTGATTGGAGAAAATATATCAGATCATACAAGACCAACTTTGTCTTTTGGCTAAGTGGGAATAGCGATTGGTATTCTAAAGGGAGGAAATTTAATGATAAATCACTTACAATGGTTCCTCCGTCATAATGCAGTACTTGGCGCTCTCCCAGACATTGTTAAAGTGAGAGTTTACTCTATTATAAATAATAAAAGGTAATTGTGAGAGAGTCAAAGGAACTGTCCTGTCAAGATTGAGTTGATACCAATTGAATTTCTAGATTAGCAATTCATCTGTCAACATTGTCTTCATCTTTTTTATATGATGTAAGTTTAGCTTGAGAGGGCAAATCACAAAAAGCAGTGCAATGCTACCTACTCCAAACCAGGGCACCATCTAGAAGTAAACTGGCTTTATTATCTTCCTATACAGCATTATCCCACTCAGCTGGAAACATGCCATAAATGGATGCAGTCAGTAGATTCACTGACATGTACAGCATTGCATCTGGATGACCAAAAAGGCTGGTGGCAACAATATTTCTCAATGGTGAATACACATTATAATAATTCTTTCCATCACCTCCAAGACCAGCAAATGGAAGGGCTGTAGGTAAGGTACATCTTTTGATCTGACACGGCATTTAACCCTTTGTGGGTCAAATTCATATTCTGCAACTATGTATCATTTACAGTACTTTACATGAAGAAGAAAAACCGATCACTTTACTGTAAGATTATTCCTCGGGTTTGTTGAATTTTTCCCATTCTGCCTTGATTCACATTAATAAAAATGATGGGAGGTGATCAATGTTACATCCAGGATAAAACATCTGGATAGTTGGGAAGCTGAAGCAAAACTGAGTAAGTTTATTAAATGGTATACCTCAATCTCACTGTTCAGAAGTTTTTATAGACTGTCTTCCAAGCTCCTCAAATGAATAACAGATTTGTAACTCTGTCCTAAATTACATTTTAAGATTATTTTCTCAGTAGATACAAGAAAGCTGAGAAATAGGCAAAACAATTCCCCAAAGAGAGATGTCTAAGTAATCCACAGCTAATCTGAGACACTTTGAACTGACTATCACTAAGGTGCTATCTCCTGTTTAAGATTAAGATTCTGTAAAGATTAATAACAGAGATGAACTAAAACCCAACAAAAAAAATACTTGGAAATACAATTCCTGGTTGTACTGGAGCTCCATTTTGAAGTATACAAGACATGTTGGACCAGGATGTGTTATTTGCAAGTTTTACTGGTTCTTCATTCTAAGAAGTTTTGCAAGAGCTTTGTTTTCAAAACATCATGTCGAAAAAGGTGAGCTTATTAATAATTTGAGAACCATCTTTATTATCAGCATGTGCAATCTCCTCACACAGTTGGCAGAGGGTTGTATTTGTAATGGAATGCACAATCTTTGCAGTTCAGCTATAACTAGACAGATAGCATCATAACCACACCTAGGATTGTATCCAAAATATTTCAGTAACAATTTTCAAAGTGCTAAACCCAATTCAACAAAAAATAACAGCCTAACGGACTGTTGTGATCCAAGAACACAAAAAAAAACCAGCAGCTGCACAGCAAAGAATAAATTGCTTTATTGGTGAACAGAAAGAAATGTTTGTCTTCAACAGAATATCAAATAAAAGCCTGCTTAAGGTACAGAATACCCACCTATCTAAAGTATCGGAATTACAAGGGCAAAATACAGTTGCACGATTGCAGAATAAACGCAAAACACCAGGATGGAATACAACAAAGCAAACGTCAAACTCCAGTCTTTTAGTCTAACAGCACTTGTGCACTGAACCTCTGAAACGCAGGCGTCCAGATGAGAGGCACATACCTTAATTGAAGCCCTCTGTTGATGGAGCTGTGCTTTCGAATACAATCACCAGCGTTTGTTTTAATCGAGTCCCTCAATATCGAGGCTGGTCTTTACATGAACTTCACTGTGTTTAAAGTAGAAAGACGGAACCAAATCCTTTGAGATCCCAGGGCCGACTGAACGCACCATGTTTCATTTAGGTGTTTGCCTGCACATGAAACAAGACAGTCTGCCTGCTCCGACTCGGAGCTTCCTGTTCCCCTAAGCATTTGGCGTCGGGGGGTGTTGTGGGGGGAGGGGGTGTGCTCATTGACCTGATTAATGCATTTTAAAAAATAACGTCTGTAGAGCAGAGAGCTTCTTGGTCATTGTGAATATTTCTGTGGGAAGACTGGTTCATTTGGGAATTCTGCCTGTCTGTCTCACGCTGCTGGCTTTGCAGGGGGGTGTACAGAGTAGATGTTTAGTTAAAGTGACCACTAATCATGAAGAATTTGTCCTCAAGCATTGGACGCTCCTGAAATGTTGTGATATAACCAGAAAGATGTTTTGGAGCCACTGTCTGTGATTATGACTGTTCGATAATGACCCGCAACGCTCTGGTCCAAAGACACACTCAACAATTTATGTATTAATAAAGCCTTCGGTGCAGCTGCAAACGGACTTAGAATACAATTCGTATTCTTAAAACAAGATTGAAGCGAAGGAATTGAAAATAGACAATATAACCAAAGAGAATTAACAAAATATATCCACCTTCCTGTTGTCATAATAACTAGATAAATATTCAAGCCTATATACTTACAGACTGGAAAAGCCCAGAAAATCCATTTCTCTGAACCCTTGGTGTTATGAGTGTTATATACACACACTGTTCTTCAACAGAGATAAATTCAAAGATACGTCAAGGTGAATGTACTCAACACCATCGGCTGCTGGCTCTACAACTACCATTTAAGAGAGTTTAGCAGCATTTTCTTATTTTGCTCTAACACATTCTGGACACAGTTTTCCAGGAGTCAATTCAGATAACATGATGGAATGACATCACAGACAACTTTCGCACCCTCCTGTGAACATCACACTTCAGCACCACCAGCTGCCAGTTTATCAAAGACCACAGCAGCTAAATCTATACGAAAATATACTTTTGCTTCTGTCAATCCTCCTTTTATCAGCAGTAGTTCAATGAAGAGAAAGTTACTTCAGCTATTAACGTGCTGCAGAGAACCAGCTGACACTAGGAGACATGTCGACAGCTTTCAGGCACAGTAAACCATTCTGTAAATCATTAAGATTATTATTAGTTAGCAGGGAGTGTTCCAAGACTCTAATCTAATCTTGGTTTTACTTGATGGGTTTAATTTTTTTGAGTTCGGCCTGGGAGCTAAATTATCGAAGCCCCCTTTCCATTAGATTGCAAACCCAGAATGACTTGGCTGTGATGGATCATTACATCTTCCCACACAGAAGGAGGCCATTTGGTCCATCCGCACATTGTTGGCTCTTTGAAAAAGCAATCTGTGAATTAATGTGCCTTGCAAATGTTTAAATTTCCTGCAGTCTGATTTGTCACAGATTGCTTTATGCATTTATATAGCATTTTGAATTGTATTTATGCTGTTAGCATTTTAAAAATTGTATTACAATTTATATTGACAATAGATGTTGGTTAAATGAGAGTGTCCAAGAAGTCCAAATCATTACACTGGGCGATTTAGCAATGAAAAATATCCGCTTGTATCACATTAGACCACATTTTTACAAGGGAGGGAGTGAACTGTTGATAATATTAACCGTGGAGAGGTTGCTTCAAGTTTGAATGACATTCTTTTAGTCCACAGGCATATTCCCTTTTTTTTATCAAGTTTACTTCTCCACTGAAATAGAGAGAGGAATATTACATAAAGCCATTGGACATTGCAGCTGCTTATATCGACAGCAGTACTTTCCAGGACAATGATGTCAGGGTATATAATTACATAGAACTCAACTATAACTCAGTTTATATCTAATTATTTTCCCGGACCTAAGATTTTAGGTGACAGGTTCAGCATAAGGAGTTAGATCTTTTATTTTTCAATGCCCAAGTGCAGATTTAACTTAATTAACATATGGTGAAAGGTAACATTTACTTTTTATTGGATTATAGACATATGTCAAAGTTACAACACAAATATAAGCCTTCTCGTCAAATCAATGTTACTATTCACTGTCCATACAAGCAATTATTTCCAATTAGATTTGCCCATCCTCTTATCCCATATTCCTCCAATTGTTTCTCTTTCAAACTTGAGCCAACCACCTGATCTTAAATGTTGACATAGATTTAGAATCATAGAATACCTACATTGCAGGTAGAGGCCATTCGTCCATTGAATCTGCACCAAACCTCCGAAGACCATCCCACCCAGATTCACCCCACAACCCTCTGGCATTAACCCTGCATTTACACATCCCTGGACACTGCGGGGAAATTTTTAGCACGGCCAATCCACCTAACTTGCACATGTTTGGACTCTGGGAGGAAACCGGAGCACCGGGTGGAAACCCCCTCAGACATGGGGAGAATGTGCAAATGCCACACAGTTTACAGTTTAACAGAAACTGAGTTTTGTGATTTGACATGTTGATAGAGTCTAGTCATTGTTTCCGCTGTATTTTTAACATTACATTTACATAACAACTTTAATGCATCAACATTTATTAGGGGACTCAAAAAATGTTAGTTCAGATATTGGTCCTGATGTTCATATGAGAACAGGATAGTGGATGTATGATTCCAGTAACAATTAGTGGTGAATCCATGCTTCCAGGTCTCTGCAAATCTGAACAGGGATGTTTCAGTAGATATTTGCAGAGGCGGAGGAGGTGGGAGGGAGAACTTGAGTACATCAGTGATAAGTTCCAGTGGGATCCTCATGGATACAGACCAGGGCTGTTCGTTGAGGGAGGCTGTTAGATGTGAAGATGATCATAGATACTTTGCTTACAAAGAGGGAGGCCAACCCAGGGTGAAGAAAGCTGTTGAATGAATGGGTGCACCCGTGAGCACGTTGAAGACATTTTACATGTTTATAATTTACCTGCTGGGTTTATTCTCTCTCATCATGCAGCTCCAGACAGATTTGGACTAACAGCTGGCCTCGCTTCCTAGCTGCCTCCCCATTCACACTTCAGAGTAATATCAGTAATGACAGGACTGGCATAATGATAATGGCACCAGACTTGTTATTCAGAACCCAAAGCTAATGTTCTGGGAACATGGGTTTAAATCCCACCATGGCAAATGGAGAAATTTGAATTCAATAAAAATTTGGAATGAAAAGCTAGCCTAATGGTCATGCCTATTAACTGTTGTTAAAAAGAATCTGATTCACCTATGTCCTTCAGGGAAGGAAATGTGCTGTCCTTATCTGATCTGGTCTACATGTGACTCCAGGCCCGCAGTTATGCAGTTGGCTTTGAACTGTCCTCTCTTAGCAATTAGAAGTAGGCAATAATTGTTGGCCTACCTCGTGATGCCTTCATCCCATGAGAAAATTTTTCAAAATATTGTGTGTCGATGAGTTACTTATTCAGGAGACCAGTTATCATTTGGACAATAAATCTCTGGGGATCAAGGAATTAAGTGACAGCTGACATTAGATCCTTTCCTCACCTTACACCACCCACTGACTACTGGGAAGGTAGGGAGTTAGAATTCAGACCAGTGAATCAGAAAAGTTGCAGGAAGTTGAAATCAAAGTGACTGGTTTTCGTGGCTCACAATAATGTCTTTGGAAAGAGACTTCCTGAAAAGGACCTTAACAATAGAGTTGAATATTGATATGGTCTTTGGGTTCAGTAGAGATTGCAGATAACTGGGAGGATGGATGATCGGGGTCAAGTGAGTAAGGGTGAGGCTGAAGAAGGTAAAACTTATGCCCAGGACAGCACATCCTGAAGTAAGTTCAAGGCCATGAGTGGGGTTGTAAGCTGAAACTGTGGGCTCGCAAACTGAAAGGCAGCAACAGTGGCCATGGAACTCTGACCAGGTTATAACGGTTGGACTTATTCTGGACATCCCTTCACTTGTCAGCCTGCCTCTGACCCATACGCCACCTCAGTTCCCACTTAGAGATTGTGACAATTTCCAAGCCTCAAAATGGGGACACAGTGGAAAAAGAAGTTTAGGATGCATGATGATGTCAGGTACAATTGAGACACTCAAGAAGGCATTATCTGATTATTTAAATAATGCGCAAGAGTATGAGGAAAAGATAGGAATACGATATTAAGTCATGATGCTCATTTGGAGAGCTGGTGCATACATGATGGGCTGAATGGCTTCACAGAGCACCATAGAAATTCTATAATCCTGCGGAATGTCAAATGGCTTATGTTTGTTTTAATCACAGAATTAATGTGATTGATGAAAAGCATTGGGATAATTAGACAATAGAAATGTGAAGAAACAAAATCTGGGTTTTGGCACTGACAGTGCTGCGATAGGGATAGAAGCAAACCGTGTCTCATGGATGTCAGAATTTGGAATGATGGGCTGGATATGAGGCTTGCAACTGAGTTGATCTCACAGCTACATAGAACATAAAGACCGTACACGGTCCAGTCCTCCTCTGGGGATGGAGATAGAACACTGATGAAGGTGCACATTCTTTGGCTGGGGATTTATCAGGAGAATCCTGGTGATGCAATGGATAAACGGACGAAGTTCTGATTCATCTGCTTGATGCCAGAAGCAGAAAACATGTTAACATATTAAGATGAACTAAGGGTCATCATTTGGCAGTGAGGCCATTGCAGGGATCTGCTGGTTTCTGCAGACAGGAGCGGAACTCTGAAACAGCATTACCATGGAGACGGACCACAGAGTGGAGGCGATAGCTGAAAATAGATTGTTAACGGACACAGATGGGCTAAGGTTGTTGAGGAGAGCTAACGTACTGTGTAGAAAACACACCTACTGTCACTGGTGACTGTAGCCAACCTGTTTTACTGGTTCAACAATCAATTCAAAGAGTGGACCAATTCTGAAAAATACTCCCAGTGATGGGTTACAGACCAGAATCCCAAACTAGCTGATGCAGCTGTAAAACAACATAACAAATTCAGTTCCTCTGAGAAAGTCTTCAGGACCCAGAAAATTCTTGGAGCTCACTCACTCCACTGTCATAATATCACTGGGAATGCAGCTCAGCTGAAATTGGCTCCTTATCTCAATATTCATCAGATAAAACTGATTTATTTTTTCCCGGTTCTTACTTTTGTATCAGTGCTTGCAGTTAAAGTCAAATTAATCTAGCCTGAAAACTTTTGCAGTCTCACTTCAAGTGCTGGAATATGAGAGGCTGCCAGCAGAATTGTAACCACAGTATTGAGGTTTATTAAAGAACTGGGGCTGACAATGACTGAAAGTAAACTGTATTTATAGAAATAAGCGAAGCCAACCACCATTATGTTCCGTCAATTTATTATTACAATATTAGTGCCCCTGTCTGAGGGTCTTAAATCATTTCTGGCAGTGTGCTCTATCAAGGCTCATTGTAATGCCTACTTCAACACTTCAGAGCAGCACTGATAATGACACACAAGCTGCAGGTACCAGATGTAGTTGACTATGTTAGTTTTTTTAAGTGTTTACTTTTAAACATTTAGACACCAAGCATTTATCTCTGACCAACATAATTATTTTTGCTATAAATGACTTGTACAAATCTGCACGACAAATAAACTAGCGGAATATCTCACTTGGGAGGGGGAGAATACAGGAATGTACTCCTACTCGTGATGCTGGGAAACAGACAACAAACTGAGCAGGTTGTGTTTTGCTGAGATCACTCTGTGGACCACTTTCCTGTCTCCCTCCAGTCCCTGGTGGTTATTCTATATGTCTACATTACTAATAGCACAGCTGTGCTCCTCAATATGGCTGTCAATATGTCCAAATATTTGTTTGAAAGCTATTCTCCATGGGAACAATGGAAAATGGAAAGATCTTGCTTGTCGATGTATCATTTCCAGTTCTTCAGTTACAGGCAGAGACTGGTAATGTCAGTCCACTGACATCCCCTCAAAACTGTGACAGCTGTTTTCTAGTTCTGAACCATTGACATGAAGGACCTTTATTAGCAGAATGGCCCAATCAATCATGAAGTGATTTTGAGCATCAGTACGAAAATCCAAACTCACTGTCTGCACAACAAAATCATTAAAATGCTGTTTTACTATGAGAAGCAATTAGCGTATTCCGTACAGATGCTATTTCCTGCTGGTTTTTATTTTGCTCCGTGATTACACAGTACTTAAGTTCAGAAGCGTTGCCCTCCCTTTTTTGAAAATCGTGTTTCCATGAAATGATCCAGCACCAAGAGTTCCATAGGCGCCAACAGATTTACTGGGATCAGACATTTTTTTGCAAACATAGAGTTTCTTTAGTCACCAATCCATCTATAAGCAGCAACATTTCTAAATGCAGTATCAGTTCTATGTGCACCAATTGTTCTTTATGCACTGACAATTCTATAGCCAACAAATTTCTATAGGTGTTGACATTTCTAGAAGCAGCAAATAAGCTTCAAAGCAACAAACTTTCCAGAGGTACCCAGAACTTAATGGGTACAACAGCTCCCCAGTCACCAGGAGGTCTATAAGCATCCACTGTTCTATAAGCACCAACCAATCTATAAGTCGCAATATTTCTAGAGGTACCAACAGTTAGACAGGCACCCACCATTTTATTGGCTCCCACATTCTATAGGCACCGACAGGTCCATACATACCCATCATGTTCTAAGTGCCAACAGATTCACAGTCAGCTTTATATAGGCACCCCCAGTTCTGTAGACAGCAACTGTTTTGTGAGCACCAAAAATTCTAGAGATGCTTTGAGGTATCTTTGTTACTGTTACTTACAATGGATCATTCTGTGTGTGATTCTTACAAGTGGTCTAACCAATCATTGAAGGATCATGCCATTGCAATCAAATCAAATCCAACGGCCAGCTGTCTTTCAATATGGTAGCCTTCCAACTGAAGCCACTGAACAGTGATCAGTATTGTATAAGGTAATGGTTCTGAACGTTAATATTCATCTTATATTGGCTCCACCCATTCAGGCAGCTTGTGGGTGGAGGTAAGGAGTTCTACAAACAGGGATAGGGATGCAGGCCATCGAGGGGTTTCATGCAGCAGCAATGTAGCCAACTTGGTGCAGAACAGATATTGAACCCATGGCTGATTTAGGTCAGTAATTCAGCATCAAACAATATGGTCTATTCTGTGATGGAGGCATTGAAGCAACAGATTGATGCCTCATCTTAAAATTGAATTTGCTCTGAGGAGTTATGTCCGTAGATCAGAATAATAATTAGCAGTAGGCACTGAAGATGGAATTAATGTAATAGAAATAATTCACAGCTCTATAAACACATGGACATCTTATGTTCTGAAATTAGATGCTTGTTTATTCTTTACTAATCCTCATCCCTTTCTTAGTAATATATTAATGGACTGAACCTGAATCCTAACAGGTAGCCATCATTAGGATTAATCATTGATCCTCTCCATGAAGGCATGGCAAAGTGGATGAGCAGATTGAAAAACAGAGCCATCCAAAACAGCTTTTAAAAGACTGCTTCTGATCCTTTCAGATTATTACAGCAGGGCACATAGGAAAATGTCATAAAATGTCACCTTCAGTTCAGGGAGACTGTTGTTAAAAGGAGTGTGGACAAATTAATAATGTTTTGTCACTCTTAAGATACAATTGGCAATGTTTTATCAGCAGCTGCAATTACTGCCGGCAATTGATAACTAGTGAAATTAGACCCGTGTTTTCCAATTTGGAAAAGCAAAATGCTTATCCTTTAACTTGGGGCAGTAATAACAAAGTTTTTTGTTGCCCACTTCCTTAATATTACTGATACTAATCTATAATGCAGAAACCAGAAGATGTATATCTGAATAAAAACCGAAATAAATATGGATGCTGGAAATCGGAAACAAAAACAGAAATTGCTGCAAAGTCTCAGCAGGTCTGGCAACAACCATGGAGAGAAAGCAGTAGTTAACGTTTTGAGTCGAGTGACCCTTCCTCAGAACTCTGATGTAAAACTGAACTGTCCTGACAACATTGATCTACACAGTCATTATTTTAGAATGATGATTGCCCTTGCTGAAATAACATAAACAAAAATGGTAGGGAAAAGCATTAAGTATTTATCAGCTTAAATGACGGGCAGTAATTTTCCAGTTTCTAAGCCGATGATGGTTTCCACTTTATTGTGGAGGATTGTGTAGACGCTGCACCATTTTGCTTTCCAAGCTGCAAATCAAAAAAATGTGCTTTTCTCACCGAAACTCTCAGGAGTTGCAAGTATATACAAAGGTCCAATAATTATATTCGTTGAAATGATGGTGTTACTGTGTATTCCTATCCTACTCAAATTCTGAACTTTCTCAGTCACTTGAATATCTGGACTTTTCATTTCTCTGGTTGCCGCATATTAAGACTGTGCTGACCCATCTTCTAGACAATTTTCTCTCCAACTGCAAATGTAAACTCATTTGAATTTCTGAGGGTTGAAATTCAAGATCAATTACGTTAAATCACCGTATATGGTTGTATTAATGCATGTTCGTGTTAGAAACAAAACAAAAATAAAACATCTAAAAGAGAGGGATATGACTTGGACTATGACTCATTAGTTAATCACACATTTATACTACTCCAAATCTTAAATGAGTAGCTCGTTGGTGCAACAGGCTAGAAATTAGACTCAAAACCTTCAGATTCCTCTGCATTACACAATAACACTCCAATTTCAGAACATAGAGCGTGTGCAAACATATTTCATCTGGTTTTGTAAATGGACATGAGAGATCAGGATATTTAAGATGGACTTTAATATGATGCAAAATAAAAACTGAAAGAACTACTGATGCTGGAAATCAGAAACAGAAACAGAAATTGCTGGAAAAGCTCAGCAGGTCTGGCAGCATCTGTGGAGAGAAATCAGAGTTCATGTTTCAGGTCCAGTGACCCTTCCTTAGAAGTGATGCATTTTGTTTACATGTCAGAATGTAGAGTACGGCATCTCATAGACAACAGATAAACAAATCAATTGTGTTTTATTGCATTAGTCACTGCATTCTTTCCTGCTTTTTCTTTAGAAGCTGAAGTTAATAATCTCTATTATTTGTCATTCCCTGAGTAGTGGATGACATTTGTATAAACTGAGATATGCTGGAGCCATTACAAGGCAGGTTATGCTTGACTGACCTCTACTTCCAAGACACACTGGCCAAATCTTTCACATGGAGTAGTTTGAAATTTATTCCGAGTGTCCTCATGCCAAATCATGAGCAATATCAGTAGAATCACGGCTCGATTACAACAGCCTTCTGTGCTATGTTGTCTTGACAATAGACACTGAAGTAAGATTTACCATCGGCTCTGTGCAATATTGACTTAGTTTATTGTCGACAGCTGTAGATTTTATGCCTGTATCAACTCATTGACTGATACCACTATAGATATAAGTAATGCCAATAGATATCATTAAAATGGTCTAATTACCTTTGGTAATATTTTAGCTGTGAAGTTATGTGCGTATGTGACTCATAAAAGAATATAATCATGTTCAATTCAAAGCAGCCTATGAGTGAATGAGCAAACATACATTACATTGATTTCATGGCCCATCAATAGAAAGTCAACTTTATATATCTGAAAGCACCTCTTATATCAGAATGCATTTTCTTCTTTAATTGTGCTTTATTACTCTACTCTGATGCAATGTTGAGATTAGATCTAAAATCTTTATCAGTGTCTAAGTATATCCTGCTGAAGTACCAGTAGTACGAGTTACATCCATTTGACAATGCAACAGATGTTTTCTCACAGATGGAAAGCAAGTACAAGAACAGAGAATAAAGCAACATATTTGAAAATGGGCACTTCCTTTATAGAACAGTGATACTAATTTAAAGATAGTGCTCATTCCCTTCCCTTTGAATGAAATCGTCAGCACTAATACTTAAGTAATTCATTAAGCATTGTTAACTTTTCTATCTGTACCAGCTTGCTATGCATCACTTTGTGTATCTCCAATGTATAAAAGACTCATAGCTCTTTGATAAGATTAGGCTTTGAATGTTTAATGGGATACTGTTTGATTAAGTATCACTTTCCTGAAACACTAGTTTAACTGATAAATTGGAAAGATGTTCAGTGGCGATCTTGTTTCATTTTAATTAGTGAATGTAAGTACACCCTCTAGAAATCTCAGAGAATTTGATAAAATCTACTATTGTTTTCAGAAAGGATCAGTTAACAACTAATGGTTTGCCATACTGAAATGTGTAGTTACTTCAGGAATCATTAAACAAATATTGAACTTAAAAATCACCCAGAATTTAAGAAGTGGGTGTTCAGATATTATCTTTCCCCTTAAAGATGTTTTTTTTTAGTTTCACCAGTTCCTTGTTTGGAAAAAAAATGAATGAGTTATTTGATATTTCCACAACAGTACCAGAATGGCCATCTAAACCTGAAAATAAGATTTATACTGTTATTGGGAAAAGTAATGCCAGAATATGTCATGATTAGGAACTAATCCTGTGAATTAAAAGGACCATCTTACAGTCAAGTGAAAGATAAGATACTGCAGATGCTAGAATACTGAAATAGAAACACTCAATACATTAGACACCAGCTAATGAGAGAGGAAACAGACTACCTGAAATGTTAAGAGATAGTAGGAACTGCAGATGCTGGAGAATCCGAGACAACAAGGTGCAGAGCTGGATGAACACAGCAGGCTAAGCAGCATCACAGGAGCAGAAAGGCTGACGTTTCGGGCCTAGACCCTTCATCAGACCCTTTCTGATGAAGGGTCTAGGCCTGAAACATCAGCCTTTCTGCTCCTATGATGCTGCTTAGCCTGCTGTGTTCATCCAGCTCTTTACCTGAAATGTTAACCCTGGTTTTCTCTCCATTGCATGCTTATGTTTTAATTTTAAACTAGCTGTAACCATTCTTTAGACCATTAGAAATAGGAACAGGGCTAGGCCATTCAGCCCCTCCATCTGCTCTGTTCTTCAATAAGACCATGTCTGACTAATATTCCTCATATTCACTTTTCTGCCTTTTCCCTGTAATCTTCGTTTCTCCTACTAATTAAGAAGCTATCTATCTCCGTCTTGAAATTTTCAAGACTGTTCAGCAAAGAGTATGAAGGGAACACGGATGAAAAGATCAATGTTAAGGTACAGATTAGCTGTTACCTAAGTGTTTGGTGACAGGTGCGAGAGGCTGAATGATTTACATTCATTCCCATGTTCCAACAGTACAGATGATGATTCTCTGATTTGCTTTCTGCCTCTGATGCATTACGAACATGACTCTTATTGAAATCAAAAGTAACATTACATGTGACTTTGACAAAGGTGAACTAGATATCTCTTTGTATTTGAATAGAAGTTTCTAACCTGATCACAAAAGTAGCTCCTCCTGCACTTTTCCTTAAGCAACAAAAAACACATTAGTTTTGCAGCCAGCTAGAAATACTCGTTAGCTGTCTGGTATGCAACTTTTTATCATTCTAAAAATCAATGGACAGTTTACAGCACATCTATATGTAACCCAACAGTCTCCACATTTTTCTTAGAGTTTGGAGATTCATAAGCATGGATTTTCAATCCTGAAGTATGTGTGCAAAGTTGAAAAATGTCCCAAGTCACTGCAACTCCCCCACTTGAAGGAACAACATGATTTTTGTTTGGGCTGGGAAAGCACATGCTAACAGGAGCTGGTTCTGTTGTCCATCAGAAGCAGTTCAGATGTTCCAGAGGGGTAGCTGAGTGCCTTAGTGAGGTGGTTGATAGGCTTGCCTTGGTGTTCTGGAATATCTTCCTTGTGGTTGTTTAATATCAGGTCCTCTAGCCATCATCTCTCACACTCTTTCATCTCACCATGCTCCATCCATGCCAGCCCATACCCCAACCAATTCCCCATGACCTTTGATATCGTCTATACCAACATATTTCCCCATTCTTCCACATTACCCTGCGTAGCCCCTATATCAACTTATTACCAATTCATACAAACTCAAGACTCCTCCCACCCGCCGACCTTTACCTCTACATCTTCCATTTTAACTCACCGCAAATCCACATCCACTGGTAGCAAGATAATCTTAAAACAACAATTTCTCAATGTTTAGAATTTCAAGCAATTGTGAAAAGTTCTGAAGCTTTGCCAAGAAGAAAGACCTGCATGGAATTCAGTCAATGTAAAAAGAATAACATTGATAAGTGTTGAGCTTACGATAGAAAGTAAATTTATTTTACCTTTACAAAGTGTTTTGCTTTTGGCTTTATGTAACAAAGAAAGAAATGTAGAAAGGTACAATAATGTAATTCTGAATTAACAAATGTACACATTTATTGCAAATGCTCAATCAGTAATACAAGTAATCGACTTATTAAAAATAACCAAATGTAATTTGTCTCAATTTTACAATGAACTGAATTGCAGCTACATAATCTCACTGGCGCATAATTTGTTATTAAATTAATGGAGATGCAAAGAGAACTCAACAGTATTTACACATCAAATGCTACAGTAGCCTCACTTGTGGAACAGATGTATTATTTAACCTGGAAATCCCAAAGTTGCTGTCAGATTTACAATACAGTTTACCATTAACTTCATAAGAAGAGTATCGCTCTGCCTTGCTCACACTGAAGTACATCGAATGTGAAATGTGGAATGATTGTATTTCTACAGTAAATAAAAAATGAAATTCACCACAGCAATTTAGATCTTGCCTATTTCAATCTAAGTAAGCTTTAAATGATGTGACAATCGTCAATTACATAGAGTCAACCTTTCTGGCACTGATGTTGAAAATTCAAAATTTGCAAACTTTTAAATGTAAACTCTTATTTTACTGACTTTATTTTCCGTTGATCATAATTCAAACTTTCTTTGACTTTCTTGAGGCAGGGATTTTACCAAACTGACTCACTCACATCCAAGGGGTTGACAGCAGGACCTAAAACCCATTTGTCAGTTAAGTTTTCTTTTCTATGGTAATGTCATAACCCAGTCATGGTAGCAGGTAATCTGGACCTAAACTCTTTTCATCTGAGTTCCAAACCCCTTAATATTGCTAGTTTCACAAATTCTCAATCTGAGGAATTCAAGAAAAAAACCCTTTTGTATTCCTGTGCAATTCAACTCTCCCTGCCCCATTACCAAGCCATAACTTCACCAAAGTCTCAGCAAGTTTTTAAAAGTATCTAACTGACATTAGTCTTCCTAATGGCAGATACTGTTTGATGTCCTGTTGTCTGCATAACTTTTTCCTAGTTACCATCAGTTATGAAGAAGTGTCACTGGACATGAAAAATTACCTCTGATTTCTCTCCACAGATACTGCCAGACCTGCTGATATTTTCTAGCAATTTCTGTTTTTGTTACTCTTTGACATCCTTCTGCAGCAAAAAATAAAGGGAAGGAAGCTGCAATGGAAGGAGGGAAAGAAGGGGAACAGAAAGAGAGAGGAATGGAAAGAGAGAGGATGGGAAATGAGGGAAGAAAAGATTTGAACTTGTATGACTATTTCATGACATCCAGGTTTACCAAAAATTTTCGAGTCAATTAAATACTTATTGAAATGTAATGGATGTTACAGCGTGGGAAACCTGGCTGCTAATTTGTGCACAACAAGCTCTCACAATCATCCATGTGATGATAGAATTGTAGAAAATAAAAGCAGGAGTAGGCCATTCAGCCCATCAACCCTCCTCTGCCATTCATGATGGTCACGGCTGACCATCACCTAAAACCCATACATCTGCTCTCTCTCATTATACCCCTTGATGATTTTAGTCATGAGAAATCTATTTTTTTTAAAATTTGGAATGGATAACTTGTTTTACTTTTTCCTTGTGATGTTGATTCATGGATAAATATTTTCCAGGAAACCAGGATAATGTTGCAGCGGTTCCTCAAAATAAAAGGTCTAACTGCACATATGCATGATGTGGCCAGCTGATATCACAGACCACATTTGCACATTTTGATATTGCTTTTATAAATTCTTGTGATCTTTTACAACTACCTGAGCAAATGGAGCTTCTGTTTGACATGTAATCTAATAGACGCAATCTCCAACAGTGCAGCTCTCCAGCGGTACTGCATTGGACAGGAGTACTCATGTCTTGGAGAGGTCCAAAATGACACCAACATAACTGATAACCTCAATAGAATCCCATCCAATACAGCAGATGGATACAATGCTGAATGTGTCTTCTGCTAAAATTCTTCAGAGAAGCTTAATAGATCCATTGATATATTTGACTGAGGTAAAATTAACTGTACACATTAAGACCATTGGTTTTCTGTTTTGTAAGAGATCAATTTTTGTTACTTTTTAGCCATAGATACACGTGACAAAAGCTGCACTCAGGATTTCCATGACTTATAGCAGTAATTACAAAGCCCGCATAAGTAATTGAATTCTCTGAAATATAGCCCACAGAGGAAAAAAAACCCAAGTCAAATCCCAGGAGAACTCTTTACTCCAGAAATGCATCACTTGATATTAAAAAAAAACTATAAGGTTGAAAACTGGAATGTTAACACATTTAAAAATTGACCTTAATAAAGAAATTGCTTAGCAAACATGCAGATAACAATCCTTTTAAATTCATTCCCTTCATTTTAAATCTCAAACAGATCTACAGGTCCACAGCATGGTTCATGAGGGAGCTCTGAAGAATGATTGCGGTAGAGGTTTCAAGTGATCCTCACCAAGTTACAGCAGCAACCACTGTAAGGTTTAATTAACATCTGAATTCTCTGTCACTGAGTTGGTGAACAAAGAGATGAGGAGGTGAATGAAAGCTCCTGAAGAGATAAAGTGTTAACACAGCAATTATTACATCTAACAGCAGTCATTTCTCATTTCATTAAGATCATAGCAGCTCTAGAAACAGCCTTAGAACAAGAGAACAACAGTTCTACCGTGAAAGAGAGCTTCCAATTGGTAATGTTAAACGTTTTCATGTATGCATTATGGGTGGCTGCATCAGTGATGATCTTGGAGAGAATGAAAAGCCAATGGGGATAAAAAAAACCCTTGAAGCAGCGATCACTAAGGTTCTGATGAAAAGTTATTGATCTGAAATGTTAACTCTGTCTTCCTCCCCACAGATGCTGCCTGACCCGCTGAACAATTCAAATAGTTAATGTTGCTATTTGTGATTATGACATTTGATTTCTCTTATTTTCAAACGGTAGACTCTGGAATACAAATAACCAATGTTAGCACAAATAAGTTGCCACAGTCACTACCCGACAACCATGGCTATTTTCTTTTATCCTAAGTGTTTTCCTTTGAAGATTTAATTTAAGTTGTCAAACTCAACAATCGGAACAGATTACAGGTGGCAAATGCAGTTGGGAAAAAAAATCAAAATTCTGCAAAGGTTGCAAATTCACTGGCACATTTACAAATGTGTCAACAGCAATTACATTTCAAAAGCAATTCACTGGATGCAAGTGTGTTTTCATTCATTGAAAAGGTGCCAACATCTCTGGCAAAAGCAATATTTATTTTCCATCCCTAATTGCCCTTGAGAAGGTGAGCTGTCTTCCTGAACCTGCACAGTCCCACTGTTTGAGAGTGTGATAAGGCATCACAGAAATTCTTTTACTGATGCTTCTTCAAATGATATTAAGATAGTACCTTCAATACAGAAAAATGACCCAAGAAAATTAATCTTATAATGTTAGGAGGAGTGTGCAGAGGTTGGATAATTGCAAGTAGTTTAAAAAAAAGTGTTAGAGGATGGGAAAGAAATGGAGAGTATTATGATGTTTTAACTTATAGTCCTACTGAACAAGTCAGATCCCAGAATGAAATGGGCTTGATAGACCCCTCTTTTTCAGTTTTTTGGTTAACATGGTGGTTAATCACTGAGACGCTTTCACACCAGTCTTTAGATTTTATTTGACAACAGAACAGAAGTTTATTGACAATGTAAGAAATGAAGGAGTAATCAAATCAAGCTATCCAAGTATAGAAGATGGTTAGCAAGGCCTAAAACACACAGGCAACTGATGTTCAACCTGTTTCATGACACTATCCATTTCAGAGACTCAACTTCAGAGAAATTACTCTGTCCCATTGCAATGCTTTACTTTTCTACTTAAATTCTACTTAAATTCCTGATAGTTTCTTTGCTGTGAAGATAATTCAACAAGTCCTCTCCAAATCCACCAACATGAAATTTTCACAAGTCTGGGAAACTCAATCTTAAAATAAAAACTGCAGATTCCTAAACAAACACTCCTGGAGGTATCTGTCCAAATGTCTTTTGAGTGTTGTGGTCGTGCCTGCCTCTGCCCCTTCCTCTGGCAGTTCACACCATACACACAGCAGCCTCTGTGTGAGGGGATTGCTCCCCTCTCACCTTGGGCCTATTTCCTATGGTTTTGTGTTTCCCTATCCTTGGAAATGGACCTTGGCTATTCATCTTGTCTATGCAATTCATAGTTTTATAAACCTCTATAAGGTCACTGAAATAACTCCACAGAGGCCAGTATCCCATCACCAAGTCACCCCTTATTTACATGTGGAGAGTCCTTGACATTGCTCTAGCTCCCTCAGAGCCAGCTCTCAGAGTGAAAAGATCCTCTGACACTCCTGTTCTTATCTGTTAGCCAGGGCTCCCTGATTGGACCAGGTTAACAGCCCTAATCAGGGAGAACTCATATTGTCTGAGGCCCACTTGGCTGACCTCATTACAATCACTGCAGTCACCAGTCTGCTTCCAGCACTCCAGGGAAAAAGATCCCACCTGTCCAGCCTCTCCGTATGACTCAGGTCCTGCAGTCCTGGCAACATCCTTATAGATTTTTCTATACCCTTTCCAATTTAACAACATACAAAACTGTCCATCTAGAATAATCATCTTTTTTAGTGTCTTGCATGAATCAGCTTGCTATATTTTACTATATCTGGACATTTCATGGCACCTATTTTCTGGATTTACAGCTGAATAGTTTTAAATGAAAAAAAAGTGTAATGTTCCTGGAGGTGCAGGCTGATTGTTTTTTGTTTATTCATTCATGGCATGTGGGCATCACTGTCTGGGCCCAGCATTTCTTACCCATCCCTACTTGCCCTTGAGAAGGTGGTGGTGAGCTGCCTTCTTGAACCACTGCAGTCTCGCTGCTATGGATTGACCCACAATGGTATTAGGGAAGGAATTCCAGGATTTTGACCAAGGAACAGCAATATATTTCCAAGTCAGAATGGTGAGTGGCTTGGAGAGGAGCTTGGAGGTGGTGATATTGCCATATATCTACTGCCCTTGTCCTTCCAGATGGAACTGTCATGGGTTTGGAAGGTGCTGTGTAAGGATCTTTGGTGAATTTCTGAAGTACATCTTGTAGATAGTACACACTACTGTTACCGACAATTGGTGGTGGAAGGAGTGGATGCTTGTAAATGTAGTTTCAGTCAAGTGGACTGCTTTGTCCTGGATGGTGTCAAGCTTCTTGAGTGTTGTTGGGACTGAGCTCATCCAGGCAAGTGGGGAGTGTCCCATCTCACTCCTGAATTGTGACTTATAGATGGTGGACAGGCTTTGGGGAGTTAGGAGATGAGTTACTTGCTGCAGTATTCCCAGCTTCTGGCCTGCTGTTGTAGCCACTGTCTTTATGTGGTGAGCCCAGCTGTGTTTCTGGTCAATGATAACCCTCAGGATGCTTATAGTGGGAGATTCAGTGATGGTAACAGCATTGAATGTCGAGAGGCAGTGATCGGATTGTCTGTTATTGGTGATGGGGGAGTGCAATGAAGGTTTACCTAGCTAATTCCGTGGATGGCAGGTCTGACAAATGAGGAGAGATTAACTAGGTTGGGATTGTTTTTGCTAGAGTTCAGACGAATAAGGGGGGAATCTCGTACAGGCTTATAAAATTCTAACAGGACTGAACAGGGTAGATGCAGGGAGGATGTCCCCAATGGTGGGTGTGTCCAGAACCAGGGGTCACAGTCTGAGGATTCGGGGTAGACCATTTAGGGCAGAGACAAGGAGACATTTCTTCACCCAGAGAGTGGTGAGCCTGTGGAAATCATTACCACAGGAAGCAGGTGATGCCAAAACATTGAATGTATTTAATAGGCAACTAGATACAGCACTTGGGGTGAATGGGATCAAAGGTTATGGGGAGAAAGCAGGATTAAGCTTTGAGATGGACAATCAGCCACGATCATAAAGAATGGCGGAGCAGGGTCGAAGGGCCGAATGGCCTCCTCCTGCTCCTATCATCAATGTTTCTCTGTTTCTAAATCCCTCCACTGAGGTGACTTTTGCCTGTAAAAGCTAAGTTTGCCCAGGACCAGGGGTCACACTCTAAGGAGACGGGCAGGCCATATAAGACTGAGATGATCAGAAATTTCTTCACCCAGACAGTGGTGAGTTGGGGAATTCTCTGCCACAGAATGTGGTTGAGGCCAAAACATTGAATGATTTCAGAAGGAGTTAGATATAGTTCTTTGGGATAAGAGGATCAAAGGGTAAGAAGCAAAGCAGGAACAGGGGATTGATTTGGATGATTAGCCATATTATATTGAATGGCAGAGCAAACTCAAAGGGCTGAATGGCCTGTTCCTGCTCCAGTTTTCTATGTTTCTATTTTTCTAGAATAGGAATGACTCAGTAATTTGATCCTATGTGTCCTATTCATCCATTTTTATGGAAGTGAGAACTTGTTTCAGAAATACTAATAGATTTTCAGTAGTTTAATGCATTTTTCAGCACCTCTGGTACAATTATTGATTGTTAACTATGGTCCTAATCTTTTTGCTCATCAATTATGACTAAGTAATAAGTCAGAATCACTTAAACGATAAGTGCATGCTTTGAAAACTCTCCAAGCCTGCATAATAGAATTAATGGAAAAAAGAAAATTTTTGTTTCCAGTCGTCAGGATACATTCCTGTTGCTCTCAAAGTTGTTGTTGTATGAGGGCTTCAGGTCCCTGGAGCAATCGTGTGATGATATCACAGAGTTTCACTTCATTGGGCATAAATACTATAGTATAGCCTGAAGTAGAACACCCATTCTGGAAGACAAAGCATATGAACATAAACACACGAAGAAGCGAGATTAGCCCTTAACTACTGTAACTGTAAATCAAACCCTCATATATCTGGTTACCATGTATAACAGTATTTAGTAGTAATATATAATAAATAATGTTACTTTCAAGTTTAAACCTAAAGACAATTCTTGACTTTGCCTTCTCCTCCAGCTGTCTATCTTGAACCCAAACTCACTGTGTTCTATAGGAGCTGCAGAAGTCTTCAAATGCATGGGCAAACACTGTATATTTCACCTTCAGAAACTCCTGACTGCACACATAGTTGCAGAACAGAGGCAGGTGACCAGCATTCTCTACCTGCATTGTTCAACATTTACCTGTAAAGATGCCAGTGCTAGGAACAGAGTCACAAGGTAATCCTCCAACATCCTCCCTCCAGGCCACACTCATGACCAAAGCGAGTGAACGCACAAATTATGGCCTCTTAGAAAGTCATAAAGTGTCTGCATCCTCAGTACATACTCACAAAACACAAACTCATCCACAGCACAAAGGTAACACACAATCCTGAAGTCTGAGAATTGACTGAACAATGTATTAGATGGGACCGGTTACTTTGAGATCAGCTACTGATGAATTTAACTTTGGCTTGACTACTGACAATTAACTCTGGGTTATAGAGTGACAGTTAACATTCTACATAAATCAGGATTGAGTTCCTTAAAACTACACTGCCTAAAGGGAAAGCCAGCAGAGTGGTGGGAGCGTGCTGGGCCCATAACCCCAAGGTTAATGGATTGAAACCATCCTATGCTATTATAAAGGTCACTTAAAAGAGATTTTCAGAAGAGACGCATTGTGAGAAAGTTTGTCAATGCTGTTGAGTGAAGCTCAACATATATTGTAGATTTGTACCTTTTCTCATTAAACCCTTGGAGTCACCACAGGACAGGAACCAGTGCCTTTCAACAGTCAACGACCAGAGCAGTGGGTATGGATCAGGATTACTGCAATTCTGGATAAAACCTCAAGGGGGAGACTTTCTCAATTTGTGAACTGTAGTGAATTTGCTAAGTTTGAATGATAAGTGCTTTCTTGCCTTCTGTGAGTTGCTGAACTATTGACATTTTGCACCCTTGGGCTAATAATTGGACAATTTGATTATTAGGGAGTATTACAATCTATTGCTCAAAATGAAAATTGTTTCAGAAACTGTAAAGTCATGTTCACTGATTTAATAAACAAAGAGAACATTGTAGTTAGACACTTCAAATCTGTTCATAAAAAAACAATTCTTGATGTTGGGAAACTCAACCATCCTGAGCTCAATATTCAGGCTGATCAGACTGTCAAAGTTTATGTATCACAGAAGTACAGAATTGTTACAGTTTAGGAGGAGGCTATTCGAGCCATTGTGTCAGCGCTGGCTTTTCAACTGAGCATCATGACTTAGTGCCATTCTTTTGTCTTTTTCTCCACAACCCTTGGACATTTTGTCTATTTAAATAATCATCTGATGCCATCTTGAATGCCTCAGATGCACCTGCAGAATTTTTTAAACTGCTTTTTGACAAGTTTTTACTTTTAAGCATTATGGCAATATTTTCCTGGAAATTAATTTCAGGAAGTCAAGGAATATGGGGAGAGTACGGAAAGTGGTATTAAGGTGAAAGACTAATCATGATCTTATTGAATAGTAAAGCAGGCGTGAGGGGCCGAATGGTGTGCTCTTGTTGCTGTTGTTTGTTTGTTTGTTAAATTGAAGGTGCTAAGTGGCATAAATCAAACATTTGTTTCTCTTACGTATGTAAGACAGATGCCACCCTAACCATTGTAACAAGTCAAATATCTGTGGCAAAATCAGAAATTACTGGAAAAGCTCAGCAGGTCTGGCAGCATTCACTCGACCCCAAATGTTAATTCTGATTTCTCTCCACAGATGCTGCCAGACCTGCTGAGCTTTTCCAGCAATTTCTGTCTTTGTTTCTGATTTACAACATCCATGGTTCTTTCGGTTTTTAGATATCTATGACAATTGGACCAAGGTTAATTGAATCCAAATGTATTTTACAAGGTCTGACACTTGACTGAAATAAGCATAGGCCTCCTTCTAATATTGAAATATTAGTTCATACTGTCAGTTGCAAATTGTGTTTCTAAAATCACTTACTTTTATTGTAGTTTGGCTCTGCAAGTTTTGACAAGCATCTCCTATCGAATGCATTAACGGTTCCGAATGAGTTAATGTTCTTGTTACATTGATAAATAATTTTATTCAAATGTGCAAATATATCATTAAGTTTACGATATAGAATGTTGCCTGGCTTAAAAATTGCAACTGTGCTAAGAGGTTGGACAGAATTGGGTTGTTTTCTTCAGAGGAGAGGAGGCTGAGGGATATCTTAATTGAGGTATATAAAATAATGAATGGCTTGGACAGAATGGAGAGGGAGGACCTGTTTCCCAGAGTAAAAAGGTCAATTACCAGGAGGCACAGGTTTAAAGGAACTTGCAGAAGGATTAAAGGAGACTTGACGAAAATGTTTTCGTACCAGAGGGCAACACGTGCCTGGAACTTGTTATCCAGTTTGATGATTGAGGCAGAAACCGTGAAATGATCTCAAAAGAACTTGGATCTGCACCTGTGAGGCAGAGGACCAGGTGGTTTTATTCAGCCAGTGCAGACATTTTGGGCTGAGTGGCCACATTCTAACTGTAAGTGTCCTGATGTTCTATGGTTCAATTGGTTCCAACCATTTTACTGATGTGACACAAAGTTTACAGGTAAAGTTAGGAATTGTACGCTAACTTTCAGACCGAGCAAGTGTATCTGTACAAGCTCCATAAGGTCCTAGTCATTCAGCCTGAGCAGCTGTGGTTGTACCTATTGCTATCATGCAATGTACTTTCTGGTTATCTAAGAACAGTGGCTCTGCAGATATCCTATGGTAATATATACTCTATCAGTAATCGCAAGTAGGCCCAAGATAAAGCAAAGACAAAGGAAGAATGGTGGCAGCAAGCTACCCCAAGCACCTCTTACCCAACATCACATCCTGATAAAGGCAGCAAATAGCACAAGAGATGAGGAACGGTCATCATTTGTAGGGTTTGAAAAGTCTCACGAATGGTTCTTCATGGGCCCAAACTGTTCAGCAGACTAAAGCCCCAAAATGTTTCAGAAATGAAGTTTTTTTGAGTGTGCAGTGAGAAACACAAGAGAAACCTTACCTGGGGGGGGGGGCTGTTAATAATTGGCATTTGCCCCCTCACACACATACATGTAGCCTTCAGTGCCAGCTAAAGTTGGTTGGGCACTCAGAAATCAACTCAAACTAACCAGTGCCTGGCATCTTGTTTCTAAAAATGATGTCTCAGAGTTTTGAACTGTCTGTGAAATGGGATATGAAACCATAAGCAAGATCTTATATTTCTAACCAGGACAATCTTCAGATGCTGCCAGATCTGCTGAGTTTCTCCAGCATTTTCTGACTTACGTATTCTTAAATGATTTGCTGGGACTGCTCCAACCCGTCTATAAAAAACAGCAAAGCCTTTTATCTATTAGCCCCACACGTGCAACATGCCCCATCTGTACTCTTGCACCTATCCCCTCCATGACTAGTCATATCCGTTTTGCCATACTATTCCCTTCCATCTGTCCAGTGACTGCCCATGCCTCTGTCCCCATGCCAACTACGCATCCTGCCCACCTGCATTTCCTCATATGGACAGGAGTAGGCCATTCAGCCCTTCAAATCTACTCCACCATTCTAGATCTTCAAATGCCATTTTTCTATACAATCACCGCATCACACAGTGTGATTAGTAACATACTCAATGATTAAGCTCTCAGACCCTCTAGGGTAAGGAATAATAAAGATTTCTCCCACCGTCCTCCAAGAGAAGATGTTGCTCCTCGTTTCAATCTTCATTGGCCTGTCTCTTACCCTGACATGGTGCTCCCCAGTTTTAGACCCTGCAGTCTTGGGAAACATCCCTTGTGCTTCTCCCCTGCCTAATATTATACTAATTTTATAACTTTCAGTCAAATGACCTCTCACTCTTCCAAAGTCTAGAAAACATATATTTCATCTTCTCAATCTCTTCCACAGTTTTGCCATTCAAGGAATCCATCCAGTAAATCTCTGCTGCACTGCCTTAGTAGCAAGTATAAATATAGAAGAGGCACTGGATCTGAAAGGTTAACTCTGACTTCTTTCCACGGATACTGACAGACCTGCTGAGCTTTTCCAGCAATTTCTGTTTCTGTTGCTAAAGCATGTATATCCTTCCCTTATCCAAGGGGACAAGAACTGTGCTCAATAAATTGCGAATCTATTCTATTCTATTCAAATAGTCTAGGTGAAGTAAAACCTTATTCAACTGAAGCAAGACATCTTCACACCTGTCCAAAACTCCTCTTATGATAAAGGCCAGAAAGCTGTTTGCCTTCATGTGGAGGTGCCGGTGTTGGACTGGGGTGGACAAAGTCAGAAGGCACATGACACCAGGTTATAGTGCAACAGGGTTATTTAAAATCACAAGCTTTTGGAGCCCTGCTCCTGGGAGCAATACTCAGAAAGCTTGTGATTTTAAATAAACCTGTTGCATTATAACCTGGTGTCGAGTGTCTTCCTAATTGATTATTGCAGCTGAATGTTAGCTTTCAGTGATTTATGAAAACAGGCACTGTAGTCCCCTTGTAGATCAACACTTCCCAGACTCTCACTATTTAAGAAATGCTCTATACCACTGTTCCTCCAACCAAAATGCATCATTCACACTAATCCACAAAATATCATGTCACGTTCCATTTTCTTGCCTAATCAGCCTACTTAAATCCCCTTGAAGCATTCTTACATCATCTTTACAGCAAACATTCCCACCTAGTTTTGTGTCATCCTCACAGTTGTAAATAATGTAAGTGATCACCTCATCCAAATCACTGATCCAGATTGTAATCTGTTAGGACTGAAGCATTGATCCTTGCCTTACCCCACTGGTCATAACTGAGAATGACTCATTTATTCCTGGCCTGTGTTTGAAAAATATCTGTAGAGAAGTAGTCATTCATTCATTCATAATTTCCTACTGTATCATAAAGTAACTCCTTTCACTCCAGCCCATTGAAAGTATCAATCTTTTAAACAGTTTAAAGTGTCAATAGCAGAAACTGCAAACACTTGAAACCATGTGATCATGTATAAATAAACATGTGTATTGACAAAAGAGGTCAGAGAGCCAAAGTTGGTAATCAAGAAATTCCCTTCATCAGTTTAAAGAATGTCTGGGATCCCAGCTTTGCTTGCTAACTCAGCAAATTCAACAGTGGACAATTGGATTTGATATTTTATGCTGTATATATATTTTTAACTCAGCAATTATAACTAAAGACATAATATGCAGGTGAAAATTATTCCTTCACATTGTCAGTTTAGGATTTTCAGTCCCTACACTTTGTACTCTGCAAAGAACCCATTTAGGTATTTGACAATGCCTCCTCAGCAACCCAACCTGTTCTATTTCCTCTCTCATTGGCCTTCCCACCCAGAACAGGGGCTAACATTTACCTCTCATCTCCACACATTTACTCATCTTGAACTCTATAGCTGACCCATTGTTGAATATTCAGTTATCTCTGAATGAGAGCTTTCATGCACATGATTTAATTGTAAGTGATTACATTGCCATCTGACAGTGCATGAACCATGTCCTATACGGAGATGACGTCTTTCCTTAATCTGCTTCGGTACACTTGTCATGGCCTTTTGACACCTAAACTGTTGAATTGGTGACTAAATCATTCCTTTATCAGTACCTTTGACATCTTTTTCTCCTTCAACTCTCTCCAGTCTTCTCACCTCTTTGCTAAAATCCAAAGTATACATACTAGCTCAATCATTCCATATCAGTTCCTCTGCCCATCTCTTCTCAGAAAACCTGTTGTCCTTCTCCCCACCAAGTAAATCTGGCCACTCAAATTGATGGACCAACCTTGCCATCTTCTGAGCCTCAATACTCATTCGATCTTTATATTGTTTGCCTTTATTACTAAGGGGATGGGGTATAGCAATAATAAAGCTGGCTGCAATTATATGGGATCTTGGTGAAAATTGAGCATTGTGTACAGTTTTTGTCTCCACATCGAATGAAGGATAGTCTCAGAGTAAGTACAATGAAGATTGGAATAAAGATATGGTCCTAAGAGAGAAATTTGAGCAAATAAAATTATATTTTCCAGAGATTAGTTGAATGAAATACAATCCCATTAAAATATATTGACAAGGTAGATGCTCAGAGGCTATTTGCATGTGTTTGTGACAACACAGTGTACAGCTGGAGGAACACAGCAGGCCAGGCAGCATTAGAGGAGCAGGAAAGATGACATTTCGGGTTGGGACCCTTCTTCAGAAATGGGGGAAGGGAAGGGGGCTCTGAAATAAATAGAGAGAGTGGGAGGTGATGATAGAAGGTGGGTAGAGGAGCAGGTAGGTGGAGAGAAGAAGGACAGGTCAAGGAGATTTCAGAAGAAGGGTCCCAACCCGAAATGTCAGCTTTCCTGCTCCTCTGATGCTGCCTGGCCTGCTGTGTTCATCCAGCTCTACACTATGTTATCTCTGACTCCGGCATCGGCAGTTCTTACTATCTCTTGCATTGTGTTTGTGTTTTCTTTTGGAGGAAACTTGAACTAAGGGACCTAATTTACAAATAAGAGGTGTCCCTTTTAAGAAAGTGATGAGGAGATTTTGTTTTCCGTCAAAATGTGGGTTGCGTATGGAGTTCCTTTCCCTAGAAGATAATGGAGGCTTAGCTTTTAAATTTATTCAAGGCTAAGGTTGATTTTTGATAGAAAAGGAGTCAAGGATTATGAGGTGCAAACAGAAAATTGGACCTGCGACAACAGCTAGATCATCCATATCTTACTGAATGATGCAACAGACTTAAGCAGCCAAATGGTCTACTCCTGCTCCTATGTTCTTCTGTAAAACCACTCTCCAACTATTTGCCTGTATCCTTGCCCATCGAATTCACATTGCCCCTTTCCAACCTCCTATTCTACTGCTTCAATCCTTGTAAAGTATTCAGTTACTAACAAATGAACATTCAAACTCCCAACAAATTAGTCTTTAGCCTTTCATTCACCACAAAATTCTTCAGCTATTAATTTCCCAACTGTCCACTCGACTTTAACATTTAACACCTTCGTCTGCGGCAGAACATTTTTTTCTGTCCCATACTGGCCATTCTCCCAAAAAGAATTCCCACCTTCATTCCTTCAAGTCAAGGGACGACATTTAGAACATAAATAGCTTCTTGAGCTTTGCTTCTTCACATCCTGTGTTTCACAAGGTAGATGTAACCCGAGTTTTTAAATCAGTAAAAGAAGAGCTCCCCAGCTGTGCAGCACTTTCTTAATACTGGACTGGCATGTCAGCCAAGATTATACACTTGAACCTTGCAACTAGAGCTTAAACTCAAAAGATTGGCAGTATCTTGTGACTTGTTAATTGGACATCAAAGGCCTTTTCTTATTTCATGTTGACTTTATGTCTTCATACATCTGATTTACAGCACACATTGGTAAAAAGATCATAGTTCCTCTTTATTATCTTTCTATTAAACTATGTTTAACCAACACAATCATTCTACATTATTGAGAATGATTTAATGTTAGTTTTAGTGATGTTTGAATAGACTGACTACAATAATTTTCTTGTCAGTCTGAACCACAGTTGTGAATGTTAAGACATAACACTTCACACAATGCCTGAAATTTGGGGAATAGATAAATGAATATAAATCAATCTTTGAAAATCTTAGTATGAGAATTATTTAGCATGAACCAAAATAAGATAGTCACTCATAAAATAAATTATCAATGCAGTTATCTGTTCCCTTTCAGAGTTCAATTTCAAATCATTAAAAAGTCTCCATTCATTGGTTTATTATTAAGTACTTTCTAACTTGTTCTGTTTCTAAGGTGCCTGTTATTATTTGAGCATTGCTTTTGCATTGATGCTGAGCAGACAATGCATAATTGATTCTGCTATAAGAAATGGTGCTATTTTTGAACTCTTGTTTTGAAATGCTGTACCTGTAGGACCTCTGATGTACACACAGCTAGCTGCTGAGAAGCTCTTTGGGGCTTAAAAATCATCCGCATTATAAATATCACAGAATGGAAAAAGATAAATGATTTCATACAAATTGCCACCAAACCCTTGAGGAGATGTAGTGTGTTCGGTTTCTCTCAGCCTTTCTGCCAATTTTGCCAATTCACTGCTTCAACAGACAGTGGAAATAAAAAACACTGATGGAGTGTTACTCACCGTTGGATTTCCATTCGTTCTAGTCTGTTCATTAGACATGTACAGAACAGCTGGAAAGAGTTCGTCAATTGTACTCTTTAAAAGGTTGCCCAAAAGTGCAGCCACCGACTTTCATTAATTAACTCTGCTCTCTGATAATCCAGTTATGACAGCGCCCTTTCAACACTATATTTACAGCTGGGCTCTTTCAGAGGGTCTACTGTGGAAAGGCAAGTACTAACAAGCTCTATTCCAAACAACTGTGCCCCTGATTGTTTGACTTCACATAAGCTCGTGTGGCAATAACACACCATTATTTTATTGAAC
>NC_063333.1:147770011-147774500 GCF_021869965.1 Rhincodon typus | reverse complement strand
ATGAATATTCACTGATTTTAAGCTGAGTAGTGGGCTACCTTCAAAGTAGAGACAGTTCAAGAATATTCAAGGTATATCACCTGAAAAAACAAAGAGAAGCTAAGCATATTGCTCCCTGGATGATGAATGAGGTAGACGTAAAGATGAAGAGGAAATTATCATCGAATCATAGAATGTGCTTATGATACCTATCAGGTAGAAAATACAGTTGAGAACTAACTTGAATAGAGAAGATTCAGAAGGGATGTGAAAAAACAAATAATAGAAACAAAGGGGTTTATGAAGAGAAACTGGCAGTTAACATGAAAAGGAATCTCAGAGTCTTCTTTAAGCATCCAAATAGTGAAAGTGTGTTAAAATGAGGAGTAAGGCCAAAAAGACTAGTTACACATAGAGCGCATTGCTGAGTTATTCATTTAATAATTTGGCTCTGTCTTTACAAAGTAAAAAAAAACTTGAAAGCTACAGTAAAGGAGAAAGCATTCAAGACACTTCAATGGTTTATAATTGACAAAGAGGAAGTATTGAATAGGCTATTTGTACTCTACAAGGACTTGTACATGGACTGCCTCTCGGCATTTGATAAAATGCCACACAACCACCTTATAACTCATGCCATAAAAGGAATAGTAGCAACGTGTATCTGAAATTGAGTAAGTAGCAAGGAATAGGAAATATTGAATGAAGGGATGGATGGGGTCACCATCAGTCCTCTCAAGCGGCACTTGCACCTGTTCACCAACACCCAGTTTGGGTTCTTCCAGGGAACTCAGCTCCTGACCTCATTACAGCTTTGGGCCAAATATGGACAAAGGAGCTGAACTGCTGATGTGAGGTTAAAGTGACTGTCCTTGATATCAAGGCAGGATTTGACTGACTGTGGCATCAAGAAACCATAGCAAACTGGAGTCAGTGGAAATCGGGGTTGAACTCTCCGCTGGTTGATGTCGTAACTAACACAAGGAAAAATGGCAGTGGTTGTTGGGAACATCTCTGCAAGAGTTCCTCAGGGCAGTGTCCTAGGCCCAACCTACTTTATCAATGACCTTCCCTCCACCATAAGGTCAGAAGTAGGGATGTTGGTTGATGATTGCATAATGTTTAGCACCATTCATGACTCCTCAAATACTGAAGCATTCCATGTTCAAATGTAACAAGATCTGAGCTTGGGTTGAAAGGTATCAAGTAACATATATGCCATACATGTGCCAAGCAAAAGCTGTCTCCAACAAAATATAACCTAATCATCATCCCTTGATGTTTATTGGCTTTAGCATCTCTGAATCCACCATTATCAACATCCAGGGGGACTGACCATTGACCAGAAACTGTACTGGGCCAGCCATACAGATACTGTGGCTACAAAAATAGGTCAGAGGCAAGGAATTCTATGGCAAGTGACTCAACTCCTGTTTCCTTAGTGTCTGTTTACCATCTACAAGTGCAATTCAGGAATGTGATGGAACACTCTCCACTCTAAAACCCGCAAGACGTTTGACACCATCCAGGACAAATTCGATTACATTAATTAATTATATATGAACTAATGATCTGCAACTTGGTGCACCGGAAACAATTTCAAATTTGGTGTATGATACAAAGCTTGGAGATATTGTAAACGGTAAGGAGATGAGCTTCAAAGAAAACTTTAAAGAAGACTTCCAAAGGACAGAGACGATCTGGTAGAGTGGCTGGACAGGTGGCAAATGAAGGTCAATGTGAAGAAATGTGAAGCAATTCAGTTTGAGAGGAAGAAAATGAAGAGACCATACAAAATAAAGGGTACAACTCTAAAAAAGAGTGTGAGAGCTGTTTGTACATGTGTAGGATAGGTTCAGTAAGTGGTTAATAAAGCATATAGTAATCTTTAATTTATTCTTAGGAGTATTGAGTTTAAAAGAGCAAGGAAGTTATGATGAACTTATGTAAGGCACTGTTCTGGCCTCCACTGGAGTTTTGTGCACATCTCTGAGCACCAGAATTTAGGGAGGATGTGATGGCATTATGAGCGTAGAAAATATTCATGAGCCTTATTTCAGGGATGAGGAAGTTCAGTTATGAAGACAGATTGAATAAAGTCAGGGCTGATTTTTTTGAAGAAGAGAAGGATATAAATGATGGCTACAAGGCATTCTGTTGTGGGAGGGTGAACAGTCAGAGATTGTCATTCATACAGGTAACAAAGACAAAGGTAAACAAAAGGATGAGGTCCTGCGGCAAGAATCTGGGTAGCAGATTGAAAAGCAGTACCTCAATAACTTCTACATTAGTCTTGGTGCCTCGACACACTGTATAGAGAAATCGGAAGCTGGAGCAGATGAATGTGTGGCTGAAGAGTTGGTGTTGGAGAGAGGTCTTTAGATTTCTAGATCACTGGGTTTGTTTCTGGGGAAGTTAAGATCCCATGCAGAGGTTTTGTACGCTTGATATGTCACAGGATCAACATCCTTGCAGAGAGGGTTTTTTGGGGCTTTAAACTAATTTGGCAGAGAGATGGGATACTGACTAAATTTACAGTACACATGACACCAAGATAGTCCAGAGGGCTAAGCATAAATAGTCAAAATAAAGCAGAAGGGAGCACACTAAAGCTAGATGGCACTGCTTTTAATATAAGGGGTCTTGTGAGTAAGGTAGATGAGAATATTGATTACACATGAGAAAAGGGCATCATTGCTGCCACAGAAACATGGTTGAGGGAGGGACAGGGCTGGCAGCTCAACATATAGCACCATCAGGCAGGATGGGGATGTGTAAAGGAGGAGGTGGTATTGCCATATTGATTAAAGAGTCTGTAGCAAGGAGGGATGATATTTTAGAAAGTTCTTCAGCTGAAGCCATATAGGGAGAACTTAAAAACAAAAAGGAGGCAATCACTTTGCTGGGTGTCCTATACACCCTCAAACAGTCAAGGAGGGGTAGAAGAATAGATATGTAAGCAAATAACAGTGAACTGTAAATATAATTGTATAATTATTTGTAAGGAATTGCAACTTCCTCAATACTAACAGAGAAAGACAAAATGAGAAGCATTTAGAGAGGGTGGAATTCAGAAAAGTTTTTAAGCCGGTGTGTAGAAAGTCCTACGAGAGAGGGGATGCTTCCTGGGCCAAATTTTAGGGAAGAAAGCTAAGCAAGTGGTAGATGTGTCAGTGGATGATCATATCAGTGATATTAACCGTAACTCAGTAAGATTTAAGGGAGCTGTGGCAAAGGATAAAGACTCATCAGAAGTAGAGATTTTGAAGGGACAGAAGGTTTTAATACCTAAGGCAGGATTGGGCAAGAGTGACTGGAAAAAGCTAAATGTAGGAAAATCTATATCAGAGCAATCAGAAAGTTTCAAAAGGGTAACGTGAGTGGAATGTCAATATATTCTCAAAGGTGAAGAATGGAACAAACAAACCAGACAAAACTGGAAATCAAGGAATTTACAGAATTAGATAAAAAAAAGACTATGGTATATATCAAAGACTCAAACCAAATATTACTGCGGAGCTCCTTACAATCATTCCTTTGTAAACCTATTTTTTATTCTTCCACAGGATGTGGGTCTTTCTGGTTCAGCCAGCATTCATTGTCCATTCTTAATTGCTGTCAAAAAGGCAATACTGTAGCACATTTCATTTAGACAAGCGGGTAAGTGCACACTGTTTGAGGGTGTAACTGATGTGGTTTGGGTCTAGTATGAAAACAGACTACTGGTGCTGCTGATTTAGTACAGATTCCCACCAAATAGTCAGTTGAGATGCTAAATGGACCACATGACATGCAGCACTTCCCAGTTTCATTTTCCATTATACCTCCTTTACACCATTAATCTGTCATAACTGATCAAAACATTTATGCGAATGATCAGCGCATTTCACTTCCACCACGGTTAAGCGGGAAGAAAATGTTACAATAATGAGGAAGAAATAATTCAGCTTCTTTGGCCAAAGTGAATGATAGAAACGTTGGGGTATTGTGACACAATAGTGTATGTTTTTTACAGAGTGGTTTGCATGTGGAATGAACTTCCTGAGGAGGTGATAGATGAGGGTACAGTTACAACGTTTAAAAGACATTTAGATAGTATACAAATAGGAAAGGTTTGGAGGGATATGGGCCAAGTACAGGCAGGTGGGACTACTTTAATTGAGGAACATAGTCAGCATGAACTAGTTGGAAGGAAGGGTCTGATTCCAAGCCGTATGACTCTATGACTGTTTCCAACCTAAAACTAAGGAGCCCTCTCAGCACATCCTGCTGTAGGAAATATATTTACAAGATGAATGGTTCTTTTATCAAATGAAGCATTGTCTTCCTTAATTTTTTGTTTTTGTTACATTTCCCCATTTTGCAGTAACTCCACATTAAATCTTTCATCTCCAGTTAGGAGATCATGCTGCTTGGGGCTAAACTTCACAAGTAATTTGTAGATCCATTGACAGGACTAGGGTTCTTCAGCTAAGTAAGGTAGACAGTGCTAGTCTCTGCCCTTAACTCT
>NC_063333.1:147717477-147765011 GCF_021869965.1 Rhincodon typus | reverse complement strand
AGTTAGTCTAGACGTGAGGAATAAGGGAATTGGTGATTGCATTGATAAATTTGATGAAGAAGGATAGGAGAACAACACTCAGAATTCTTGGATTAAAAGGCTTTTTTTTGGTGCTGTAGATTCTATGTAAGTCAATGAAGTGTGAGTGTCTCACTGTAGGATAACAATCACTGTAGGTAGTGATTGAGTGCAGTCCAATGTAGCATGGAGCCATCCACACAAGGAATGCTGTCCTTGGTTTGTATTGAGTAATGTGAGAATGGCAGTGCAACAGTGGAAAAGACTGCAGTCACTTAGGAAGGACATAGTTTAACATTCAAAGTCAATTGTGCCAAAGTGCAAAATTCGGAGCACAATTATTTGATGAGCTGAATGTGTAATTCTTTCTAAATGAATGTTAAAATGTGCTATCTGGTAATTAACTAATATTAGAAATAATTAGCCATTGCTAGGGCTGAATGTAAGGTTCAAATCTCAATAGTCTTAGGGGGTAAGCTCAGCCATGGGTGCTTTTATTTCCATACAAAATTACATCACATTTTGTTAACAATATCATAACCAATCAGTGAAGGAATGTATTATTTCAATTGATGCTAATTTGCATAAGTAAATGAAGCTTAACTTGTTTGATTAATTAAACCAAAAACATTCATGTTTAAATTGGCTATGGGTTTCTGAAACACGTTGTGCAAAAAGTTGTCAATGGCAACAGTATTGTAAACTCTGCCACCAATAGTACGTTTATTGTACTGTCAGTTTGCAATGGTAAATCCAACACAGTGGGTCTTGTTAAAATTTTAAACATATCATGGTCAAACAGAAAGCCTCACTTATTTTCAAAATCTCATTTCATATTTCTTTCCTGAGTCCACCCACCTTAATCTGATCGATACCGTGGGCAAGCGGAGCCCGCACTGGATGCAATCCTGAAATGTAGTTTGTATTGACACTTTCCAAAAAGCAAACATTTGTGTTCATTTTTGTCCAGATGCTTCTTGAACGCTGCTATTGTGTCTGCTTCCGTTGGCTCTCCTGGCACCTGGGCGAATACATGAATAGGAAGGGAATAGAGGGATATGGACCCTGTAAGTGAAGACAGTTTTAGAATGGAAGGGCAAAGAATGTCAGCGCAGGCATGGAGGGGCCAAAGGGCCTGTTCCTGTGCTGTATTGTTCTTTGTTCTATTTAAGATTCAGATGAGGACAAATGCCTTCACCCAGAGAGTGATGAGCCTGTGAAGATTTCTGTCACACAAAGCAGTAGAGGCCAAAATATTCTGTGCTTTCAAGGATTGCTTTCTTAGGGCTAAAGGGCAAAGGATATGGGGAGAAAGTGGGAGCTGCGTTGGGTGTTCAACCATGATCCTACTGAATGGCGGAGCAGGCTCAAAAGGCTGGATGGCCTACTCCTGTTTCTATCCTCTATCTTTCTATGATGTGTAGCAGTGTTTGCAGCTCAGCTTCCTGCTGAATTAATCCAAATTCCTCAAACTGCAAACCTTTATTGCAGATGTTTTTGACTGGAACATACTTGCATCAAGAAGCTCCAACATTCTGCTCTGACAACACATCCCTTGCCCTGCCATACGTAATACGTTTTAACTAAAATTTAACTACTTCATTTGATAATTTATTTTTCATTTTTGACATATTTTATCAACCTTACCACTGGGACCCATATGAATTTCAACCTGAAGAATAGAATTGATCTTAACCACTTACCAGAGACTCATCAAACATTGAACATCTACCTCTGTGTTGGAGGAAGAACCAATTCCCAGGGGGTGAAAAAGTTCAGAAAACCAGAAGCAAATGAGCACTTCCTTCTCCTCCAAACCTAACTCCCCTATTCACCAACTCACAGCACTCGATTTAAAGTCACACTCTGTGCTTTGTCGCACTGAGATGCCTGGCTTTATACATTTCAACAGAAAATGAGCTGGCTAACCCCACTTGCAGAAATACCAACTTCAGCTGCTATCTTTGATTATTATTTTTGGAATTTGGGTTCTTTTAAAAAGATAGGCAAGTGGATGTGGCTTTTTGTTGTGATTGCATTTAAAGATCAGAAAGTCATTCTGAAAAGCTGCCCAAAGTATATCTGTTTCAAGAAGGCGTACAACTGCAATCAAGCACCTAGAAGACTTCTGTTAATTGAATAAAGTCTTTCACTTTTAGGTCTATGATAGCTTTCTCTGACAGGCAGTGGCCTCGAGGTATTATCGCTGGTCTGTTAATCCAAAGACTCAGATAACATTCTGGGGAACTGGGTTCAAATCTCTGCCATGGCACACAGTGGAATTTGACTTCAATAAATATCTGGAATTAAGAGTCTAATGATGACAATGATTTCATTGTCAATAGTTGGGAAAAACCCATCTGGTTCACTAATGTCCTTTCGGAAAGGAAAACTGCCATCCTTACCTGGTCTGGCCTACATGTGACTCCAGACCCATAGCAATGTGATTGACTCTTGACTGCCCTCTGGGCAATTAGGGATGAGCAATAAATGCTGCCTGGCCAGGGCTGTGTTTGTCCCGTTAAAGAATAAAGGAAAAGAAAATGTGTGAACAGAATAAAGCTGTTAGCTTTGTTCTGATTTCAGTTTAAAACAAAACATGAGTTTAGTACACAAGGGAATCAGGTTAAACGTTTGTTGTTATTTGTATGAAGAGATTTCTAAATGTCATATATTTATGCAAGTGATAGCTCAATTTGTTTGATTTATTCTTATGCAATAATCTTGTGATCTGATGTTAAAGGACATCTGCAGCCTCATGTGAACATATTTTAGCAACTACCCACCAGTTAAATCATTGAAAAAAAAAACTTATGCTCTTTCAAATCAGGTCTCATTCTGGGATTTGGTTTGTCTTGTGTTACCATTACCTGGGATCATAAGAAACCTTTATTACTCCCCACTGACAGCATTGAAGGGGAAGGTGAAAGCATACACACCAGAAGGAAACCAGAGAGACTGAAGGAAGTGATTGTTACTTGATTCCAGCTGTAGTATGATCCTGAAATGGATTGTACTTATTTGTCTACTAAATTTTAGAATAAAGTTAATAACTGATGTTTGTTAAACTCTAGAATAAATATTGGAGGTATGTCACAAATATCCATTTTGCTTCACTAAAGTGAATATAAAGGGAATGATTAAAAAACAAACACTAGTTGCTGGAAAAGCTCAGCAAGTCTGGCAGCATCTGTGAAGAGAAATCAGTGTCGATGTCCTGGTCCAGTGACCCTTCCTCAGAACTGATGGTAGCTAGGAAAATGTTGGTTTATAGGCAGAAGATAGGATGGGGGGAGAGGGTAAGAAGTAAACAATAGGTGGGGATAGAGCCCAAAGAGAGAGAACAGTTGGACAGAAAAAGGAGTGGATAACGATCTGGCTAGGAGAGTGAATAGCTGTTAATGGGGACTGTTAGTGGCTAACAATGGGTAGTGTGTAATGGCAGGCTATGTGATAACAGGCCTGGTGTGTGGGACTGGGGGCTAGGACATGGGAAGTTCATGCCCTAAAATTAATGAACTTGATATAGAGTCTGGAGGGCTGCAGGGTCCCCAAGCGGAAAATGAGGTGTTGTTCTTCCAGCTCGTGCTGAGCTTCACTGGAACACTACAGCAAGCCTGAGATGGAGAGGTTGGGCAGGGAACAGGGTAGTGTGTTAAAGTGGCAGGCAACTGGAAGTTTAGGGTCCTTTTTGCAGGCAGAATGCAAATGTTCAGCAAAGCGTTTGTCCAGTATATGCTCCATTTCCCCAATATAGAGGTGACCACATTATGAGCATTGTAACCTTTTGTTAGTTGCTAACAGTCTCCATTAACAGATATTCACCCTCCCAGCCAGGTTGTTATCCACTCCTTTGTCTGTCTAACTGTTCTTCCCTCTCTTTGGGCTCTATCCCCACCTATCGTTTACTCCTTACCCCCTCTCCCTCCCTATCTTCTGTATATAAACCAACATTTTCTTAGCCGCCATCAGTTCTGAGGAAGGGTCACCAGGCCTGAAATGCTAACTCTGATTTCACTTCACAGATGCTGCCAGACCTATTGAGCTTCTCCAGCAACTTCAGTTTTTGTTTCCAATTTACAGCATCTGTAGTTCTTTCAGTTTTTATGAAGGGAATGATTTTTAACTAGTTTTTAACTCACTCAGAACCCATTCATTTTGTGTAATATACAGAAGGCAGAGAGAGAGAAAGAGAGAGAACCTATTTTGCTTTTGGAAAGCTGTATTATTTTGTTTATTTTTTTTAATGGACTCTTACCAAATATTCAAATGACTGCTATTGAACACAGAATGAGAAACGCGACTGCTTCCAGGAATTTCCAGCAATTATCAGGGCAAAATTAAACTCATCACCACCTGGAATGTAACATGCTTTGCATTGTACAAAATTACATCCAGGCCAATCAAAAAGGACTAGTGGACAAGATGTCTACATTAGCCAGTTCTGCTCAAAGATCATTGAAATCAATTATGACATTGTGTTAATGACTCCACCATTATCTATTAGAAAATATAATCATTTCTGATAAAGGAAAATTGAACCCACCTTGTTAGTTGTCACCTGAATGATATTGATTTTAAAATTCATTCCCAGGATACTGCCTTTGCTGGCTAGGCCAGAATTTATTGCCTATTCCTAATAGGCCAGAGGGCATTTGAGAGGACACCACATTGATGTCAGTCTGGAGTCATATGTAGGCCAGATCAGGTGAGGATGGCAGATTTCTATCCCTGAAGGACATTCGTGAGCGAGATAAGCTTTTCTGACAATTGACGATGCTTTCATGGCAATCAGTAGATTTCTAATTCCACACTCTTTAAAAGTTGAATTCAAATGCCACCATCTGCCATGGTGGGATTGAGCCCAAGTCCCCCGAACATTTGCTGAGCTTCTGGATTAATAGCCCAGTGATAATACCACTAGGCCATCACTTCCTCTGTTGGCTCCTTTGAACATTATTTAACTGTTAGGTTTTCAATTCCTCCATCCGGCTGCTTGTGAAACCTGGCCATACACCAGGCTTAGATTATGCCTACCCCTGATCTTTACATCTCTCAAAATTCTGATTTCTAGAAATGAACTTGTCTCTTACCTAAAGTGAATCAATTCCACATTTACTATGATACATCTTCATCAGGAATTCAACTGTATCTGAGTTCCTGCAAAAAGGACACCTGTACGCAGTCAACTGGGAGAACCTCCACTGAACATTCACTCATTGCACTGTTTTATTCACATGGACTAATTCTGATAACTTTCATTTCAGAAAGGCATCTGGATGGGTATATAAATAGGGAGGGTTTAGAGGAATATGGGCCAAATGCTGGCAAATGGTACTAGATTCTTTTAGGATATCTGGTCAGCATGGATGAGTCGGACTGAAGGGTCTGTTTCCTAGATGTATATCTCTATGACTCTATGACTGTAAATAAATTGTCATTTTCAACTTCCCTCCTTCCACTTTGCATTTTCCTCTTTGTTGGATGTGTGTGTGTGAGTGTGAGCATGTGCCATTAAGTCAGGTTTTAGCGTTAAAATAGAGTTTGCTGTGGGTGATTTCTAACTTGGCTTCACAAACGTCGGAAATGCACCATCACTTTTTTTTTAGCAAGGGAAAAGGAGCAGAAGAAAATTTTAAAAATGTGAAAACCAACCCGTTTAGAAGACAGGAAAGGAGGAGAGTAAAATAATTCAATTCACCTCTCATTCTTGACTGTGACACACAGCTGTAATCTTGCACGCTTTGTGTGTCTTGAGTGCAGTAATGAGTCAGTAGCTCATTTAAATTGAGCCACAAAACAAGTAAACCTTCTACTGGCACCATGCGATGAGTCATATTCAGAATTACGATTCTCTTGAGCTTCATTTATGCTGCTGTTGCTGCTTATCTATCTTTATGTGAGGAAATGACCCACAAATAGAATAGCACAGGTTAAACTACCTCTCAAAATAACTTCAGACACTAAATTTTAAGGAAAGAGAACTCACTTCATTAGGAAAGAGTGATTTTCTGAAATAAATCAATTACATGGGAGCTTTAAGCTTTTTTTTAGCACCATGTTATCATGTGTTTATGCAGCAACTTACTGAAGGTTCAGCTGTTGCCTCTCATTATGTTAGAACTACATAGATATGATCTGTTTCTCTGAAATGAAGATTAAGCATTGTGCTGCTAAGCCTGCTCTTTGGGTTCAGACGTAGAGGCAGAGATTGGGTGAAACATATCCTAGTGACTATCTCCAACACCACCTATCTCAGGTATGTTGGTGAAACAGATAGACAGAAAGAGGAGTTGTGCTTATAAGACAGTTTTCACAACCACTGGATATCTCAAACAATTTAATTTATAGTGATTAGAATGAGGGCCAGGTGGGTCTCTCTGTGTTTGAGGTCTCTGACTGGAGCTGTTAACCTGGGCCAATCAGGGAGCCCTGGCTGACAGCTATAGACTGGAGTGTCAGAGATTCTCCTCACTCTAGGGACTGGCTCTGAGCTAGTCAGAGTCCATGTTTTGTGCACATGTAAATAAATAATGACTTGGTACATCTGTGGAAGTATTTCAGATGTACTTTTCAAAATGTTCTGAAGAAGGGTTGCTCTACTCGAAATGTTTCCCTCCACAGATGTTACCAGACCTGCTGAGTTTTCCAAGCACTGACTGATTTTGTTGCTGAAGTGTACTTACTATTGCAATGTTGAGCACTGCCAGAGCTGCTAAGCCAAACCCACATTTTATTGATGAATTCATGTGTCATAATTTATAGTAAAAATGCAGAACTCTTCTGGTGTTCATATGTTTCAAAAAAAACTTTTCCATCCAGAATTACCCATAACCAACCATCCACATCCATCTCATTCTCTGTAACCTTGGTAGCTACAGCCAAAAATTTAAATCATCAAACAGAAAATTCAGACCTGGCAACTACTGAGGAGCAGCTATTTCACTAATTACAATCTTAGCCAATGCAATAGTCAATCCTCAATGATTGTGATGGGGATATGTTAATTGCTCCTGTGAATATTCTACTTTCATGAAAAAATAACTTTGCTATTATACTCTGTCTCTGAAGGTGCTCTGTAGTTAAATAATGTAGATTTTTATGGGATAAAATTCGCTTGTACTAATCTGTGATCATGTGGAAATTCAGTGAGATTTTACCAATTTTATAAGCATGTTTTGCAAGTTTAATGACTTTTAAAAAATGAAATTCATTTACATGCATACACAAAGTCTGTATTGTTTGAAGAAATGTGTTCAAATTCCATACTTGGATGATCAAATGCAAAACGCATAAAGACGAAAGAAAGATTCACAATTATAAAACACTTTCCAAGACCTTAGGAAGTCTCAAAGCACTTTATAGCCAATGAAATGCTTATGAAGTATAGGCACTGTTGTCATTTGGAAAGGCAGCAGCCATTTCACAGATAGTAAACTCTCACAAGTAGCCAACTGATAATGGGTAGTAATTTGTTCTGAAAGACAAATATTGGTCAGGTCATGCAGGATAATTTCCTATTCTTCTGTCAAGATTATTCATGGGATCTTTGACAGTTATCTGAGACACCAGTCAGGGTCACAGTGTAGCTTTTCATTAGAAAGATGGTACCTGTGTCACTGCAGCGTTCCCTCGCTATTGTGCCGCAAGTATCAGCTTAGATGTTCTGGGAAACAATAATGATAATAAGGGTCTATTGTTTACAGAGTTCTGCTGACTCCAGGGCCCTTTAAAAACAAAGACAAGACCCAGGTGTTGAAGGCCTGCCACTGGAGGATTCTATTTCTGCTGTGGGAGGGTGTTTTTTTTGTGATGAATGGCACAAGTGGGAGGTCCATATTTAGTAAAGTCATTTCAGATTAACACAAAGTTCAAACAGACCCTATTTTTGCTGTTGCAAGGATCTTAACTTGCAGGTTAAAATGACTACTCTATGAAAGAGATGTAAATTATTGTGAAACGAAAGAAGCCAAAGAATTGTAGATGCTAAAAATCAGAAACAGAAGCAGAAATTACTGGAAAAACACAGCAGGTCTGGCAGCTGTGCAGGGAGAAAACACAGATTTCTCTCGGCAGATGGGGCCAGATCTGCTGTATTTTTTCAGCAATTTCTGCTTTTTGTATGTGAATGATCATGAATGTTTGATAACGTCTGTTTAGTCGTCAAGGTTGGAAATGACCTAAATCCCCAGAATTTTAAAAATGAAAACAATATTATGGCTTTTAGTTCGAGAAAAACAAAAATGACACTGGCTGTTGGTTTGACAGACCATCTGGTGTAGCTTAGGAAGAAAACATTAATCATCTGTTCATCCAGCTTCAATAGACACCATGTGGGCACTTGTCATAGGTAAGCCCGTTGTGAATGTTCCATTGAGTGCAGAAGCTCCAAAACCACTAATCTTACCCAGGAGGCTGTGTTCATACTTTGATTAACAGTTTTAAGAGGTTATTAGACAGATTAGCTGGCTTTGAAGTGGTTAGGGTATATCTGTTTTGCAACAGATTGACCACAGCAGAAGTCTTAAGCTTTTTGAATTTTTTTAATATATAAATGATTTATTTCTGTGTCAGCTGTGTCTGATTGGGGAGAAGTTCCTTAGATTTCTGTCAACTAAGTTAATCACCACATGAATTCTGAGGCCTGCCCATAATGGATACTGGGTGATGGCAATGGATGGAGTATGGAACTGAAAGGAGGGAGAATAGCTGGCCTATGGGGGTATGGAGGTGCAATAGGAATATGAGGGTGCATGGGGAATGGAGCAAAAAGTGAGCACGAAACGCCCTAGCAAACTTTAATCCAGCTGGGCTAGCCATCTAAACAGCTCACTTTCCCACTTCCATGGCTATATCATAACTGCCTCCAAAGGTAGCAGGCATTAGTCCATCTTACCCCTGCCTCTCGAGAACAAAATTAGGGTTGGCTGTCAAAATCGAGTTGGGAAAGATTTGGACGCAAGCATTCTGATTTTGTGGTGAAATTCTGGCCTTTTTCAGTGCCTGCATTGAGATTCAAGCCATCATGTTGTGGTATCTGTGGGGAGAGTAACATTCACCAAGCTACTGTCAATACAAAAATGAGTAAGCTTTAGCTCCTATGAATCTTTCAAAAGAAACTTTTCACATTTTATCAAAATTCCAAAGAAAAATTGTAAACTTGGATTAAAGAACAACTTTGCGAACTCTCCCACTCAAACACGAAATAATAGTAAGGTTTGGCAGAGGGGCTGTTGTGAATAAGAGTCATACTGGACTCAAAACATTAACTATGTTTTTCTCTCCACAGATGCTGCCAAACTGCTGAGTTTCTCCAGCAACTTCTGCTTTTGTTCTAGATTTCCAACATACAGAGTTCTTTGTTTTTTATTTTGGTGGTTTCTCGACCATGGGACTGACACTGTCAGGATTAGGGATCATCAAATTAAGGTTGAGGGAAGGCACTGTGGCTAGCGGTTAGCACTGCTGCCTCACAGCGCCAGGGACCTGAGATCAATTCCAGTCTCAGGCAACTGTCTGTGCGGAGCTTGCACCTTCTCCCTGTGTCTGCGTGGGTTTCCTCCGGGTGCTCCGGTTTCCTCCCACAGTCCAAAGATGTGCAGGGTAGGTGGATTGGACGTGCTAAATTGCCCGTAGTGTTCAGGGATGTGTAGGTTGGGTGGGTTGGCAGTGGTGAATGCAGGGTTACAGGGATAAGGGGGTGGGGCTGGGTCTGAATGGGATGCTCTTTGGAAGGTCGGTGCAGAATGGATGGGCTGAATGGCCTGCATCCGCACTGTAGGGATTCTATGGTCCTATGTGGAGAGGTTTCCTCACTCTGAAGATTGTGTATCTATGAAATTTCTCCCCTCTAAAGAGAGTAGAAAGGTTCAGTCAATGTGTATATTCAAAACAAAGGGCAGTAGATTACCAGACAGTAAGGAAATAAAAGTATTGATAGACTGTGCAAGATGTTGTGTCTGGAGTCTGGGAGATTAGTCATGACCTACATGAATGCTCAAAGTGACATACTCCAATTTCTTATGTTCTAATGTCCTTTGCCAAGACTGAGTCATCGCCTTTTGAGACAGATTTTTAATCAGTAAGGGAATCAAAGATTAAAGGGAAAGGGCAAGAACGTGGAATTGAGGTTAATCAAATAAGCCATGGTCCCCTTGACTGGGCAGAGCATACTCGATGGACTGAATGGCTTACTTCTGCTCCTTTGTCTTATAGTCTTTTAGAAACAAGTATTGGTATCTTTTCATTGAATGCTGAATCTTCATCATTAACTTGCCCTGACCTGAGTCACTGTCCTTTTAGCTGTCCCTTTCTGGCTTTCAATGAGTTATAGTTCTTCCAGAGTGAAACTGTACCAAACCTTGGCTCAGTCCTACTCTTTGGAAATCATGGATTGGCAGGATGAAGTATTCCTGTTGATACTGCTAGCAGCTGAGTATAAAGAACCTAAGTCTTCACTACTTACTTTAATCGCCTCTGTAACTGCTGATGCTCAAGTGAACCGCACCTCCTTTGAGCTTTGAGCATTTTCTACGTACATCATAAAGCTGCTGTTTTACATTTGGCTGTGAAAGGAAGGAGGAACACATTTTCTGGAGCTCTCGTAGGGCCCTTAAATTGGTAAAATCAGGACAGTTGGATCTCAGAAATTATTGAAGGGACAGATTGGCCTCCTTTATGTTGAAGTATAATTCTGACTGCCTGTTACTGAAAGAAACACTGGTTAATGACTCTCCACCACTGTGTAAAGTGGTATCATCACTTAGAATAGAATTACATGCAATTTTACTGCTGAGAAACAGGCAATTTTGTCTATATTGTCTGTGCCAGTGCAAGTGCTGCACAGAAGCATTTCCTTGTGCTGCCTTCTTCCCATTTACTGAACGAGTTTTTCCTCAAAAATGTCAATGCTATTGCCATCGGGATGGTCTGTGTGATCTGTACAACCCACCTGCCAGCCCTTGTCATCTAACCCTGTCAGTACCGAAACGTCAGCCTCTCTGCTCCTATGATGCTGCTTGGCCTGCTGTGTTCATCCAGCCCTGCATCTTGTTGTCTCGGATTCTCCAGCATCTGCAGTTCCTACTATCTCCCATTCTACTCTTGTCAGTTTATCGAGTTCCGGTGATGTGAGTTTATCAATTCCAGATATGCAGGTTTATCGAGTCCCAGTGATGTGAATTTATCGAGTCCCAGTGAAATTGACTTGTGTTACTTGCTTAAGTGAAGGGTTTTGATGTTATTTGGATATTTGAAACATGAAAAAAGAGGGCATTGTAAAACTGGATACTGTAGTGAGCAGAAAGTGAGATTGCTGTGTCACAGGTAAAGACTAAACCAACTTGGGAGTTTATGATGTCAGAGTTTTATCAGGGTCCATCAAGTCCTTATTTCAAAGACACTCTGAAGATCTCTTTGGAGTGTGAGAGCATTAACTTTAATTACTGACCAGGACTGACCACCAATCACTCAGTGGGTCTGCAGCTTGTTCATCAGGATTCTTCATTCTCTCATTTCCAATGCTCTAATGTTGAGGTTGAGTAAAAGTCGAGAAGGAAAAAAGGAAGCCAAACTCTATACTCCTGTTCCAAAACTTTACACACCGGATCCCACACCCTACACTCTGGATCCCACACTCTGCACTCTGGATCTCAACCCTATTCTCCAATCTCAAATGATATTCTCCAGATCCCAAACCCTACACACTGGATCTCAAACTCTACACTCCAGGTCTCAAGCTCTATACTACAGATCCCAAATCTTACACTTCAGATCCCAAACCCTACTTTCTGGATCCCAAACCCTACACTCCGATCCCATACCTGAATTAGTGCACTGCCCATGTGCCCAAAGACTGGAGTGTCAAAAGCCAGGAAGTGAAGTCACATGACTTGAACACGCAATTTTTAGTCGGTATCATTGTTGAAGTATGGGTCACCCGGGTTCCCTGATGGAGAGCAGATTTTGCAATTTGTAAGCAGTAGGAGGGAATATGGTTGCATTAAAGCGACCCTACAACAGATAAAATTTCCAAAACATTCTTCACCTACCAATATGAGGCATACCTGAAGCATGATGATATTGAATAGTGGAGTCTGTTCAAAGGACTGACTGGCCTACTCCAGCTCCTGCTTTCTGAGTTTCTATGCAGCTAAACATTTCAGGTGAACTCTTTATAAGTGAGAACCAGGTCAGATACATTAGGTCAAGAGAAGGAATGAAGAGGAAAATAAGAATCACAAAGAGCAAGTATGAGAATTGAACGGGAATCAATATAAGAAGGAAAGGAAGAGTGCTCTACTGGCGAATAAATCCTAAGTAAGAGTTAGTTTGGGTCATATGAGGATGAAAAATGGTGATATACGCTTCGAGACACAGACCAGGGATAGAATACTTAATGAGTTACTTTTATTGCTGCTTATTAAGGAAGAGGAATCTGGTAAAACATCAGTGGAACCAAAGAACTAGGGCCAGACCATTCAGGAAAAATCTTAGGAAGCACTTCTACACACAATGGATGGTACAGTTAGGGAACTCTCTTCCACAATGGCAGTGGGTGCTGGATCAGTTGTTAATATATTTTTGCTAAGTAAAGGTCTAAAGGGATATGGGCCACTGGCAGATATATGGAGTCAGGCCACAGATCAACCATGATCTCTTTGAATGATGTAACAGGCTTGACAGCTAAATGGCCTGCTTCTGTTCTGATGTTTCTATCAGACCATGGAGGCAATGGATAGAGAGAATATTGAAAGGAAGGAAACACTAGAAAGGTTTATGCTACGTTGGATAAGTGCCCTGGGTCTGGAAGGCTTGCATCTGATGTTACCGAAGGAATTAGGGTTGCAGATAATGGATTGGCTTTTCTAAATCTTTCATTCTTCTCTAGATACAGCAGAGGTGCCATAAAATTAAGTAATAAACGGGATACCTTTATTAAAGAACAGCTGTAAGGGTAACATAGAAACAAGAGGCACTTAGTTTAATATCAATGGTTTTAGAATACTTCACCAGCGAGAAAATCACAAATCACAAATGACATGGAGTGTTAGAGTTAGTTAAGGAGAGCTATCAGGCATTTACAAAAGATAGATTACTAATCAAATTAAATTCTTTGATGAAGTAACAGAAATAGATGATAAAGGGAATGCAGTGAATGTAGATTCAAAAGGAAGCAGTAGAGTAGATATTGTTAGTTAAATTAACTCTTATGGAATAGAAATTGTGTCCAAATAGATATAAAAAAAAGGAAGTCATGAGTTGTGTAGATGGTTGTATCTCAGACTGGAGGTTGGTAGACACAAATATTTCCCAGGGGTCAGTGCAACAGCCGCTACATTTTCTGACATCTCTAAATGACGGAAATTTTGGAATACAGAATAAAATTTCAAAACTTGCAGATGATAAGATCGGAAATGTGAGAAAAAGCTAGAACGATATGATTGGCTTGCACCAGGACATTGATGGATTATCAGTCATGATGGATCAAATTTAATACAAAGCAGTGTGAGGTGATGTATTTTGGGAGAAAGGATAGGAACAGGCAATCCAGGCTTAATGACCCAGTGCTAAAGAGGCTGCAAGAACAGAGGAAGCTGCTGTGCTCATCAATCGAGATTTTAGAATACCTTGCTGTAGGCCAAGGTTGTAAAAATGCCCCGAGCTGTTAAGTATCACGGCCACCTCTGGATGTGAACTCCATTTGGGAGTCATACAAGTGGGAGGACTGAGGTGGAGAAAATTTTCTGAAAATTGTCAGCATGAAGACAGGGACGTTTTACCTGCCAGACCCTCTTCTCCTGGTCAAACTCAATGGGAACTTCTGATTGGATGATGGGCAGGATGGGCAACCAGGTTGGGAACTCAAATAGTAATGGCTCTTGGCATCTGACCAAACGGTGAAGGGAAGGGGAGGAGGTCAGTGGCGAGTCATGTTTGGATTTAGAGTACAGAAGCATGAATGTTAAAAGTCTGAAAGCTTACTGGTGAGCCATATATGAACTATCACCTGCAGGTCAAAAATACAACTTAAAATTCCAACTTGTGGGAAGAAAGTGAGCCACTTAGCTGGTAGGTTGAAATCGGCTTTTCAAGATATTTAATTGAATTTATTAGGTAAGGCAGGTTTTCCTGAAGTACCAATTTGCATTTTGGGCTAACTTGTTTGCAAGACATTTCAGAGCCCCATTGGTGTCTGGTTCTATTTAACCTAATCCTGTTAGCCCAGATAATTTGGGAAAGGTAATATTGATCCCCCAACACATTAAATCAACACAGATTATGCAAAGCCTTTGTAGTCATGCTTAAGTAAAGAGCAATCCCCTTAACTGTGATTTCACCTAATATTGTTTAACATTTCTTCTGCTTGTTATCGATTTATTTGACAGTGCTGTATTTTTCATTAATAGTTGGTAGACGTTCAGGAGAATCCTATTCACTGCATCGTTCGAATTTTGTGTCAATCTTTTTTTAACCATATCTCCTACTTTAATATGAATGACAATTTTAGGTTCTGCATGAAAATTTTGAATAAAATTCTAATGCATTGATGCGAGTACTGGATGTGAATACTGATTATTCTTTGAAATGTTAGCAAACCTGTCATAACTGATTATTAATTGCTAAAACCAATAATTGCATGCTGTCCAGGTGTATTTTTAAAACCACAGACTACAAGATGAACTGATCTACCCAATTGCAGAAACAGTATCAAAATATTTCTTTATTCATCGAGATTTTTGCTTTCTGCCTTGGAAGACGTTTGTTCATTCTGAAGCATATTTCCATAGCGACTGGTGACATTTTTTTATTACAGGTTAAGCTCCCCAGTACCATACTCCTACTGAGTGAGCCTGAATCAGAACTGAGGTTTAAAACAACACCACAATCTATATTTATGTCCTGCCTTTAGTGTAGTAAATTGCCACTCAGTGCTCCACAGCAGCACTATCAAATAAAACAGATAGCAAGCCACGTTTATGGATATCAGGACAGATAGCCAAGATTTTGGTTAGAAAAAGGATAGGTTTTAAAAGATGTCTTAAAGCAGGAAAAAGAGGCAGAGAGATTTAAGTTGAGCATTCCTGAACATCAGGCATAGATAGCAGAAGGTACAGCCACCAATTACAATTGGCAATCTTCAGAACTGAAGTGAAACAGATATTTCAAAGAATTTGGACCAGATTACATAAATAGGGAGGAGTGAGATCCTGGAGAGATTGGAAAAGAAGAATGAAATTGTTAAAGTTGAGGCCTTGTCTCACTGGGAGTCAATCTAGGTCAGCAAACAAAGAAAAATGAAATCAAGTCACCATCGTCTTAAAGGACCATAGGGCTGCTCTCTCATTAGACAAAGAGAGAGAGAGAGGGAGAAAGGGAGAAAGAGAGAGACGATGGGTGGTGGTTTAACCTGAGAGTCGCGAGACCTCAGGCAAAGAAAAGAGGTTGAGAAAGAAAGTCTTTCATGGCAACCTTAGCCCATACGGGAATTGAACCCATGTTGTTGGCATCACTAACCAGCCATCCAACCAACTGATCGAATCAACCCTAAAATCAATTTGTCCATGGATGTAATGACACATTTCTGGAGCAAGTGGTTTAGAGAGAGGATCATCACCACTGCACCCCAAAATGCCTACACAGGAGTAATGGCCATATGGTACTTGACATGGGCAAGGGGTGGAAGCAGTAGGGCTTTGAATGACCTCAAGTTTATGGAGGGCAGAATGTTGGAAGCTGAACAGTAGGGTTTTGGAAAAGTTAATCTATATAAAGCAATGATTGAGGGTTTGAATAATGGGCCAGAAGTACAGTCACTTTACAGTTTTCTGAAGTGTGTTTCTTTCTCTCATTCAGTTCTCCAGTTGGCTAGTGGGATCAGTGGACTTATAGCCATATGTAACATATTTTATTTCAGCCAAATTGATTGTGTGAGTTTAAGTCCTAATCCAGTGACTGAAGCATAGCATCCAGTCTAATGGCTCTAATTCAATGTTAAAGATTGACTATCCTTTGGTTTTATTTTATACAGTTTGAGGATTTAAGATTTGAAGGGTTTTAGGAAACGTGATTAATTTCTGTGGAGATGCCTGGATTGCTTTCCTTTAAAGAAAGGGGCAACAAAAGGACTTTGGAACTTTTTTTGAATGAAAGGCACTTCTGGGAAATAACATAACTTCATATAATTGTTTAGGCTTCCGTCTCAGAAATCACATGCCTGTGTTTTATGGCTGGTCTGTTTGGATAGTGTTGCATTCTTGAGCACATTGGTATGGAGCACTGACTCAGCTGCCATTAAGAAGACCTTCTGAGGGAGTTCTCCAGATTTCTGAAACAGAGTCATCTGCCTGTGTTCAATGAAATCCGTCTTCATCCACCAGGACATGGAATGAAAGCTAACTCAGCCATCACAGAATGTATTCTTTTAGCCTTCAAGAGCTAACAATGCATGGTTTTTTACAAAGAGAAAGTGTGCAGAGGAATCTGTTTTTCTCTTTTCCTTTGCCTGGTTTGTTTTGTAAAATTTAGAGAGATCAACATTTATTTTTCCACATTACAAACTGTATGCATTAACCAATCTCTCATATTCATGGAGTAAGAACATGAGAACTAGGAGCAGGAGTAGGCCATTCAGCCCCTCAAGTCTGCTCTGCCATTTGATACAACATAAAGGGCATTTTTTTCTACAGAGTGTGGTTCGCATGTGGAATGATCTTCTAGAGGAAGTGATAGATGCGGGTACAGTTACAATGTTTAAAAGGCATTTAGATAAGGACATGAATATAAATGTTTATACAAATAAGGGCTTTGTGCAGGCAGATGGAACTAGTTTAGTTTGGGATTATAGTTAACATGGACTGGTTGGACCAAAGGGTCTGTTTTCATGCTATATGATTCTATGATTCTATGACCATACCTGATCCCACCTCAATCTCAACTCCACTTTCCTGCCTGCACTCCGTAACCCTTTAGCTCCTTACTAACTAAAATATATCTATCTCCTCCTTGATTGTATTGTGTCACAGCATCCACTGTACTCTAGCATAGTGACTTCCACAGATCCACAGCCCTTTGGAGGGAAGTAACTACTCCACATCCCTGTTCTAAATCTGCCACCCCTTCTACTAAACCCATGACCTCTCGTTCTAGATTGTCCCACGAGGGGAAATATCCTTTCTACACTTACTTTGTCAATCTCCTTTAGCATCTTCTATGACTCAATCAAACCTTCTCTCATTCTTCTAAACTCTCACAAGTATAGGCTTAAACTGCTCAATCCCTCCTCATAAGATAAGCCTTTCATCTCTCGAATCAATCAACTGAATCTCCACTGACTGCCTTCAATTAATTCCTTCCCCAGGTGATGGGACCAAAACTTCAGTACTCCCAGTGTGCTCTCACTAATACCTTGTACAGTTGCAACAACACTTCCCTACTTTTACGTTCCATTCCTTTAGCAATAAATTTCAAAACCCTGTTTGTCCTTTGTATCAACATCTTTTAAATTAACTCTTTTTGTTTGTTCATGAAAGAATCTGGTTGATTGATTTTTTATTTTTATTTTAAGTCAAAAGCAGAATAAAATGAACACTTGGATATATCAGGAACTAGGAAAAACAATGACATTCATGTTGTGGCCAATGGAGTATTAAGAGTTGAGTGAGTGAAAGAAAGACCATGCACTCAGTTGTAACAACATTTAACAATGTCCTATCGAGTCTCTCATGTGGAAGTACAAGGTCCCATGACACTATTTGAATGAACAACAGAGGACTCCTCCCCAGTCCTTCCAATAGTTAGCGCTCAAACAATATCATTTTATAAAAGAAATGATGGTCTTATCACCACCATATCTTTGCGGGAGCTTGCTGGGTGCAAAATTGGTTGTAAAATCCTTTGGGCTGCCCTGAAGTCATAAAAGCTGTTCTATAAAAGCAGAGATAACAAGGTGTAGAGCTGGATGATCACAGCAGGCCAAGCAGCATCAGAAGAGCAGGAAGGCTGACGTTTCGGGTCTAGACCCTTCTTCAGCTTTTAAAAAAGACAGGTTTAAACTCAAAACCTTTTCTCTCAGTATGGCTCTGAGATACGCCAAACAGAGATGCTTTCTGGAATATCTATAACAGAATCTCATTTCATATTTGCAAAACATCTAAGAGAAAGGGGTTACTTCTAAAACTATTTCCATATTTTTAATTGGCTTGAAATTGACTAAAAGTATCCCTGAGGGACATTGAATAATAAAAGATAACACAGGACAGGACAATGCTGGTAGACTATTGTTGTAAGTATCTACTAAAGTAAAATGCAATCTGTAATAATATGTGATTCATCTCTGACAATAAATTACTGCCTTGCTCTGATTAAAGTCTTTAGCCTGCAGTCTTGGCAATTATTGAATACTGGGCCCTTTATTAATGGATGGAAGTTACCTCTTCATTGAATGCACAATATTTGAGAAAAGGAGCTGTAACCATGTAACAATTCTGTGATTCTGAGAATGGGAGAGGAACAGGAAAAGATCTCAGAATAGTGGGACAAAAGAGACATTTGTGTAGCACCAGGCCAAACCTAAGCATCTATTCAGAGAGAGTGTGCAGAATTGATGAACATGCTGCATCTCTGGGAAATGGAGGGAAATTGATCTCTTATTGGTGGAGATCAGAATGCACTTTAACCTCTTTCTGAGTGATGTTAATTGCATTATGTCTCAAAGAGAGGTCTGCACAATTGATTTTTGTGATATTGATTTTTGTGATATTGATTTTTGTGATATTGATTTTTGTGATATTGATTTTTGATCAAGAGATTCAAGAATAATGCACATCAGCGAGAGAAGTGGAGTTGGAACTATAGATCAGGTCAGCCATGACGTTCCCGTGAATGGCAGGGCTGGATCGAGGAACTGAATAGCCTGGTTCTTTTCCTTGTCATTGTGTTCACAGTGCGCACAGAGAGGACAAACTGACGATTCACTAGATAGGACCTGTGGCAACATTTACCAGGCTAGGATTAGACCTAGTGTTTTGCAAACAGTGAGTTGGAGGAATGATATGATCTTTGCTTGAGTTTGTGATTGCTATGAGAGGAGCAAGGTCAAGGTGTTCAGTTGAGGTTGAGGTGTCAGCAGGTCACAGTGGGAATGGGATAGAGAGGAAGGTAATCATTTCTTCAATGCTGATGTGTGGTTGTTGGCAAAGGCAGGGGATAAGGGCAGGATTTGACAGATTGTCTAAGTCTGTAGTAGAGATGAAATATTAGTCAAGTTTGGTATTATTAGACGTGGTGGTCATTGATTGATTAAATCTTTACCATTCTGTTCCTCTCCCCTTCTCAAAATTGCTGAATTGTTATGGTGCAGAGGAGGCCATTCAGCCCGTCGTGCCTGAACCAGCTCGATTATCTAGTGTCAATCTCCTGCCATTTCCCCCAGCCCTGCAGACCATCACTATTCAAATTACCATCCAATGCCTCAACTGAAGCTGTTTCTGCCACATTTCCAGGCAGAGCATTCCATGCCCTACTTCTTGTTGTGTAAATAGATTTTTTCGCACACCATTCTTGGTCTCCAAGTTAGAACCAATGTTACTGCATAGATACTTGGTTGTTTATGGATGAGGCCAAAACATTGAATGCTCTCAGGAAGAAGTTAGATATTGTTCTTCGCGCTAAAGAGGTCAAAGAGTATGGGAAGAAAATGGGAACAGGGAACTGAAGTGAATGATCAGTCATGATCATATTGTATGGCAGAGCAGGCTCAAAGGGCTGAATGGCCTTATCCTAAACCTATTTTCTACTTTTCCATGTTTCACTGTGTTAAAGGCATTACACAAATACAAGCTTTTGTTGTTGTTGCAGTTGATCATTTTAGAGTGCTAGTGACAGGATAATTCAAAGATTTTTCTGCAGCAAATAGGAAAAAAAGACACAAAAAAATCTTCAGCATTGTGTCTAATATGATAACAAGATACTTTAATACACCAGGGAATGGTTTCCACTTGCAGTAACCTTGGTCATCTTGAATGTGCACTTACACACAGTGAAGTGTTAAAATACATTTCTTGAAGCTCCATTGTGCCAGTCAAAAATAAATCAATTGTGATATTCCCCAAAACAAAAGAATAAAATTGAAAAGCAGAAGTATGTGTCATGCAACTGAACCACTGACCTGATTGCTCAGTTCAATGTTACCCCCATTAAATGGGGAGTGCAGCCTGCTCTGAGAGACACACAACAATCAGACCATTAGCCCGACAAGCCAGTAAATGTAAGGTGTGCCCAAAACCGTATGAAATAATGAAGAAACCAATCGATGTCAAACTTTGAATATATGTTGGTTGTTGACAGAGCAAAGGACAAACTCACACCCTATTTGTAAGGCTTATGCTTTACCATTTCCAGTGATTGGGAAAATGTTAGTTTTAGACCTGTGCTTTATCAACTTGTGGAAATGCTTAGAACTCTGCACAGAACTAACTCCAAAATAAGCTTTTGCAAGAAATAACACATCACCTTGGTATGATCAGGGCACGCGGAACAATACTTACTGATTAACATGCTAAGCTTAGTGATGTGGTGGGTGAAATGGAAAATTGCATTTGGGAGTCAAATGTCAAATAAAGAGCTGTCACAGTTTAAATGGTCATTTCAACAGTCTGGGATCCTGATATCCAAATGCAATAGCACAGTCTGCCTGTCTAACACAGGACATTGTATCCTTACGCCATGAACTGGTACAAACATCTACTGTGACCTGCCTCTGAACCAGACATTTGAGGACTCAAATCCCAGTCCAGGACTTGAAACCAAAAGTATGGGCTAAGCCTCCAGTGCTGCATTCTTGCAAGTGCGGTTTTTTGGATAGTTTTTTTTTCCACAGCGTACGTGCGTCCATTGCTTTCTGTAATTGTCAAGCAGAATGGAAAGTAGCTTGGAATTATAAAGAGACCCCTTACAATCATATCTCCATCAGATTCAATATTGTTATAGAAGAGGACAAGGAATTGGCCTGAAAATTCTGAAGTTGTGGGAGGCTGATTTTAACAAGACCAGATAGGATTTGATCAGAGTGGACCGGGATCAGATACTTTAAAGTGAATCTGCATTCAAGAAGAAAATAGAGAAAAGACAGGACCAGCATGTTCCAATAAAGAAAAATTTGGAACATGAAAGAAGGAAATTAGGAGGCCTGAAAGGGATGTGAGAGAACAATAGCAGGTTAAAAATAATGGAAAATCTATGTCTAGTGAGATTCTGCACGGTCGATGTTGGAACCCCTGCTGTTATTGCTTTATATAAACGATTTAGACTTGAATGTAGAAGGGTGTATCAATAAGTTCATGGATGGTGGGTTGGTAAATACAGATATTTCTGCTATAATGCGTGTTTTGTTAATGCAAATTGGCTGTAACGCAATTGACGAAAAGTAGAAGCTATTTGAATAACGTGAACTTTCTACTGTACATCTATAGCAATTTTCTACAGCAATTTCCCTATAACATGATTCTCAATGGTGATTTTCGAGAGCTCAAAGTCATGCATGAATGCAGCTATCACATTATAGGAGAAATACTTGACTTGAGGAGATTTGCCTTAAACTATAAACATATACATATGGACTGATCAGTGGTAAATTCAATCCTTAGAGTCTTAGAGTCATACTGCATGGAAACAGACCCTTTGGTCCAACTTCTCCATGTTGACTATGTGCCTAAACTAAACTAGTCCCACCGGCCTGCGTTTGGCCCGTAACCCTCCAAAGCTTTCTGATTCATGAATTTATCCAAATATCTTTTAAACATTGTAACTGAACCCACATCCACCGCTTCTTCTGGAAGTTCATTTCACACACAAAACATTCTCTGTCCTTTTTAAATCTTTGGCCTCACCTTAAAAATATGGCCCCTGGGTTTGAACTCTCCCACACTAGGGAAAAGACCCTTACTATTCACCTTATCTATGCATCTCATGATGTTATAAATCCTTATAAGGTCATCTTTCAACCTCCTATGCTTCAGTGAGAAAGGTTTCCAGCCACTCCCTTTTGCATAAACCCTCCATTCCTGGCAACATCCTGGTAAATCTCTTCTGAACCCTCTCCAGTTTAATAATATCCTTCCTATAGCGTGGAGCCCAGAATTGGAAACGGTAGTTCAGAAGATGCCTCACCAACATACTGTACAATCTCAACATGACATCCTAACCCCTATACTCAAAGGCCTGAGCAATGCAACTGTACTAAATGCCTTCTTAACCAACCTGTCTACATGTGATGTAAACTTCAAATAATTGTGTACCTGAAACCCTAGGTCTTTCTGTTTTGTAACACTACCCAACAGCCTACCATTAATTGTATAAGTCCTACACTTGTTTGATTTATCAAAATACAACACCTCTCATTTATCCAAATTAAATTCCATCTGCCACTCCTCAGTCCATTGACCCAACTGATCAAGATCTTCTCTGTCCACCATACCACCAATTTTAATGTCTTCTTAACCATGCCTCTGATAGTCTCAATCAAATTGTTTACAGAAATGATGAGCAGAAGTGGACTCAGCAATGATCTCTCTGGAACGTGGCTGGTCACAGGTCTCTCATCTGAAAAACAGCAATCAAACCCTTAATCTTCTGAATTCTGGAGGAAGCAGGACCAATGATGCACTTGGGCAGGACAGACAAGGCAAGGGAATGACGATACGAAGGTGGGTCACGTTGTGGACAGTACGGAGGGCTGTTCTAGGTTACAAAGGGACATTGATAGAATGCAGAGCTGGGCTGAGAAATGGCAAATGGAGTTTAACCCTGAAAAGTGTGAGGTGATTCATTTTGGAAGGATAAACTTGAAAGCAGAATACAGGATTAACGGAAAGATTCTTGGCAGTGTGGAGGAGCAGAAGGATCTTGGGGTTCACAGTTCCCTGAAAGCTGCCACCCAGGTGGATAGAGTTGTTAAGAAAGCGTATGGTGTGTTATCTTTCATTAATAGAGGGATTGAGTTCAAGAGCCATGAAGTTATGCTCCAGCTATGCAAAAGCCTGGTTCGGCCACATCTGGAGTATTGTGTCCAGTTCTGGTCACCTCATTTCAGGAAAGATGTGGAAGCATTGGAAAAGGTGCCGAGGAGATTTACCAGAACGTTGCCTAGAATGGAGGGAAGGTCTTACGAGGAAAGGTTGAGAGAGCTAGGGCTTTTCTCTTTAGAACGACAAAGGATGAGAGGTGACTTGATAGAGGTGTACAAAATGATCAGAGATTTGGATAGAGTAGACAGCCAGAGACTTTTTCCTCGAGTGGAGGTAGCTTTTATGAGGCGACATAGTTTTAAAGTGAAAGGAGGTAGATATCGGGGAGACGTCAGAGGTAGGTTCTTTACTCAGAGAGTGGTAGGGGCGTGGAATGCATTGCCGGAGAGAGTAGTGGAGTTGGCCTCATTAGGGGCATTTAAGTGGCTATTAGATAGGCATATGGATGATAGTATAAGGTAGGGGTGGAGGTTAGATAGACCTTAGGTTTAGGATAAAAGTTCAGCACAACATCGTGGCTGAAGGGCCTGTTCTATGTTCTATGTTCTATGTTGTATGGAATATGTGATCAATGGGAAAAGTTTGGAAGCACCGAGGATCAGAGGGACTTTGGTGTGCACGTCCATCTGTCCCTTTAACAGGACAGATGGATAAAGTGAGTAAGAAGGTATTTGGGTTACTTGCCTTTATTAGTCGAGGTATAGAGTTTAAGGGAGGTTATGCTGGAACTACTCGCCACAACAGCAAACACGTAATTCAGGGTGAAAAAATAAAATGTAAAGCAATAAATCATTCACTTAAATGACCAGTTGGTTAAAATGACCATTCAAAAGTATCAAGCAGCAGCACTAGGAACATCAGAACAGGAGTAGTCCATTCAGCCCATCAAGTTTGCCCCATCATACAATGCAATCATGGCTAATTGAACACTTCAGTATCATTTACTCACCCCATCCCCATAACTTTGTGCCCCATTGGCAATCAGAAATCTACCCGTCTCTATTTTCAGCATACTTAAAGTCTGAGCTTCCACAGCCCTCTGTGATAGAGAATCCCAAAGTCACCACCCTCTGAGCAGAATAAAATTCTTCTCATCTCAGACCTAAGTAACATCCTCCTTATTTTCACATTGTCCCCCCTGATTTTAGACACCCTAAGCAGGGAAAACATTGTACCTGAATCTATTCTGTTCATTCCTTTAGATATTTTGAAGGTTTTAATGAGCTGACCTTTTATTTTTCAAAACTAGAGATTACAGGCCAATTTTACCCAATCGCTCTTCACAGTCCCAACATCCTGGGAAAAAATCTGGTGAAAATTTGCTGCACTCCTTCTATAGTAGTACTATCTTCCCTGAGATAAGGAGATCACAGCTACAGACAGTACTCCAGATGGGGTCTAACCAAATTCTTACACAAATGAACCAAGACTTCACCGTTTCTGTACTTGAAACTGAAGCAAGGCGTCACTGCCCTTGTCCACTCCGGACCCCTCAGTGGGGACCACACTAGAGCCGTTGGGTTCACAACAAACCCCTCAGGTACATGTTGTGACCTGCTGGTCACCTGTTGAACCAGCTGCTTTTAACCTTAACTTAGTTCACTCCCATCCTCATACACATGAATGCCTGGTTCCCACAGTCACGGGAGTTCATGTGGAAGCATACCTTGCAACCAAGATCATCCACTTCATTTTCATCTCCCAATCTTCAGCTGTTTCGCTTGAGCCCTGCAGAAGAACACCCTCATGGAGATAATACTTCACTGAGGGTCATTACAGAAAATATCACTCACATTCAAAAGCCAAATTAAATTATTGGAGAGCACTGATTCATGTCTCCTGCATGATGGGTCAATATTACATCCTGCTCATATTTGTCTTCTATATAGTCTTCCTACTTCAGTCAGTTTTATTAAAATGAATGCACCTTTTTTTGATAGGCTAATTGTATTAAATTCAAGTGTTGTAAATAAGATTCCTCATTCCAGGATTTCTCTTAAGACCCATGCACTATACACTTACAACTTCTAATAATTACAAATTGCTCAATTCAATCGTCAGTCTTATGAAAAGACAAAAGACACAATGAAGCATCTTGTGCTGTCATAGTGTCCCTATGTCTATGTCAGAAGACCTGACCCAGAGATATGTGTTATCGACCAGACCAGTCCCCCTCAAAATATTTTAAAAAGGCAGTCTAGACCCAAACTTTTTCTTATTTTAAAGATAGATGTAAAGTGCTGTGTTCCAGATGTGATGTGGCTGGTCAAACTACTTGATGTTAAGCAAAACACAATTTATTTAAACACAGTAGCTAAACTAAAAACATGAGAAAGAAGAATTTAGAATAACTTAACTGTTGGAAAACGTAACCGAATAATATAGTAACATCCCATAAACACACCCTTTGGCAAAAAGACAAATTCAGACACAGACTCTCACATGCAGCTCTCCAATCCAGGAGGAAAAAGGAATCAAGAGAACATTCGGGGAGGGTAGCAGCTAGAAGATATTCACTGAAGGTCCTAAATCTTTTGAGACCCCAAAGGCTTCTGCTTAAAACTAAAAAAAACTAGAAATCCTGGTCTGTGAGAGCTGGCCACACTCAGGTTGCTTCCATTGTTCCAACTTTAAAAAAAAACCCAAGGTCTCACAAATTGTTTACTTTCGTTCAGATAGTTTAGTATCTCATCCTTACAACCCCTCTTCAAAAAAAAGGACAAAATAACCTCTTAAAGTGACAGCATTGTCACATATGTCACAATGCATCTGAATAGGTCAATGACAAATTTGTTTTTTTGTCTGAATCACATTATGCCAAAATTCCTGTTCCCCACATCCTGTGTTCTGTGAAACCTGGAATGTATTCATGTCAATGCCTGCCTGAAGTACATGGTCTCTCAAAAGAACATGACCGTGAATCGATTGATAGTGACTTTTGTGACCAGCACAGGGAATATTACAAAACTTCTGTAAAGGCTCTCAAATGTTGAGACTGTGCACTGAGACAACATTAACTAATACAGGAGCACAATGCTCGTCAATCTTTGTCACATAATAAAATGACGTGAACTGCAATTGCAGAACAAGCTTTATGTACAGTCTAATAGCATACGAATGAGCTAACACTTACTCGAACAATCCATTGCACGAAGTTCTCACCATGGCTCTGAATTTTTGCACAAGAACATTACAGTTTTTCTCTAGAGTTTTGTAGTCTAATCTGAACATAGTCTTGAAAGAGGCATTGCATTGGTTCTCGGGAGTAACATTTACAGTAACACAGGTTCCAAAGGCACAGCAGCAAAGGAGGAAAAGCATACAATTTTAATTGCTCTCCAGCCTGGGGCAGTTCATTTCATTTGATGGCAAGTACAATCTATGATCGGCACTTACATCCAACCACTGCTGTCAACAGAATTAATAGCTTTGCCACTGTGACACTTTCCTGACTGTTTTCCATGTTTTAATTCCTTTTTGAGAAATATATATGAATTTTTTATTCACTTGCAAGTGAACTCTCTCAAATGAGCAATTTTCTATTACCATTTCCGCTCCGCGTATCTCTCCATCTCTTGGTAGTTTCTTGCTGGGGTACAGTTCTACAGCTGCTGAAATGCCACCCACACGTCATCCTTTCTCACTCTGGAACCCACGCAAATTAGTCAACAACTTATAACTGTAGGGTTTGAGTGGAAGGAACATAGGTTCATAGAGCCATAGAGATGTAGAGAAACAGAGCTCTCGAACCAACTGATCCATGCTGACCAGATATCCTAAATTAACCTAGTCCCATTTGCCAGCGTTTGGCCCATATCCCTTGAAACCCTTCCAGGGTTCCACGGATCCATCCAGATGCCTTTTCTGTGGACTTTAGAAGAATGAATGGTGATCCCATTAAAATACATAAAACTTCTTCAACTGAGATGACTGAGACAGCCACTCACATGTATCAATTTCTACGAAGTCTCAACAAAAAAAATGAAAACCTTCAGACTGGTTCAAGAAGGTAGCTCACCATCACCTTCTCAAGTGCAACTGAGTGTGGGTAATAAATGGTTGCCTCACCAGAAATGCCCACATCCTGCAAGTGAATAAAAATCAAGGTGTTTAACGATCAGTTATGAGTGCCAATTGGCAACTTGCCACACCACTTCAGAATAAAACAAAAAGAACAAGAACAAACAATATTACAGCACAGGAACAGGCCCTTCGTCCCTCCAAGCCTGCACCGACATGCTGCCCGTCACAACTAAAACCCTCTACTCTTCCGGGGACTGTATCCCTCTATTCCCATCCTATACATATATTTGTCAAGACGCCCTTTAAATGTCACTATAGTATCTGCTTCCACTACCTCCCCCGGCAGAGAGTTCCAGGCACCCACCACCCTCTGTGTTAGAAAAAAACATTGCCTCGTACATCACCTTTAAACCTTGCCCCTCGCACCTTAAACCTATGCCCCCTAGTAACTGACTCTTCCACCTGGGAAATAGCTTCTGACTGTTCACTCTGTCCATGCCCTTCATAATCTTATAAGCCTCTATCAGGTCCTCCCTCAACCACCGTCGTTCCAGTGAGAACAACCCAAGTTTCTCCAACCTCTCCTCATAGCTAATGCCCTCCATACCAGGCAACATCCTGGTAAATCTTTTCTGTACCCTCTCCAAAGCCACCACATCCTTCTGATAGTGTGGCAACCAAAATGAACACAATATTCCAAATGCGGCCTAATTAAGGTTCTATAAAGCTGCAACATTACCTGTCAATTTTTAAACTCAATGCCCCAGCCGATGAAGACAAGCATGCCGTATGCCTTATTGACTACCTTCTCCACCTGTGTTGCCACTTTCAGTGACCTGTGTACCTGTACACTCAGATCCCTCTGCCTATCAGTACTCTTAAGGGTTCTGCCATTTACTGTATATTTTCCATCTGGATTAGACTTTCTAAAATGCATTACCTCACGTCACCAACTAATCTATATCCAGCTGTATCCTTTGATGGTCCTCATCACTATCCGCAATTCCACCAACCTTTGTGTCATCGGCAAACTTACTAATCAGACCAGTTACATTCTCCTCCAAATCATTTATATATATTACAACAGCAAAGGTCCCAACACAGATCCCCAAGGAACGCCACTAGTCACAGCCCTCCATTCAGAAACGCACCCTTCCAATGCTACCCTCTGTCTTCTATGGCCGAGCCAGTTTTTTATTCATCTTGCAAGCTCACCTCTGACCCTGTGCGACTTTACCTTTTGTATCAGCCTGCCATGAGGGACCTTGTCAAAGGCCGAACTGAAGTCCATGTAGACAACATCCACTGCCCTACCCTCATCGATTATTTTCGTCACTTCGTCAAAAATCTCAACCAAGTTAGTGGACATGACCTCCCCTTCACAAAGCCATATTGTCTCTCGCTAATACACCCACTGATTTCTAAGTGGAAGTAAATCCAGTCTCGAAGAATCCTCTCCAATAATTTCCCTACCACTGACATAAGGCTCACCGGCCTGTAATTAGGTGCATTATCCTTGCCACCCTTCTTAAACAAAGGGACAACATGTGCTGTAGTGAGACCCATAATGCCGTTCAGGAGGAAATTCCAGGATTTTGATCCAATGACACTGCAGGAACGGTGATATATTTCCAAGTCAGGATGGTGAATGGCTTGGAGGGGAACTTGCAGGTGGGGGTGTAATCATGTATCTGCTGCCCTTAGCCTTCTCGATGGAAGTGTTAATGGGCTTGAAAGCTGCTTACTTAGAGAGTCATTCAGCATGGTAATAGACCCTTCAGTCCAGCTAGTCCATACTGATCATGTCCCCAAACCAAACTAGTCCCACTGACCTGCATTTGGCCCATTTCCCTCCAAACCTTTCCTATTCAAGTACTGATTCAAATGTCTTTTAAATGCTGTAACTGTACCTGCATCCATCACTACCTCTGGCAGTTCAAATCCACATACGAACCACACTCCGTAAACAAGTTGCCTGTCATGTTCTTTTTAAATCTTTATCCTTTCACCTTAATAATATGCCCCCTCGTTTGAACTCCCCCACTACATGGAAACAAAAAGATCTTTGCTATTCACATTATCTCTGCCCCTCATGATTTTATAAACCTTTTTAAGGTCATCTCTCAACCTCTTAAGCTCCAGTAAATAAAGACCCAGCCTATCCAGCCCTTGTTTATAACTCAAACCTTCCTTTCCTGGCCACATCCTGGTAAATCATTTCTGAACCCTCTCAAATTTAATAACATCCTTCCTACAGCAGGGCAACCGGAAATATGCATGGTACTCCTGAAGAGGTCTCATCAGTGTCTTGTACAACCTCAACTTGACGTCCCAACACCTCTTCTCATAGGTTTGAGCAATGAAGGCGGCATGCTAAATGCCTTCTTAACCACTCTGCCTACCTGTGATGCCAATTTCAGAGAACCATGTACCTGAGCCCCTAGGTTTCCCCGTACATCACTACCCAGGGCCTACCATTAATTGTATAAGTCCTGTTCTCTGGTTGTTTTAACAAAATGCAATACCTCGCAGTTATCCTATTCAAACCCTTATATGCCACTCCTCAGCCCCTTGGTCCAGTTGATCAAGATCTCTTTGCAATCTGAGATAGCGTTCTTCATTGTCCACTATATAACCAATTTTGGTGTCATCCACAAACTTGCTAACCATGTCTCCTAAATTCTCATCCAATTCGTTTGTATAAATGACAAACAAAAGTGTATGCAGTGGACTCCCTGTGGAACACCATTGGTCATAAGCCTCCAGTCTAATAAACAACCAGTTACCATCACACTCAGTTTCCTACCATCACACTCAGTTTCCTACCATCAAGTCAATTTTGTATCCAATTGGCAAGCTCTCCCTGAGCCCCATGTGATGTGAATTTATTAATTAGTCTACCATATCGCACCTTGTCAAAGGCTTCATGAAAGTCTATGTAAACAATGTCTACCGCTCCAGCCTCACCAATCTTTTTGGTTACTTATTCAAAAAACTGTATCAAATTTGTGAAACATGATTTCCTTTGAAGAAAACCATGTTGATTATCCCAAATCAGACCTTGCCTCTCCAAATGCATGTATACCTTATCTTTCAGAATCACTTCCAACACCTTGCCCACCACCGACGTCAGACTGACAGGTTTATAATTCCCAGGCTTCTCCTTACAGACTTTCTTAAATAAAAGTACAACATTAGCCACCCTCAAGTCCAAGTGGGCTGCTTTGTCCTGGATGGTGTCAAGCTTTTTGAACGTTGTTGGAACTGTCCCCATGCAGTCAAATGGGGAGTATTCCATCACACTCTTGACTTGTGCCTTGGAGATAATGTACAGACTTTAGACAGTCAAGAGCTAAGTTAGTTGGGTATTCCTAGCCTCTGACCTGCTCTTGTAGCTGCTCTGTTGAGTATCTGGTCAATGAGAACCCCAAAGATGTTGATAGTGGAGGATTCAATGATGGTAACGCCATTGAATGTTAAGAGGTAGTGGATAGATTGTCTCTTGTTAGACATGATCATTGCTTGGCATTTGTGTGGCATGAATATTTCTTACCACGTGTCATCTCAAGCGTGGATATTGTCCCAATCTTGTTACATTTGAACATGGACTCCTTCAGTATTTGAGGACTTGTGAATGGTGCTGAGCATTGTACAGTCATCGTTGAATGTCCCCAATGTTGACCTTGTAATGGAAGCAGGGTCATTGATGTAGCAGCTGAAGATGGTTGGGCCTAGGACACTACACTGAGGAACCCCTGCAGAGATGACTGACATCCAAAATCACAACTATCTTCCTTTGTGCCAGGTATGATTCCAAGCACCGGTGAGTCTGCCCCCCGATAACCAGTGATTCCAGCTTTACTGGGGCTGTTCAATGCCACATTTAGTTAGGTACAGCATTCATGCCCTTTAGGGAAGGAAATCTGCTATCTTTACCCAGTCTAGCTGAGACGTGACTGCAGATCCACAGCAGTGTGGATGGCTCTTCACTGCTCTCTGGATAATAAATGTTGGCATAGCCAGTGACGCCTACATCCTGTGAATAAATTTTAAAAAAGCCGTCAATTGGCCATCAATTATTCAAACTTTCTTTCAAGCTCTGTCTCATAAACTGTTCCTACACAGAGCATCCTCTGGGAAAATGTACCAGCTGGATATCTGCATTAAGGAGTTGACGCAATGTTGCTTCTAAGCATCCTACTGGTCCAGCCGCCTCCCCATCCACAAACTTGCTAACCATGTCTCCTAAATTCTCATCCAATTCGTTTATATAAATGACAAACAAAAGTGAACGCAGCGGACTCCCTGTGAAACACCATTGGTCATAAGCCTCCAGTCTAATAAACAACCAGCTACCATCACACTCAGTTTCCTACCATCACACTCAGTTTCCTACCATCACACTCAGTTTCCTACCACCACACTCAGTTTCCTACCATCAAGCCAATTTTGTATCCAATTGGCAAGCTCTCCCTGAGCCCCGTGTGATGTGAATTTATTAATTAGTCTACCATATCGCACCTTGTCAAAGGCTTCACGAAAGTCTATGTAAACAATGCCTACCGCTCTGGCCTCACCAATCTTTTTGGTTACTTATTCAAAAAACTGGTTACTTATTCAAAAACTTATTCAACTCATCGTTTGACATGAGTCAAGTAAATGCATGCCTTTTGTCACTGTTTGCAAGTGCCAATTTTTAAATTAACCCAAGTTCAAATAGAATATCCAATGTTATGAGCTTGTTGTACTGACAAGTGGAAAATGGGTTATTGGCCAACTCAGTTAGTTTGATGTCAGTGTGTGGATCAGATTGACACCAACAGTAAAAGACTCGATCCCTGATAGGGCTTAGGTAGAGTGAACAAATATTTACCAAGGACCTGTTTTTGGTCAGAGAACTGACTCGTGGGTTCACAGGAAAGAAATTACCTGGATTAATCTGTCTTATTATCCAAACACAGGCGGATGTTTGTGTAAAATCGAGCACGTAATTCCTGATATTTTGCTCTGTGCATTGACTTTGATGCGAGGTGATGCATTTTGGAAGATCCAATTCAAGAACGAACTATACGGTAAATGGAAAAGCTCTGGGGAAAATTGATGCACAGAGAGATCTGGGTGTTCAGGTCCATTGTACCCTGAAGGTGGCAACACAGGTCGATAGAGTGGTCAAGAAGGCATACAGCATGCTTTCATTCATCGGACGGGGTATTGAGTACAAGAGTTGGCAGGTCATGTTACAGTTGTATAGGACTTTGGTTCGACCACATTTGGAATACTGCGTACAGTTCTGGTTGCCACATTACCAAAAGGATGTAGATGCTTTGGAGACGGTGCAGAGGAGGTTCACCAGGATGTTGCGTGGTATGGAGAGCGCTAGCTATGAAGAGAGGTTGAGTAGATTAGGATTATTTACATTCAAAAGACGGAGGTTGACGGGGCACCTGATTGAGGTCTACAAAATCATGAGAGGTATAGACAGGGTGGATAGTAGAAAGCTTTTTCCCAGAGTGGGGGACTCAATTACTAGGGGTCATGATTTCAAGGTGAGAGGGGTAAAGTTTAAGGGAGATATGCATGGAAAGTTCTTTACGCAGAGGATGGTGGGTGCCTGGAATGCGTTGCCAGCGGAGGTGGTAGAGGCGGGCACGATAGCGTCATTTAAGATGTATCTAGACAGATACCTGAATGGGCAGGGGGCAGAGGGATACAGATCTTTGGAAAATAGGCATCAGGTTTAGATAGGGGATCTGGATCGGCGCAGGCTTGAAGGGCCGAAGGGCCTGTTCCTGTGCTGTCATTTTCTTTGTTCTTCTTGTTCTTGGATCTGTAAGTTAGCATTTGCACATATTTACTGATTGTTAACAACTCAATCACTGGACAGTTCAGGGTTTAGCATATTACATTTTATCTTTTGTCTGGAGCTCAGTGGGCATTACTCACACCTCTTTAATCAGAAGGTTATAGCTTTGTGTCCAAACTGGATATTTGATCACAAGAATCTAGGTAGGCACTCTAGTGCAGGACTGAAGGAGTACTGAATTGTTGGAGAGTCAGTACAGAGGGAGTGCTTCTCTACTACAGGATTAGTAATGAGGGAGTACTGCACAGTCAGAGGGATGGTACTGAGGGAGTGCAGCACTGTCAGAGGGTCAGTGCTGAGGGAGAGCCACACAGTCAGAGGGTCAGTGCTGAGGCAGTGTTGCACTGTCGGACAGTCAGTACTGAGGGAGTGCTACACAATCAGAGAGGGTATTTAGAGAGTGCTGCATAGTCAGAGATACGATGCTTTTAATGAAACATTAATCTGATGCCCCAAGTGATGTAAAAGATCCCAGAAACTATTTAAAAGAAGATCAGAGGAGCTCACCACATCCTTGTGATCAAAATAAATTATTTAACCAACATCTCAGAGAAGACATTATCTGGTCTATCAGATGACTGTTACTGTACCAGATAGTTTCCTGCATTATAACTGTGAAAACATTGATGAGAGGTGGGGAGCATTGGGACATCGTGAGGTTGTGATAGAAACACTTTTCTTTCCATCCCAAGCTATTTAACCTTCAGGTTTTTCACCGTGGAGCAGAGTCCAATGTGGTAGAAGAACAGTTCAGAGCGTTTTCTGAAATTACAGTGAGGTTTCATTAAAGATCTTGACACCAGGGGCTAGGTTCTCCACTTTGAAACACTGTGACACTGTGCTATTTTTAATGATATAAGAACTATGCCCCTGGCACTGTCCTGCTGTGGATCAGACTTTTAACTGGCTGCAAAAGCAGATCTCTGTGCAACTTATGCCGCGAGGCAAAAGTCGACTGAAAGCTTGGCAGGTTGTTTGACATCTACTTCAGAGACCTCACACCCCTGATATAAAAGTAGTTGTGTTCCATAAAGGAACTACACAAAGCTGCAGATTTATAGTGAAAATGGACCAATTCAGAGAGGTAGAATATCAAGATACAGTTGTATATGGCATGGTGGCTCAGTGGTTAGCACTGCTGCCTCACAACACCTGGGACCAGGGTTCGATCCCAGCCTTGAGCAACTGTCTGTGTGGAGTTTGCACATTGTCCCCGTGTCTGCATGGGTTTCCTCTGGGTGCTCCAGTTTCCTCCCACAGTCCAAAGATGTGCAGGTTAGGGTGGATTGGCCATGCTAAATTGCCCATTGTGTTCAGGGATGTGTAGATTAGGTGGGTTATAGGGGGATGGGTCTGGGTGGGATGCTCTGAGGGTCAGTGTGGACTGGTTGGGCCAAAGGACCTGTTTCACACTGTAGGGATCCTATGGTAAACTCTATGAACTCTCCTGTCCCCTAACCTGCTGCACCTCCTCCATATCCCCAGAAAGAAATCCCTCACTCCCTGCACACTTCCCAGTTATTTTAGGATTGCTGCAACTCTTTCAAATGTCAACAGGATTGTGTTTGTCATTGGCACCATGTTCCTGATGATCCTGTCTCAAACAGGAAGGAAAGGAAGTGATCAGAGAAAGTGCATTGACTGGGATTAGGACTCTAATGGGATATCACGGCTAATAACGTAAGCATGGGGTCAAAGATCTGCAGTTTCTACACATTATAATGGAGAAGAGGTCAAACAAAATGAAATGGGAAGACTAACAAATTCAGGGTGATCAATGAACGAATGTGTACTCAGTGCACTGTAACAGTTTAGCTAACGGAATATCCATTTTAATTTGTTTGTACAAATACAGAAGGTGATGAATTGTCTCAATGATGTAAAATATAAAGAGATTTTTTTTTAAATTGTGAATTAATTACTCATTCCTACAAACTCCTTTAGGCGATGAAAATCTCACACGGTTCAAAATCTCAGACGGAAACTGAAGACTCAATCTCCAAAAGGTGCTCCCTCCAAACTGGGCCAATAAAGGTTTAATTGTCACAGAATCACAGAATAATTAAGGTGCAGAAGGAGGCCATTCGACCCATCTTGCTTGTATCAGCTCTATCATCTATTCTGGTTCTATTACCCCGTGCCAATCTCCTACCTTTTCCTCATATCCTTACAATCCTAAAAAACATCAAATGTCCCCTTGAATGACTCAATGGAACCTGCTTCCAGTACATTTCCAGGCAGTGGGTATTTATATTTTAATATGAGCCTTGAGGAGTCAGGCTCCTGTCACACCTTCAGAGCCAGCTCACCCGATGGCTGTGTTCAGAGTGTGGCCAAATGCTTTTCCCAGCAGAGGAGCATCTGGTAAGGCTCGGGAGAGATGAGGTGAGCATGAGGGAATTGCAACCGCAGGAGATTTGTGGAGCTGGAAGGAGCATTCCTCCTTTGCAAGCATCCACAGAGAAAACAACATTTTTGGCGAATGTCTATATTCAAGGGCATGGTGGTGTCATTGCAATGTGACTGAACTTGTTTTCCAGCCACTCAGGGTTATGAGCTGGGGACATGGTTTGAATGAACACTAAAGCAGTTGGTGGATATTAAATTTATTAATAAAATCAAGAATATAAAGATAGATTTTATATTTTATTATTTATGTTATTCCCAGTAATCATGACCATTGATTGTTGTAAAAGTAAATCTATTTAACAAATGAGATAGCAAGAACTGCAGATGCTGGAGTCAGAGACAACCCTGTGTGGGGTTGGAAGAACACAGCAGGTCACGCAGCATCGGAGGAGCAGGAAAGTTGACCTTTCAGGTCTGGACCCTTCTTCCGAAATGGGGAGGCGGAAAGGAGCTGGAAAATAAATAGAGAGAGGAGGGGTCGGGCCGGAGAAGGTAGGTGGGATGGTGATTGGTGAGGGCCGGTAGGCAGTGGTGGGGATTGATCAGTGAGGTGGGAGAGGTGGATAGGTGGAAGAGAAGATAGACAGGTTGTGCCAGGTGAAGGAGGCAGGGATTAGAGGGAGGGTTGGTCATGGGATGAGGCCAGGAGTGGGGAAATTTTGAAACTAGTGAAGTCCACATTGCGACCATTGGGCTGTAGGCTCCCGAGGTGGAATATGAGGTGCTGCTCCTCCAGTTTCTGGGTGGCGTTGTTGTGACACTGGAGGAGGCCCAGGATGGGCATGTCGTCCAGGGAGTGGGAAGGGGAGTTAAAATCATTGGTGACTGGACAGTGTTGTTTTTTGTCACGAACAGAGCGCAGATGCTCTACAAAACGGTTGCAGTTTTCCTCACGGAACACGTAGCCCTCTGTTCCCTCCATTCCAACACTAACCTCACCACCAAACCCGCAGATAAGGGAGCACAGTTGTGGTATGGTGCACTGACTTCTACATCACTGAGGCCAGATGCCAGCTCTTTGACACCGCCTCCTACCGCCCCCTCGATCATGACCCCACCCCTGACCACCAAAACATCATCTCCCAGACCATCCATAGCCTTATCGCCTCAGGTGACCTTCCACCCACAGCCTCCAACCTCATCGTTCCCCAACCCCGCACCACCCGTTTCTATCTCCTTCCCAAAACCCACAAACCTGACTGCCCTGGCCGACCCATTGTTTCTGCCTGCTCCTGCCCCACTAAACTCATCTCTGCTTACCTTGACTCTGTTTTCTCCCCCCTAGTTCAGGAACTCCCCACCTACATCCGGGACACCACCCACACCCTCCACCTCCTCCAAGATTTCTAATTCCCTGGCCCTCACCATCTCATCTTCATCAAGGACGTCCAGTCCCTATACACTTGCATTCTCCATGCAGATGACATAAAAGCCCTCCACTTTTTCCTCTCCCGGAGGCCCGACCAGTCCCCCTCCACCAACACCCTCATCCTTAAATGAACTTGTCCTTACCCTTAACAACTTCTCTTTTTCCTCCTCCCACTTCCTACAGACTAAGGGGGTGGCCATGGGTACCCGCATGGGCCCAAGCTATGCCTGCCTCTTCGTAGGATATGTGGAACAGTCCCTCTTCCACTGTTATACTGGCACTAACCCCCACCTCTTCCTCCACTACACCAATGACTATCAGCACTGCCTCGTGCTCCCACGAGGAGCTTGAACAGTTCAACTTTACTAACACCTTGAACTCCAACTTCAGATTCACCTGGACCATCTCTGATACCTCCCTCCCCTTCCTGGACCTCTCCGTCTCCATCTCTGGTGACCGCCTCAACACTGACATGTATTTCAAGTCCATGACTCCCACAGCTACCTAGACTACACCTCCTCTCACCCACCTTCCTGCAAGAATGCGATCCCCTATTCCCAATTCTTCTGCCTCCACCGCATCTGCTCTCAAGATGGGGCATTCCACTCCCGAACATCCCAGATGTCCTCCTAATTCAAGGACCGTAAACTCCCCTCTTCGGTGATCGAAAATGCCTTCAACCACATCTCTTGCATTTCCTGCACTTCTGCCCTCACACCTCCTCCCCCAACAAAATAAAGACAGATTCCCCTGGTCCTCACATACCATCCCACCAATCTCCACATCCAACATATCATTCTCTGCCACTTCTGCCACCTACAACCCGACCCAACAACCAAAGACATATTTCCCTCCCCACCCCTATCTGCCTTTCATAGGAACCACAATGTTTATTGATTTACAAATGCCACCTGAAATGGCTAGCTCGAAATTTCAAGGGCACTTGGAGATGATCAATAATCCCTGACCTTGTCAGGGAACCTGTGTCCCGTGAAAGAAGAAACAAAAAAAAAGTGAGTTAAGCAAGAAACATTTTTATTTTATTATAGCAACATAAATATAGTTTAAATAAATATGATAAATTCATTTACATGGATAAGCCAAACAGCTTTGAATTAATGTTTGTTTACATGTGATAAATTAATGTGGATCCATGAAACTTAAACAGTGATTGTTAACTAAATCATAATTAAAACACAACACATTAACTTTGAGACAACTTTACCTGACTGGTTCCTGAAATGAAGGGATATTGTGTAGACTGGGACTGTATTTCTTCGAATTAAGAAGAATGAGTTGTGATCTTACTGAACCATATAACATTTTCAGTGGGGTGTGACAGGGCTGCTAAAATGATATAGATTCCCTTGCTAATGAATGCAGAAATTGGGCATCACAGTTTCGGGATAAAGGGGTAATCATTCGGGTTTGAGAGGCTAAACGTTTTTTGACTCAGAGGGCTGTGAATCGAATGGAAATTGTGGAGCTGTTGAAATTCTCCAGCTCCAGAAAACTCTGGGTTCTCGGTTTTTGGAAATATGGAACACTTGAGATTGACAGGTTTTTGGGCACTGTGAGAATTGCAGGTTAATGGGGTGCAAACAGTCACTTTATTGTGCTGGATGAGTCTTGTGGAAATAAACACATTTTGTTGAAGATTTTCATTTTGCACTTGTCATGGCAATTTGTGAAAATATCAATTTAAGGCAGGAACTGACATTTATGTTTTGTGAGAGGGACGGTGTGAATTGGTTGTCAAGTGGGCTCTTTCTGCCAGGGGTATTACCATTTTTAAAAAAAAACAACATTCAGGTTAAGGGGATAGGGCAGAGAAAGTAGAATTAAAACAGAAGATTAGCCTTGATCTCTTTGAAGAAAGAGCAGACTTGATGGACAGAATGGCCTACTCCTGCTATCATTCCTTTTGTTCTTTGGACCTGTTCTGTGAAATTTCCATGGGCAGATTTCTCATGGAAAGTCTAATATTAAAATGCTGAAGATGAGTTTCAGACTTGCACAAACAAACAGGTCTCTCTCTCTCAATGCAATAACAAGAACAGCATTTTATTGTCCTTTTGCTTAGCCATAAATTATTAAAATGGATATGAAGAAATATAACACTAATTTGCACCAATACTTCATTGCCAAAGATCTCTGCAACAGCTCTGAACATTGGCAAAACGTTTTTGATTGAACCAGTTTAATTGTATTCAGAACCTTGCTATAAACATGAATAATCCGAGAATCTTCCTGGAAGGTGCCATCACTTATCATTTCATGTTTCTGCCAGATTTTGAATTCTGAGATGAACAGAAAATGAATGCACCTGATGTAAGCATTTGAAATACATTACAAAGTCAAGACTTACTCCAAATCATTTCCCACTTGTCAGTATTCTGTTGTACTTGTCTTTTGCTCCCTCCATAGCTGTATAAAATCAACTCATCTGTAATATGAATAGCTCTCTCTTTCAAATTTACCTGGAGATCCTTCTTTACTTAATGTTTGACTGCTCTTTACAAGAATGCAAATAAATGAGTACACACTTCTCATTTTCATTGCTCAGAGAGATGATTGCTTTAGACATTCTCATTCCCAGCAATTTTTCAGGCACAGGAGGCTTGGGACAGACAAACAAGTCCTGGCTTGCTCGTGCAAATATCTGTTTTTTCTCATAATCTTAACAAATAAATTGGACTCAGAAGAACAGATGCACACAGGGTGCTGTAAACTACCCTTCAGTTGCTACTATGGTGCAAAAAAAAACTATTGAATAATAATTTAATTGTCCATTCATTTTCTTTCAAAGGAAATTGTTTACTGGCCACAATCATATGTTAAGGGTTTCTCTGAGATTCATGGTGACATGTTGCAGATTTCATCCCAAATCTCCAGTTACAGCTTTTGCTCACAAAACATCTGCACACACAGCTGTTCTGAGGACATAGAGATGTCAGGAACCTCTCAGAGTTTCAACATGCTGTGGGAGGTCGGCCGGGGTTTGGGGGAGGGGAAGCAGCAGCCAAAGACCTTGAGTAAGGCTGTGGCCAAGAATGTACGGGGAATGACTGAGGGTCGGTCCATTCTCTGCACATTTAGCCTTTGCTTTACAAACCAATGAATATGCATGGAATGTCACTCATGCTGCTCCTAATGTTCACGATCATTAGAATTAAATCCAAGCAATAGAAACAGCAACAGGATAATGCCATGGGTCCTGTCCAGCCTGCTCCATCACTCAATCAGATTATGACTGATTTTTGGTCTCAACTTCGCTTCCTTGTCTAATACCCATATTCCTGGATTCCCTTGCTATCAATCTGAGCTCTTGGAGTATGGCAAAGTGGACCTGTACCTGATGTTAAGGAAGAATGTTGTGGTTGTTAGAATCTAACTAAAACAGCCTCATCATTAAGGTAGGAGATCCTTAGCCAATCTTCATCTGTTTCACTGACAACCTTCCCTCCAGCATTACATTGGGATAAAAGATTCGTCTGAGAGTCATGTGGTGCAGTGAGCAGTAACCCTGCCTCTACTCAGCAATGGTCACATCCTGTGAAAACTATTAAACAAGCTCGATAAGCTTCATTTGATCATCATTTGTCAGAAGGAATTTTAAGCACAGGGGGTCTGTCATAATGTTCAGTTCCAGTTGTGCAGCTTGTCATAGCTCAGTATTAACATGTAAGTGCATGAGATTTTAATCACCTGACCACAGGTTCAATAACCGAGTATGTGTCATAACGTCTTTGTAAACAAAAATGCTCATCATGTTTCTGAACCGATGAGTTAAAATTAGCAAACTGTTCATAGGAAATTATTCCTTCACAAGATACAGAGACCAAACTCCCATTAGTGATCACCACATCATGTAGGTAGAATTCATAATGATTGCTATGACTGCACAGTGACAGTGCTTGGAGCAGTGCACTGTCTTTTTCTAGTACTGCTTATCTACTGATCACAGCATATGACTTATCCAGTTACCAATATGACACACAATATACTTTACCTGTAGAACCAGAGAAATTGGGAGCATAAGTTGGCCATTCGTCCCGTCAAGCCTGTTCCACATTCAATATGGTCATGGCTCTATCTCAATGCCTTGTTCCTGTTTTCTTCCCGTATCCCTTGATGCCTTTAAAATCTCGAAATATATCTGTCTCTTTCTTGAATATATTCAGTGACTGTGCCTCAACAGCCTTCTGCAGTACAGAATGCCACAGGCTCACCATGTTCTGAGTAAAGAAATGTTTCCTCATCTCAGCCCTAAATGATCCATCCCACATCTTGAGTCTGTAACCCTTTGTTCTGGACTCCACAGCCAAGGAAAACATCCTCCCTGTATCAAGCCTGTTCTAAGGAAGGGTCACCAGACCCAAAATGTTAAATCTGTTTTCTCCTTCACAGACGCTGCCAAGCCTGCTGAGCTTTACCAGCAACTTTGTTTTTGTTTCTGATTTACAGCATCCGCAGTTCTTTCAGTTTTTATCAAGTCTGTCCAGCCCTGTTAGAAATTTATCCATTTCAATCAGTTCTCCTCTCATTCTTTTAAACCCTAGTGAATACAGATCCAGTCAAACCAACCTCTTTGATAGGATGGTCCTGCCATGCCCAGTAACAACCCAGTGAACCCCAACTGTGCACCGTCTATGGCGAGCTAGGGAGAACAAAAGTACATGTGTAGTTTTGTCAGGGCTCTATAAAACTGCAGTAAGACAACTTGGCTTTTGAACTCAAATCCTCTTGCATTGAGGGTGAATATATCATATGCCTTCCTAATTGCTTGCTGCACCTGCCTGTCTATTTTCATTAGATTCAGAATGAAAAGATCCACCAACACGGATTTATCATTAAACAACAAAATTATTGCTTCATTTCACAAAGATGCAGAACTGATAAGCCTCACAGTTTGAAATATGAATCTTTAACAGTGTCCATGTGTTTGTTTTTCTAATTTAAGGGAAGATTTAAAATACAATGGAGGCACTTTTTGTTCTTCACTTATTGGATGTGGGTATGAGCCAACATTTATACCCCATTGCTAGTTGCCCTTGAGAATGTGCTTCTTTCTTGAAGTGCTGCAGGCCATTTGCTGTAGGTAACCCCACAATTTAGAATGAATTCCAGGAATTTGATCCCAGTGAATATATTTCCAAGTCATTTCGGTGCTTGATTGGAGGAGATGGGGTACAATTGCAAGTGTTCCCATGTTTCTGCTGCCCCTGTCCTTCTAGATGGAAGTAAGTAATGGAGGGTTTGAAAGGTACTGGCTAAAGAAACTCTGAATTTCTGCAGTACATTTTGTAGTTGGTACACACTGCTGCTACTGAGTGTCAGTGGTGGAGCGAGTGGATGCTTGCGAATGTGATGCCAATAAAATGGGGGGTGATGAGCTTCTTGAGTTTTGTTGGAGCTGCACCCATTCAGACAAGCGGAGTGTATTCCATTACACTCCTGACTTATACCCTGTAGAGGACAGACAGGCTTTGAGGAGTCAGTATATGAGTTACTGGATGTAGTATCCCTGGCCTCTGAAATACTCTTGAAGGCACGGTATTTATATGGCTAATCCAATTCAATAGTAAGCCGCAGGATGTAAATGGCAGGGGGTTCAGTGACGTTGCTGCTTTGAATATCAAAGGTTGATTGTTACATTGTCTCTATTGGACAGGGCTATTTTCCACCATTTGAGTGACATGAATGTTACTTGCCACTTGTCAGCTCAAACCGGTTTGGACATGAATTGCTTCAGGATCTGAGGAGTTGCAAATCATTGGAGAAAATCCTCACATATGACCTTCTGATGGAGGGAAGGTCATTGATGAAGCAGTTGAAGATATTTAGGCCAATGTTTACCCCAAAAAACCCACATATCCATTATATTCTGGGTGTAATTTTTTCCTCAAACCCTCACTAAACCTTCCACCTATTGCCTCAATGTCATGCCCCTTGTTGTTGACACTTCACCTAAGGGGAACAGCTGCTTTCTATCCATCCTGCCTGTTCCACTCATAATCTTATACACCTCAATTAGATCCCCTCACAGTTCTCTCTACTCTAAAGAAAACAGCCTGAGCCTATCCAGAATCTCATCTCAAGCAATGTCCTGGTGAATCTCCCTCCAGTGTAATCACATCTTTCTCACAATTCTGTGAGCAGATCTGCACACCAGGTTTCTCAGAAAGGTGATAAATATTCAGTTGGCCTTTTATCTCTTCCCAGGCTATTCCCGGACTGAGCACTAAACGGTCTAAATGTCCACATTCCTGACAGCCATAAACTCAGACATGTGACTTCCAATAAGTCTAGGCAGTTAGCTAAAGACATGAGACTTCCAGTAAACAAATTCCAGCAGTTGGCTTATGTTATATAATTTCGATTAAGTGTCTTCTCTAAAAAAAAGTGCCACACACAATCCTTTCAGTACATTTATGAGAAAAAAGGTGCAGCTTTCTCCACATACTCCAAATGAACCAATCTTCATAATCCTTTTCACATGGGTCCTCAAAAATTACCAATACTGGAAGTATCTTCATAACAACTAGCATTGATAGTAATAACCAGGCAATTATTTGATGGAGCCCTTGTGTTAACCAAATCAATGCAAGTGGATATCCATATTCACTTCAACTCTATAAATTTGACCAGCATCCAAAACTTAGCCATCCATATTGTAACACATACCAAGTTCTAATTGCCTATTACTTCTGTTCTCATTGACCTGCAGTGGCTAGTCCTCTAGCAATACCTTCATTTTAAAACTTCTGTTTCTTTTTAAAATATTCCTTGTTATGGGCCAGGCCAGACTCCCTCAAAATATTTTAAGAAGGTGGCCTAGACCCTAACTTCTTCTTATTTTAAAGCTAGATGTGAAGTGGGTGTTCTAGGTGTGATGCAACTGGTCCAACCACTCAGCTTTATGTAAAACAGAATTTATTTAAACACTACAGTAAGAAACACAAACAAAAGAAAGCAGCATTTAGAGTAACTTAACTATTGGAAAACCTAACTGAACCGATACAGCAACTTACTTAATTAACTGTTCCAATATAGTAACATCCCATAAACCCATCCCAAGCAGGAGGGAACAACATCCAGAGAGAGATTTCAGAGAAAGTCAGAAGAATCCTTTACTGAAGCTTGCATCACTTCCTGGTACTCAAAACATCTTGTGACTGCTACAGCTAAAAAAATCTAGAAAAAAAAACCTGAACAGGGAGGACTGGTCACTCCCCTTCCATTGTTAAACTGTTTCTTCCGAGACTCTTTGTTTTCTGCCTTTACAACCTCTCTTCAAAAAAACCAAGAACAAAATAGCCTTTTTAAAGCGACAGCACCATCACAACTTCTAATGTGTCAGCCTTCCCTTTCTTGATAATCTCAGACCTGCAACCCTTCACAGTCTCTGCAATCCTCTAATCCTGGGTTTTTGTGCATCTCTAATTTTAAGTAGTCCACTTTTGGTGGCCATGTTTTCAACTTCATGGACCCTAAATTCTAGAATTCACTCCTTAGACTTCAACACTGCTCTACTGTCTCTTTTCCTTTAAGACGTACCTCAAAACTTACCTCAAATTGACTAAGCTTTTGATTATCTGCATCAATGCCTCCTAATCTAAAAGGTTTCCTCTTGGGACAGTCCAGAACTAGACAGCATAACCTTGCAATAAGAGGTCGCACATTTAGGACAGAAATGAGGAGGAGGTTCTTCTCTCAGTGGATAGTGAATCTGTGAAATTCTTTACCACATAGGGCTATTGAGGCTGGGTCACTAAGCATATTCAAGGTTGAGATAGACAAATGTTTAATCATTAAGCAAATCAAGTCTTTTGTTGAAAAGGCAAGAATTGGAGTTGAGGATTATCAGGTCAGCCATGATCTCATTGAATGGCAGAGCAAACTTGTTTGGCTGAAAGGCATATTTCTGATTCCATGTCTTATGCTTTTTATGGTCTAATTATGCTACAAAGCACATTCATGGTACTATACAAATGCAGTTCATTTTCATTATTATTGAAGAGAGGTCCGACACAGGTCCATCAAGTTCAGTCAACAACATATCAACAATCTCCCAGCCTTGCTTCATCTCCATTTGTGGGGTACAGTCATCACATGTTGTCATCCAAACCTGGACAGATGGCATAATTCGAAAGGAAAACAACTTGAGACTAAATTTCAAAAAATTATTTTAACTAATGCGTCTGTAGCATTCAACAGCTGCAGGGATAAATTGATTTTTGCACTTCCTTCCTTTCTGCATGCAAGTCAGTGTCTTCCTCTCTCGATCTTGCAGGATTTATTAGTTCTTGCCTGTAGTCAACTGTTTGTGTTGAAAGATGCTGCACATTTCCCTGGGCCTGCTCACAGAGCTGATCTCCATTGCAAAGTCCTGGGAAGCATCATTGTTAATCTATTTCTGATATTTTTAATGATAGATTTCCCAAAACAATTTGCCAATAAATTGCTGGGAAACAGATAAAGATCTTAAAACATGGACATTTGCAATCAGTTCATATGGAAAAAAAATCCCAGTCTGTTCAAAAACCAAACTGTCTGGTGTGATACACAGCAGATGGCAACCTTCTGTGCATGATAGAATGTAATTCGATAAAAAATCTCTATTTGATGTTCTTATGCTTTTAGCCGCAGTGTCAGATGTTCTCGTGTCTGGTGAATAATTTAATTAACAGCTTCGCCCTTCCTAGTGAATCAGCGTTTAGCTTTTGGGACATTATCATTTCCTCTGTACAAGGTTGATATATGAAGAGGCCAAGTCAGAAATGCATTAAGAAATGCCAGTCAAATCCCAAGCAAAGAGCAATTGTTTCAGGGAGGGCCAGATGGCATTTCATAGACTGATCTCCATGTGGTGAATGAGACAGTGAAACACTTTCAGAGAGTCACAGGAATTGTGCTGTAAAGCAATTGTTCAGTACAAATGTCAGTGTCCACCTTTCACTTCAGAATCCTTTCCCTGTCCAGAAACAGCCCACTCAGCAGAAGAAAAAGTGTTGTTTTTTTTTATTAAATACACCCAATCTCCAGATGCAAAGGCCGTCCACTGTAATGTTCACCAAAAAGAAACAAACGGGAGAACTGAATGGGAAAGAACCCAGCTTTTCGTTTAGCAACCATCCACCAATTAGACAAACCAATTAAAAAATTATAAACAGTGCTTAACAGGAACACTGTGACAAATACAAGAATCAAATACAAAAACCAGGAAATAAATCAGAATGGTATTGCCGAGGGAGGTAATACACCCCACGCCACCCCTAATCTATATGGTTTGCACCTCTAAGACCTAAGCTTTTTTATTGATATTTTTAATCAAACTGTTCACACACACTGGGACACATCTAGAGTAGATGGGAGTGAACACAGATCTCCTAGCCCAAAGGTAGGGGCATTACCACTGCACCATAAAGAGTCTTAAAAATGCAGTTCTTTACATTCTGGTAAGACAAGTAATAGTTGTAGACATTTTCAAATCAACCTATTCAGGGATGTTATTACAAACCCTGATAGCAGATGGGACTTGAACTTGGGTCTCCTGGCTCAGAGCTTGGGACACCACTGCTCCAGTACAAGAAATCTGGATGTTTCTAATCAACCTGTTTAGAGATGTAATTATACACCTTCTGGAGCAGGTGGGACTTGAACCCAGGACCTCCTGGTTCAGAGGTAGGGACACTACCACTGCATCACAAGAGCCCTGTCTCCATAAACTAGAATGTCTTTTTTTTTTCCCATCACCAAATCACCACAACATTTTTCTTTTGTCTATTAATTGGCCATAAACCAGAACAGCTCTAGAGTAGATTGGGAACAGGTACTCATTGGATATTTTATTAGGGTTCATGGGATGGATGGGGTGTCCCAAAGGGAATGGTCCCTGCGGAAGGCTGATAAGGGAGGGCAGGGGAATATGAGTCTGGTGGTGACATCCCACTGGAGGTGGCAGAAATGGTGGCTAATAATCCTTTAGAAATCAATGGTGATTTGGTGGTAGGTATGGACCAGGGGGGCCTTAACATTCTTGTGGGAGGGAAGAGAGGGGGTGAAGACAGAGGTGCAGGAGTTGGGTCAGACCTGGCTGTGGGCCCTGTCAAGCATGGTGATGGGGAATCCCTGGTGGTGGGGAAACCCCGGTGGTAGGGAAACCCCAGCGGTGGGGAATCCCTAGTAGTGGGGATTCCCTGGTAATGGGGAATCCTCAGTGATGAGAAATTCTGGACATTTTGAAAGTCCCCTTGACGAAGGTGGTATCATCAGAACAGGTGCAATGGAGAAGGAGGAACTGGGAGAATGAATAGAGTCTTTCCAGGAAGCAGGGTGTGAAGAGGTAGAGTAAAGGTAACTGTGGAAGTCAGTGGGTTTGTTGTGAATCGTGGTGCCCAGCCTATCCCCCAAAATGTAAACAGAGATGTCAAGGAAGGGAAGGTAGGAGTCAGAAATGGACCAGGTGAAGGTGAGAGTGCATTGGAAATTGGAAGCAAAATTGATAAACTTTTCCAATTCCAGATGAGAGAAGATGGCAACACCAATGATGTAATCGATATACCAAAGGAAGAGCTGTGAGTAGGAGCTAGAGTATGATTGGAACAAGGAATGTTCCACATACCCCACAAAAAGACAGGCATAACTGGGGCCCATGTGGGTACCCATGGCCACCCCTTTGACCTGAAGAAAGTGGGAGGAGTTAAAAGAGAAGCTGTTCTGATTGAGGATGAGAGATAGTAGGAACTGCAGATGCTGGAGAATCCGAGACAACAAGGTGCAGGTCTGGATGAACACAGCAGGCCAAGCAGCATCATAGGAGCAG
>NC_063333.1:147670704-147712477 GCF_021869965.1 Rhincodon typus | reverse complement strand
GATGAAGGGTCTAGGCCCGAAACATCAGCCTCTCTGCTCCTATGATGCTGCTTGGCCTGCTGTGTTCATCCAGCCTGCACCTTGTTGTCTCTGATTGAGGATGAGCTCGGCCAGGCAGAGGAGGGTGGTGGTGGATGGGAATGGTTCAGGCCTTTTTACCAGGAAGAAGTGGAGAGCCCTGAGACCATTCTGATGGGGGATAGAGGGGTAAAGGGATTGCATGTCCATGATGAAGGGGAGGCGGGTGGAGACTGCGGACTGGAAATTCTGAAACTGATGTAAAACGTTAGAGGAATCGCGGATGTAAGTGGGAAGGGATTGGACAAGGGGAGAAAAATATCCAGTCGAGGTTGGAAGAGATGAGTTCTTTGAGGCAGGAGCAGGCAGAAACAATGGGTCTCCCTGGACAGTCCTGGATTGTGAGTTTTAGGAAGGAGGTAGAAGCGAGCTGTGCGCAATGGGTCAATGGGAGTTAGGAGGCAGTGGGGGAAAGATCCCTAGATGAAATGAGGTTAGTGACCATGGTCAACACAATTGGCTGATATTCCATTGTTGGCTCATGGCTCAGGGGAGGTAGGAGCTGGCGCTCAGTTTCTGCAATGTAGACATCACTACATCAGACCACAAGAGCACCACCCTTGTCAGCAGGCTTGATTACAAAGACAGGATTGGATCTGAGGGCATGCAGTGCGGTCAGTCCCGGGAGGATAGGTTAGGACGGTAAGAGGGGGACAGAGAAATTAAGGCGACCAATGACACGTTGACAGTTCTCAATGGAACAGTTGAGTGCAAGTAAAAGGCAAAAGCCAGGGGTCCAGGTGGAGGGAGAATGTTGGAGGTGGGTGACAGATAATGCGACAGAATCAAATGGAGGGAGCGTGAAATGATTACATTGCTGGATAATAACTTGTGGAATGAAAGTTATGTTCAGTTTCATTGCTCTTTCCAGCACAGATTGCCTAAAAGCTGACAGAGTTTCTCTAAAAACTGAGGAATCTTAATGGCAGGCTACTCTCAGGAAAAAAAAAACAATTTCCATGATCCTTTGCACAGGTTTAAAATGAGCTAGTTAATGCCTCACCAACAAAAACATACAAAAGGCTGTCGGCCAAGTGCTGTACCATGGAGATAAGTGTAACTAGGTGATTGTTTTTGACTGGCAAAAACTCAGTGGGCCAAAGGGCCTTGCTTTGGGCTGTAGACCTGTATTATGGAAAGTGGCCATGGTCCTGATCAAACAAGACACCACATTGAAGTTCAGCTAACTTTGCACATTTGTAGACTTGCAAAGAAACTGTAAAAAATAATATATTTTTAGGTACAAAGGCACCTTATAAAAACTCTCATTATTTTTCAATTTACTCAGATTCTGATGATGATTTACCAATGTAACTCATAAATGACGCTGTGTAATTTCTTGAAGTAATTCTCCGTCATTTAATCTCAATGACTCTCAAGGGTGAACCACATACTCCGATTTTAAATATTTATTTTCTTATAAATCTGTTTTCTGTAGAGTTAATAAAGCTGTACCAGATAGTCATTCTTCAGTACACTCAGGAATAGTTTTAAAGCAAAACCATTATATTAAACTACATTGTAAAAGACCAAAATAGCTTTCACTCGGGTAGAACAAGAGGTGAAAGGAGTTGAGCCAAAACTTGAGGATAAAAGATTCTCAAAATGAGAATTGCAAAAAATATTGCAAGTGATTTCCACTTGAATCATTGAGGGTGTCCATTTCAGAAATAGTTATCCATGATATTGATTGGATTACAATACCCTATGTATAAGTAAGCACTAATGGTGGCTCCTTAGGTACCACTCACAATTCAAGATTGAAAGTTGTAGGTTCAAATTCTCCTGCAGAAATACAAACGGATAATTTAGGTTGAGACTACAGTGCAATACTGATGGAGAACTGCCCATCAGAAGTCCCACCTGTTCTCTTCTGGAGACATTTTGAAAAGGAACAGGGAAGTTCCCTTTGGTACATTGAACCACTATCTCCATCATCTCACCATTCTTGCTAGGATCAGCTTGCTGAGTACAAATTACCTTCTACTTCACTGGTATGACAACAGTGATGACAATAAAAATACCCTTCATTCGTTACAAAGGGCTTTAACATGTTCCAAAGTCATCACAAGGCATTATGCTAATGAAAAGATCTCTTTAAAGATTCTGGCCTTCCACTGTCATTGGTTATTGAACTGCCTTTGGAGATCTTCAGCTAATTTGTGTTTCTTTTTTCTGGTTTTGGACATATTAACACAGAGCTCCGCAACTGCTGAGGAGAAAGGGTGGGAAACAAAAATAGAGACATTCACATTTTCATGGGTCTGAATATTCTTTTGATGGAGCAAAGTGTTTGTGACTCCAATCTGAATATTGGAACGTTATTCCACTTCAGTCTCAGAGTGTCTGCCAAATGAAGGACCTTCCTGATGCTCATCGACTGAAGTTAGAATCATCAAAAACTACAGCATATAAAAAGGCCATTTGGCCCATCATGTCCATGCCAGTCAAAAACAACTACGTAACTATTCCAATCCCATTTTCCAGCACTTTGGCCCATAGCCTTGTATGCCTTGGCATCGTAAGTGCGCATCTAAATATTTATTAAATGTTACGAGGGCTTTTGCCTCCACCATCCTTTCAGAGAGTGAGTTACAGATTCCCATCACCCTCTTGGTGAAATAGTTTTTCTTCACATCTCCTCTAAACCTCTACCCTTTACCTTCAATCTACATCTCCTGGTCATTGATCCCTCCATCAAGGGAAAATGTTTCTTCCTGTCTACCCAATGTATGCCCCTCATAATTTTATACATCTCAATCATGTCCACTCTCACTCCTCTCTGCTTTAAGGAAAACAACACCAATCTCTCCTTGTAATTGAAATTCTCCAGTCCAGACAACATGTTGGTAAATCTCCGCTGCACGCTGTCCAGAGCTATCACATTTCCTCCTACAATATGGATTCAAGAACTCAACACAAGTTAACATCTATCATGTCACGGTGCAAATTATAGAGCTTAAGTTAGACATATCACTGGTTGAAATATTTTAGCTTCTTTTCTACTCTTGGAAATAATTGGTTTCTCCCAGAGTTTCTCCAAAACTTGTGCTCTGATTTCAACAGAAAGCTCAAGACATTCTGAGAGACTGGTGTATGTGACTATTGTCAGTGTATCTGCTGGACTTCCACTGAGAGAGGCTGGGGAGAACCGCATGGAAATTTTACCTCAACATGTGGATTGCTGAACTGACTGTAACCCTAGTTTCTTGATGAACTGTCAACACAAGAAAGTCTTTCACGTGCAGCACCATTTAAAAATGTATGATCCAGTAATGTATCTGAAAACTGGGACTGGTAAGCAGAAACTTGCTGTTTCCTGTTTCTTTCCATAGGAATATCTATTGAATAGATATTTTGCTAGATAATTTCTCAAAATTTTGTCCAGTCTCCAAAGCCACACATTAAATAGTCCTTTCAAGGTAGAAGATCAAAAGAATTTTTCATCAAAGTATGTCAGAAACAGTTTCAAGCTCTGATTCATGTTACTTCATATTGGAAAGAAAGATAAAGTTACTTACTTGCCTTACAAGTTAAATAAATGTCAATGGCTTTTGATCTTAGATGTAACTGTTGTTAATGAATATAAATTTGGATCTAATCCAGAAATGAAAGTTCTGAAAAATTGGTGAGTGACTATGCTCAGAATTAAAATACTTCCATTCTACTGAACCCCTTCAAACAAAATCCAACCATTTTTTCCTGAAAGGATGAGCTGAAGTTGGAAATCTGTTTCACCTGCTGCAGAAGTCAATTATAGCATTGGATAATTGAGAATTCATCTATGGGTTTAAGTAGTGAGTTTGGAGAATCTGTCATAAACCAGGGGTTTGTTGTTTCCCCTCAATATTCACACCATCGACATTTTCCTGTTTTGGCTACTGGACAAGTGTCACTCACAGAAATACTGGCTGAACTATTCCATTCAAGTCTGCGGACACTGTGATAGAATCATTGTTAGACTGAAGTCAACTAATGTAGTCACCTTAAATCCCTGAAACATCGACAGAAAATGTTAGGAAGTCTGCCAGTATCTGCAAAGTGTCATCTCAATGGATCACAACCCTGGAACACTTAGAGATATGGTGAACTTTTAAGTATAACTTTTACTTTTAAAGGGCACGCAGCCAATCGGAGAATGCAGATATAAATTCAGAGAGAAAGCCCCTGGAAAAGCATAGCTGAGAAAGTATCATGAAAGCATCAAAGCAGTAGACTTGAGAGAGGAGAAATGCACTACAAGTTGAACTGCAATTCCCTGGAAGATATCTCAGACTGTAAACACATGGGAGAAAAGACTGCAGGCTGGCTGTGAGAAATAATTTGTGTCCCTCCCTTCTGAAAATACACAAGAACAGAAGATAATTCCAGTTCATACCTGGTCTGTGACCACCAGTGGAACAAAGTGTGTGAGTGAGCTGACGTATCCATCTGTGCCATAGGTTGAGTTATGTGTTTCCATTGGCCTGGATTTGAATGCTTGTGTACAGTCAAAGAAACATCCACAACATTGCAGGTAAAAGGACTCTTTTCATCAATCCTAAAATCCAGCTAGGTGCTCATAAGGTATGAGGACAAAAGGAGGTCTCTGTTACTCTTGAGTGCTGCCAGCTAACCATGATCAAAGGAAACAGAATGAAAGCATTTCTACTAAACTGCAAAGATAAAATCCTGACATCAACTGTTCAATGACCAATGTTGTACCATATACTGTTCATGTATGATTCATAGAGACTGATCCATATATCTTTTAACTTTTAACTGTTTTTCAGCTCACTGTTCATCTTTAATCTGTGTTGATATGTTTTGCATTGTTATTCCTTCCAGCATTTAATAGCAAATAAATGCATTATTTTGTTAATTCAGGATACATTAGGTAAATTGATTCATTTTAAACATGTGTTCATGTGGTCTGGCAAAATTAACCTTGTTATGACCAAATTGTTGGTGGGGTGGAATATGTTGGGGTTGGGGGTTGATTTGTGGGGCAGTTCATGTCTCCTCACCTTGAGGCTTAATAATGTGATCACTTGGAGTATCCAGTCTGGAATTGTAATAAATTGTGGAACTTCACCTCAGGTCTGATTGTAATAGAAATGAGAAGCAAAGTTAACATTCCTGGACACATATCTTTCAACCAAACTGGAAAAAAGTTAGAAATCAAACAGTTTGCAAACAAGGATAGAGGTGGGGAGAAAGAAAAGGGGTTGAAGATTTCTTTCAATAACTCACAAAACGTGGCATCACTGGCTGGCCAGCATTTCATTGCTCTTGAGAAGGTGGTGGGAAGCTGCCTTCTTCAACTGCTACAGTCAATGTGCTGCAGGTTGTCCCACAATGCCCTTAAGAAGGAATTTTCAGAATTTCGAACCAGCAACAGTGAAAGAACAGTTACAAATTTGCAAGACAAGATAGTGAGTGGCTTGGAGGGGAACTACTGGGTGATGACGTTCTCATGTATCTGCTATCCTTGTCCTTCTAGATGGTGAATTTCTGCAGTGCATCTTGTAGATAGTACACACTGCTGCTACTGTGCGTCAATGGTGGAGGGAGTGGATGCATGTGAATGTGGTGCCAATCAAGTGGGCTACTTTGTCCTAGATGGTGTCAAGCTTCTTGAGTGTTGTTGGAGCTGTACTAATCCAGATAAGTGGGGAGTATTCCATCACACTCCTGATTTGTGCCTTGTAGATGCGGACAAGTTTTGGGGAGTCAGGAGGTGAGTTACTTACCGCAATATTACTAGTCTCTGGCCTGCTCTTGTAGCCACTGTGTTTATGTGATGAGTCCAGTTGAGTTTCTGATCAATGGTAACCCCCAAGATGTTGATAGTGGGGGATTCAGTCACCAATGAAGGTCAAAGGACAGTGATTAGATTGTCTCTTATTGGAGATTATCATTGTCTTGTATTTGTGTGGTGCAAATGCTACATGTCACACGTCAGCCCAAACATGAACATTGTCCAGATCTTGTTACATTGAGCATGGACTGCTTCAGCATCTGAGAAGTCACAAATATCACTAAACATTGTGCAATCATCGGTGAACATCCCCACTTCTGACCTTATGATGGAGGGAAGGTCATTGATGAAGCAACTGAAGATGTTTGAGCCAAGGATGTTGCCTTAAGGACCTCCTGCAGAGATGTGCTGATGTAACAAAAAGAAAGGTCTGTGACAGTACTGAAGGCAGGAAGAATTAAATGGAGAGAAGAATCATCAGCAAAATCTGATGTTGAATGTAAATGCCTCTGAACCGAAATTGCTGAACTCAATTTTGAGACTGGAAACAACCTAATCAATAAGACAAGTTACTGTACCTTATTATTAATTATAATAAAGCAGAGGAGGTCAAGAACAGAGAATTACAAGATGAATTGCAGTGGAGGATTAAATGATAAGAAACTGAAAACACAGATTCATCCATTATTTTAATATTCTGGCATCCACTGAGTTTCACTTTATATCTTGCAATTCATTGTTTGAGAATTGCATAGGCTCAAAAGAAGCTTTGATGTTGCCTTTCCACAAGCCTTGCCTGATGTCTCGGCTGTATAGTTAATTTTATTATGCTTTAAAATTTAACACATGAAACTTCAACCTGCCTAAAATAAACACCGTTTAATTAGGAATGACACATACCAAAAGACTCCCCACCACAGATGCTGAAGATAAAACTCCAAATGTTACTTTTGGCTTTGTGTTTGATCAAGCTTTGAAAGGGAATTCACTAAGATTTGTGTGACCAATTACAGACCTCATGCAATGCAGAAAATTGACTTGCACCTCACTCTAAGGTAATGTTGCTGAACTTATGCTGAACTTTTACATGCTCTGAATTTCAAGAAACAAATGTGCACTTAATACGGAAATGAAATAATGTGCACAGGAGATGACTTTGAACTTGAAATGCCTCACTTGGTTTTTAAGTGAATGGCTGAATTTTTTTTTCACACAGCATCAATTTATCTCACGATCTGAAAACGTATGTCTTTCAATACGAACAGAAAAATTATAAAATAAGGTAAGAGCCGATGGTGTTAGGCACAAGATACTGGCAATGGATTGAAGATTGGCTGACAGGCAGAAGGCAGAGATTAGGGATAAAGGGATCTTTTTCAGGATGGCAGCCAGTGACGCGTGGAGTTTAACAGGGGTCAATGTTGGGACCACAACTACTCACATTATGCCTTAGTGATCTGGATGAAGGAACTGACGGCATTGGTGTTAAGTTTGCAGATGACAAAGAGATAGGTGGAGGGACAGGTAGTGTTGAGGAAGCAGAGAAGCTGCAAAGGGACTTGGTCAAGCTAGGAGAGTAGGCAAAGAAGTAGCAGATGGAATAGAATATGGTAAGGTATGAAGTTCTGCACTTTGGTAGAAAGAATAGAAGTGTGGACTATTTCCTAAATAGGGAAAGGCTTCAGAAATCTGATGTACTAAGGGACTTGGGAGTGCTTGTTCATGACTCTCTTAAGGTTAATATGCCAGTTTAGGTAGTGGTTAGGAAGTCAAATGTTGGCACTCATTTCAAGAGAGCTAGAATACAAGAGCTGAGGGTATATAAGGCTCTGGTCAGACCCCGTTTGGAATATTGTAAGCAGTTTTGGGCTCCATCTCTAAGGCGGGATGTGCTGGCATGGAAGGGGTTACAGAGAATGTCTACAAGAATGATCCTGGAACTGAAGTGTTTTCCACATAAGGAGTGGTTGAGGACTCTGAGTCTGAGTCTGACTCTGACTTTAGAAGGATGAGGGGGGAATCTGATTGAAACTGACAGAATACAGAAAGGCCTGGATTGAGTGGATCTGGAGACATGTTTCCATTAGTAGGACATGGGAAAGGAACCTCAGAGTGAAGGGACAACCCTTTAGAAATGAAATGAGAAGGAATTTCTTCAGATAGAGGGTGGCGAATCTGTGGAACTCATTGTACAGAGGGCTGTGGAGACCAAGTCACTGAGTGTATTTAAGACAGAGATAGACAGGTTCATGATTAGTACGGGAATCAATGATTATGGGGAGAAGACAGGAGAATGGGGATTAAGAAATATATCAGCCATGGTCAAATAATGGAGCAGACCTGATGGGCTGAATGGTCTAATTCTGTTCCTATTTCTTATGGTCTTATAATTACTTGGCAATTTAACATTAGAAGGGCCAACTTAAAACCATCTTTATTTGAGTCACTAATTCTAACTGGAACAGAAAATTTGTGGACAGAGTGCCCTAATATAAAACTCTTATTCAAATGGAATTCTTCAAATAATCTTGAAAATCTCTTAGCACAAACTGAGGGCAACACTAGCATAATTGTTTATGCTGGCAAGGTACATCTTTTATAATAAAAGCTACTAAACAAACCTAACTGTAGTGATTATAACCAGGTCAGACAGATGGACCTCATGGAATATGAGTCCTCTGCTTGGGGCTGTCAATCTGGTTCATTCAGAACCCTGGCTGACAGATATAAACAGGAGTGTCAAAGGTTCTGTTCAATCTGACAGCTGGCTCTGAGGGAGCTGTTTCAGTGTCAACGACTCTCCATATGTAAATAAAAGGTGACTTGGTGAAGGGATACCAACCTCTGTGGAGTTATTTCATGGCCATGAGCGAAAAGCATGCTTTTGAAGAAATCCGCTCACAACAGTCATCTTTGAGTTGGGGTAAGCATTTCTTGCTCCATGCCATTATTTGGAAATCTTGACCCATTCGCTCCTCTGTTGAAGACTGGGTCCAGTATGTGGAAAAAATGCATTATTTTGTCAGGGCAAATGACATTGGGGCAACTGAAAAGGAATGAGTGATTGTCCTGACAGCTTGTGGACCCGCAGCTTTTTCAGTTATTAGGATCCTTACTTTCCCTGATACTCCAGATACTAAAGCCTTTCAAGAATTGACAGATTTAGTTAAGGAATATGACAACCCCACACCTCCTCTAATTCTGAGATGCTATCAGTTTTATTCGGCAATTCAAGAACCGGGGAATTTGTATCAATATTTTTGACGAGGCTAAGATGACTGGCAGAGGCATGTGACTTTGGTTTAACCATTAATGAGATCCTGCAAGACCGTTTCGTATGTGGGATTAATGATGTAACTATATAAAAGCGCCTAGTAGCTGAAGCCCAACTGAATGTCAAACAGGTGCTACAACTAGCTTTATCTTTGGAAAATGCAGCAAGTGGAACCTAGAAGTTGCAGAGTATTCCAATGGAAGTAGACATCCTTGCAAGTCTGACTGAGCCTGGGGAACACCACTTGAGTGAAGGCAAATGCATAGCCTCACTCAGGACATATGCTGAACAGAGGGACTCTAGATCAGCCAATAGCAAAACCCCAAAACAAAGCCAAGCCTTGGCTAAATAGTAAAATTTTCTTCAGGATCTGGGCTGGCAAGCCACTGTAGTTGTGGCCAGTATGCAGACTCGAGACAGCAAATTAGTCCGACTCGACCTATTTCACTGAGAAAACTCAGAACTAAGAGTTATTTCAGTAAGCATGCAGATTGAAATCCAACACACAATCAACAACAAAGCTATATTATTGATATTTTGTCAACTACAGATTTTTATTACCTTGATTGTCATTAAAATAATTAAAGTATCATTAATGCATCCATAAAACATGTTTCAAATGGCCACAGCCAGACAGGGCTGAGACCTTGGCACAATATTTAGAAAGTAGTCGAAGACCACTCCAAACTACTTCAGCAAAGGAACATCTCAGCGTTCATTGAATGTTCTCTTCTTAAAGTGATAGTTTTATAACGTTCATCAATTGAATCTTCTGGCACTTACTCATGTTGTAATGTAATAAAGGAAAGCAGACACATATTAAGAACAACTACTAGGCAGATCTGCAGATTGTTCATTTGGAATACAATCTATGTCATAGAGGTAATATCACCCATCATCTTTTGGCACCTTCATTGAGCAACATATTTGAAGGCTATTTAATATGGCTATGGATAACGATGCAGGATATAAAATTAAGTGCCCTCTCATCTTTAATCACCACAGCTGAAAACAATTATATTCGCAATAGATTTCTTCCAAAATTAATTTCACACCATCCAAGTGAGTGTGAACAATCAGTGGCAATTTCCAGGTTGCCCACTATAAATTTGGCAGAAACCTCACTTTGTAACTTTGTGGGAGTTCCTGGCACCTTCGAGGGGCATTGCAAACAAAGACATTCTCTGAATATTTTTCTAAATAACAGATTGTTTACAGTTCACTCTGCTGTTCCTTTTTCCTTTATTCTATCATGGGGTGTGGGCATCCCTGGCTGGGCCAGCTCTATTTCCCATCCCTAATTGCCCTGGAGGAGCTTCCTTCGTGAATCTGTGAAGTCCTTGCGGGTGTAGGTACACCCATTGTGCTGTTAGGAAGAGTTGGCCTGGACTTTGAGCCAACGACAGTGAAGTAAGGAACAATGACATATTTTGTCTGTGTTTGGAGGAGAACTTGTAGGTGGTAGTGTTCCCATTCATCTCGTTGTTGAAAGTCTAGTGTTTACAAAGTGCTAACAAGTTTTTAGTCTAATCTTGTTTTTAGCTCAGAAGGTCAATTTTATGAATACGTGCAGCAGACAGTGATCTCTGCTCATGAGGAGCACATTACATTGGAAATCAACCTTCAGATTATTATGCTGGAAAATTAAAAACAGCATGGAATCAGGAGAGCTTCATTCAAGCCAATGATCCTCCTCATTCCACAAACACTTAGAGTCTGCTTCATCCCAGACTCAGATTAGATAAGGGTTATTATCTGAAATTATGCACCACGCTATCTCACACAAAGAAAACCTGGGCACACACAATGTGCCATTTTCTAGTACTTAATGAGTGGAAAAGCATGGGGAGCTCATGTCCTTAAGCCTGAGCGGATACATCGAGAGAGTTTGTTTCAGTAAAATTATCCCTTTTATTTCTTGCAGCCAACTTCTACAGAGCTTCCTTCCACTTCAAAGACTTAGAATTTCTGTCCAACTACATTTCAATAGCTTGGTCAAATGCTTTCCCAAGTGGAGCAAAAATCTTTGAGTTTTACACAAAACAAAGAAGATACTGCATTCACATTGTTAGAGAGAGACATCTTGTACAGGGGTAATGCAAAGCCTGAACTCTTGCCACAGTTATGGATTAATTCAAATGCTTTGTGGAGGAATGTGACAATGTTGTTTAAGGTAAAATCAGTCTCGTCACATAGCGATGACTGCCCTTCAATCATTGATGTCCAACACTGATTGCAATTTGTAATCGAAAAGCATTCTCTCAGACAATCTAATTTGTTGATTCTGCGCATCTAATGATCAAGACAAGATTCCAGAAACATCTATTAAATCATCATTTGACTTAAGCAATGGGGCCAATTATAGAGTCATAGAACAATACAGCATGTAAACAGACCCTTCAGTTCAACTAGTCCACACCGACCATGTTCCCAAACCAAAGCAGTCCCACTTGCCTGCATTCGGCCAATATCCCTTCAAACCCTTCCTATTCACGAACTTATCCAAATATCTGTTAAATGTTTTGACTGTACCTGCATCCACCACTTCCACTGGCAGTTCACTGCACATATGAACCACTCTCTGTGTAAATAAAGTTGCCCCTCATTTCCTTTCTCAACCTTCCTCCTCTCACCTTAAAAATATTGTTAAAGCCAACTCTGCAGCATTGTGTATTTATGTTTTAGTGAAGACCATCTCATCAATACCAAATAAAAACACAAAATACGATATATAGAACTAGCTTTCAGTTTGGGATGTGACTTGTCCAACAATAACAACATGGTCAATCAGAAAGAAAACAGACTCTTCATTGCCTAATTGGATTGTTCTTGACAGTCAGTCAACCCAACCTTTCTTCCTTAACTCCAACATTAATATCTGATGAGATACTAAGAACTGCCGATGCTGGAGTCTGAGATAACGCAGTGTGGAGCTGGAGGAACACAGCAGGACAGGCAGCATCAGAGGAGCAGGAAAACTGATGTTTCGGGTTGAGACCCTTCTTCAGAAAATACTTTTCATTTTCTGAAGAAGGGTCTCGACCCGAAACGTCAACTTTCCTGCTCCTCTGATGCTGCCTGTCCTGCTGTGTCGCTCCAGCTTCACACTGTGCTATCTTGATATCTCTGATGATGTATCAATCTTGGGTTTTATTTTTATTAAAGTCTCTTGTGCTTTAATTTCCTGTATGTAACAGTGTCCTAATTTTGAATCTTCAATTCCTTGTGAATCTAGAAATCCAAGAGCTTGTTCTTTCCCACCTCTGGGTTGTTAATCTGTTTAAGTAGAACATAATAATTAGGAGCAGCAGAGGACCAGTCACCCCATAATGCCTGCACCATTATTCAACTTGATCATGCCTGAATTAGGCTTCACATTCACATGTCCTTCTGTTCCTCATATCTTTTGATTCCTTAAAAGACCAAAAATTAACTTTCAGGAGAGGTTGGACAAACTTGGATTGTTTTCACTAGAGCATTGCAGGCTGAGGGATGAAGGATATAAAATTATGAGAGGCATGGGTAGAGTGGATAGTTGGAGTGTTTTTCCCATGGTGGAAATTTCAATTACCTGGGCCATGGGCTTAAGGTGAGAGTGGAAAATTTTAAGGAAGATGTGCGAGGAAAGTCTTTTTTTAACACAGAGGTTGGTAGGTGCTGGAACACGCTGTCAGGGAAGGTGGTAGAAACAGTCACGTTAGCAAAGTTTAAGAGACATTTAGACTCACACATACGTACAGGCAGGACAGAGAGGAATATGGACCATGTGCAGGCGGATGGGATTAGTTTAGAATGGCATCATGGTCAGCACAGATGGGCCTGTACCTGAGCTATACTGTTCTATGTTCTACCTCTCTATTCCAGCCTTAAATATATTGAATGCCATAGGCTCCACAATGCTCTGAGCTAAAAGAAATTCCAAACAACCATAACCTTTTGAATGAAGAAATTCCTCTTCATTTTAGTCCTGAATCATCAGCATCTTATTCTGAGATTTGTACCCCCGTTTTTTAGGTTCCCCAACGAGCAGGAACAATCTCTCAGCATCTACCCTGTCAAACCTCTTCAGAATCGAACTGTTTCAATGATAACACCTCTCATTCTTCTGAACTCCAGAGAATATAGACGCAGTTTACTCAGTAACTCTCAAAGGACAACTCTCTCATCCCATAATGAATTTAGACAATGTTTGCTGTGCTGCTCCAGTGTAAATCTATCTGTTGTTGAAAGTGGAGACCAAAAGTCTATTTGAATAACCACTCTTATAAGTTTCATACCCTGTATTTTTTTAAAAAAATGATTTTCTATTCTTATGGTCAAAGAGAATGACTTCAGACACCTGTACATTATAATCCATCCATTATCTTGTTACCCACTCACTCGACATCATTGTCTGCAACTATATCTGTGCCAGATTTGCTAACAGTTTTCCAACTAGGTTTATGTTGGCTATGAATCTCTGCATTTCTATATCATCACAAGATGGTGAAGAAATCTTTAACAGCTTTGTGCCTTTATAGGTCCATCCTGATGTTTGTTGTGGGATTTATTACTGTCTTATGTACCTAAGTACAGTGAAAAGTTTTGTCTTGTGTGCAGTATAGGCAGATCATAAGATTCATACATCATAGGGTGATGGAACAGAGTGCAGAATACAGTATTACAGGTGAAACAAAGGTGCACGAAGAGCGAGATCAATATTAGATTTGAAATTTGAGAGGTCCATTCAGAAACTAATAACAGAGAGGAAGAAGTTGTTCTTGAACCTGTTGGCATGTGTGTTTATGCTTCTGTATCTTCTGCCTGACAGAAGAGGTCGGAAGAGATTATAACCGGGCTGGGAGGTGTCTTTGATGATGTTGGCTGCCTTTCTGTGGCATCAAGAAGTGTAGATGCAGTTAATGGATGGGAGGTTGGCTGGTGTGATGGTCTGGGCTGTGTTCACAACTTCCTGCAGTTTCTTATTGTCCTGGGCAGAGCAGTTGCCATATCAGGCCATGACATCTAGATATGGTTGAACAGCGAATTAAAATGTCATTTTATATGATGGATAACATCTGCTAATCCTTCTGGAATGTTCGCTATCATTCTTTGAAAAAATTTAAGGTGCTGATATCATGCTGAAAAGTAAACAATTAAAGCGATACTATCCAACTAAAATGACAAGTTTTGTCAGTAGCTTTGATTCTTTGTGAATACGTGAAGCCACTATTAGCAACAAGTTTTGGGAAATTTGCAATCTTTAGTTAGTTTCACCTGGCTCTCCTCTGCAAATACCATCAGGTGGAGTTCTTTCTCTACCTTTCTATCTCATACTGCTCACTATTTTACATCATTAAAGCTGAACGCAAAGCTGTAAATGAAATCATCTCATTTCAAAGTCGATTATCATGTGTGCACTTACATTGTTACTGACTATTTACACTTTTGAGTGTTAAACTTATATTTAGATTTATTGTCATATCATAGCATTATATGGAATTTTACCCGGGTCTCTGGCACTGTGAGGCAGTGTTGCTAACTAATGAGCTACTGTGCTACCCCAGCATGTATAAAAATACAGCAAAAAGTGTTATTTCACATGTTATACGCAAAGTGTTGCCATGCTTCAACGCCATCTTGAAACACTGAATATAATGCAAGATTTTACGGCAATAGAGCTCATCTTTCTCTCTTCTTGTCCTTCCTCCACTGCTCCTCCTGTTGTTGTTTGTGACAGGCTCCTGGGTCTCTGTAACCGGCCATATCCAAGCTGCAGCCATGACTCTGAGGATGTGTGGGCTCCATATCTTCTGTCCCCCATCCGACATTCCTCCAGACATTGCCGCCAAATTGTCGTCTGTCCCTTTCACCGGTGCTTCTGCTCCTTCAGGCGCCCGGGCCTAGCCGTGAACCTGGAGCCTCGGCCTAGCCTGCGAGTCCAGGCCTGGGAGCCAGTCTAAGGCCTGCTCCTGACTCAGTGGGAGACCCCTGGCTGGAGGGGATTCGTGTCCAACACATCCTGGCTTCACTGCCACCGGGAACCTCCTCCTTCACCAGCCACTCTCCAGGTTTATAGGACAGAAAATGAAGAAGAGAAAAAGAAAGAGAGCAAAAATAAAAAGAAGAAAAAAAAGAGAAGGAAAGCCGATGGAAGCAGACAAACCCCGGGGCTCCATGTATCTGCTCTGCTGCCATCTTGTTCTTGTATTAATCCTTTACTCTACGGTTGTGCATTGCTTTAAAATAGTAGTTATGAGAGGAACAACACATGGTGGTGGCTTTTTCAGCCTACAATGACTGTTTTAAGCAACAGTGACAGAGACTGTGACAGATTCTGAGGACACATCACACAGCTTGCAGTGAACAGAAATTCTGTGAATGGAAATGACCACAGGCAGCTCATTTCAACACTGAAACTTCCATTACTCATGAAGAGGAGAAACATAGGGCTCTGATACCTGAATTTCTGCACAGCTGAGTAGTTGGTTTGCAGCAACAGATTATCAACCCATTAATTCTTTCTTTTTGCCTCTTTTAGCAGTTGCATTTCAACTGACTTAGCTGCATGAGTCCTGAAGGGCAAGGCTGCCAAACTGGGTGGTGAACTCACCCTCACTCACCTACCTGTCATAGGTAGGAGTGACTACAGCAAGATCCTTGTGGAGGCAAAGTCTTATATTCACACTGAGGGAACTACTCCATTGTGTTATATGGTCATTACTACGGTGCTAAATGAGATAGATTTACAATAGATCTAGCAGCTCAATGTTGGGTATCCAGGAGAATCTGTGAACCATCAACGGTGTTAGAATTGCGTTCAGTTGCAATGATAAATCTTATGGCCCAGCATAGCCCTCCTTACCATCGAGCCTTTTGAGTTCTTTATAATTTTGTGTGCACTTAAGTACAGTGAAAAGTTTTGTTTTGCATGCTGCACATGCAAATCATACCATACAAAGATCACAGGGTGATTGAACAGAGCGAGGAATACAAAGTTACGGCTGCAAAAAAGAGGCACAGAAAGAAAGATCAACATTAGATTTGAAATTTGAAAGGTCCACTCAGAAATCTAATAATAGTTAAAAGATTAATATCAGAAACCAGGCCAGGCATACTCACAAATGAAGCGCCAAATTGATGATACTACAACAAGAGGATGGTAGGTTTACATAGTTGGTTGGGCAACTGGCTTGCAATGTAGAGTAATGCCAACCATGAGGGTCCAATTCCTGCACCAAGCTGAGCTTACCATGAAGGATTCGTCTCCTTAATATCTCCCCTCACCTGAGATGTGGTGACCAACAGGTAAAACAACCACCAGCCATCTCGCTGTAATGAGAGAGCAGCCCAATGGTCTGCTGAGACTATGGTGACCTCACTTCTACGACAGTGGAATACATGCCTACAAGCCACCGTGTCATATCAAAACTCCCAGATGAAGATCCACAGAATCACAGAATTGATACAGTGTAAAGCATGACCATTTGGCCCATCATGCTAGTATTATGCTCTTCATATGAAGCATTTGGACTTAAGTGATTCAAGAGAATGGCCTACCATAACCATCTCAGAGAAAATAAAGGATGGACAATAAATGTTGGCTTGAATGCAACACTCACATGCCATGAATAAGCAAAAGAACTACAGAAGAAAGTGATGAGGACCCCTTATGTTCTTAAATGAGTCATAGCTCATGATGAAAGATTAGGGGTTGAACCTGAACGTATTGATCCATATTGGACATATATGAAGAGGTAACATTCATTCATAGAAAGCTCAGTACCTGCCATGTCTATTTGTCAGGATAAAATCCAGAAAAAAGTTTGAAATGCTACACTGACCACATCTTCACCACAAGATAAATAAGAAGTTCTCTGTCTTCCACTCCACTGCAATTTTATTGCTAACCTATCACAGTACTGTTTTTCTCTTAAATAAATGCAAGGATTTATCTCTAATTATCCATCCTGTAATTCATGCTAAAAATAAATGGTACTTCACGCAAGGAAGAAATTCCTCTGATTTGATTTCTTCCAGTTCTTTGTTCTTTTGTCTTACTGTCCTAACTAAGGTCATAAACTGGACCGATTTTGCCGAACTATAAGATACATTGACAAAGGTTCAAGCTAAGGAATCATAGTTTTCTCTGAACTTTCAACCCAACTCAATTCTCTGACACTGCGCATTAATCACAAAACATCAATGTGCTAGTGTTTACTCAGTGGATGCCTTCTCTTGTCCATCTCAAAGTTTAGAAATTGTTAGCTGAAAATCGAATCCTGAAATTTAAATAAAAAATCCAAACTGACACATTAGGGTGTACTGAATGAGGGTTGCTGTCATTCAGCAGTGATGTTAAACCAGGACATTCTTTCTCCTATGGGTGGATATAAAGGAGATGGTGGGGAGTGTAATATCACTGGATATTAATCCAGAACCCCAGGCTAATAATCTGGGGACCTAGGTTTGAATCCCGTCATGGCAGATGGTGAAAAATGAATATTATATGAAAGAATCTGGAATTAAAATCTAATCTGATAGTGACCATGTTAACCAGTGTTGACTATTGAAAAACTCCACCTGGTTCACTAATGTTTTTTAGGGAAAGAAATCAGCTGTCTTTACCTAGTCTAACCTGCATGTGACTCCAAGCCACAGCAATGTGGGTGACTCATAACTGCCCTCTGAAATGGCCTAGAAAACCATTCAGTTCCAGAGTAATTAGGGATGGACAATAAATGTTGTAGACAGCATCACCCATGTCCTATGAACAAATGAAAGAAAACTGTCTGAAGAACAGCAAGGGGGTTCTGCCCAGTGACCTGGGTAACATTTATGATTTGACTAAAGTCTCTAAAAGCATCAATGAACAATTTATTATCCCATTTCTATTTTGAGTGATTTGTGAAAAAGACACATTTTGTCATAGCTTTTCATTTTGCTATCATCCTGGCAAATTGCAAGAATACACTTTGAATTGCTTTTCTTGAGGACTGTCCTATGAGGGCATGACCAAACCTTTGACAAAATATTTCTATTTTCAACAATATTTAGGTTCTATGGTACCAATTTTTTTACTGTGGAAGAAGAAATGGAGGCAAGGGAACTTGGGGAAATAAATATTGATGTCGTGAAAACTGTCCACGTTACAGAAGAGGAAGTGCTGGAGATGTTAAAAAAAAAACATAAACATAGAACTTAGAACAGTACAGCACAGTACAGGCCATTTGGCCCGCGATGTTGTGCTGACCTATTATCCTACTAAGATCAAGCTACCCTGCATACCCTACATTTTACTATCATCCATGTGCCGATCCAAGAGTCCCTTAAATGTCCCTTATGAATCTGACTCCACTACCACTGCCAGCAGGGCATTCCACGCATGCACCACTCTCTGTGTGAAGAACCTACCTCTGGCATCTCCCCTATACATTCCTTCAATCACCTTAAAATTATGCCGCTCGCGATAGTCATTTCCGCCCTGGGAAAAAGCCTCTGGCTATCCACTCTATCTATGTCTCTCATCATCTTGTACACCTCTATCAAGTCACCTCTCATCCTTCTTCGCTCCAATGAGAAAAGGTCTGGCTCCCTCAACCTTTCCTCATAAGACCTGCCCTCCAGTCCAGGCAGTATCCTGCTAAATCTCCTCTTCACCCTCTCTAAAGCTTCCACATCCTTCCTATAATGAGGCGACCAGAACTGAATACAATATTCCAAGTGTGGTCTAACCAGGGTTTTATAGAGCTGTAGCATAACCTCACAGCTCTTAAACTCAATTCCCCTGCCAATGAAAGTCAAAACACCATACGCCTTCTTAACAACCCTATCAACTTGGGAGGCAACTTTGAGGGATCTATGGACGTGGACCCCAAGATCCCTCTGTTTCTCCACACTGCCAAGAACCTTGCCATTAACCCTGTGTTCTGCATTCAAATTTGACGTTCCAAAATGAATCACTTCATGGGTTGAATTCCTTCTGCCACTTCTTTGCCCAGCTCTGTATCCTGTCAATGTCCCTTTGTAACCTACAACTGCCCTCCACATTATCCACACCTCCACCGACCTTTGTATCATCGGCAAACTTACCAACCCACACTTCCACTTCCTCATCCAAGTCATTTATAAAGATCACGCAGATCACAAAGGTGGATAAGTCTCTGGGAATTGATCAAGTGTATCCCAGGACATTGTGGGGAGTTAGGCAAGAAATTGTGAGGCCCCTAGCAGAGATACTTGAATCATGTACATCAATGAGTGAGGTGCTGGAGGACCAGAAGATGACTAATATTGTGCCTTTACTTATGGAAGGCTGTAAGGAGAAGTCTGGGAACTATAGACTATAGAGTTTAATATCAGTGGTGGTTAAGTTGTTGGAGGGGATTCTGAGAGATAGATTTACGCCGACACTCAGTAGTAGCAGTGTGTACTATCTACAAGATGCAACCCAGAAATTCACCAAAGATCTTCAGACAGCACCTTCCAAACCCACAATCACTTCTATCTAGCAGGACAAGGGCGGCAGACATATGGGAACACCACCACCTTCAAGGTCCCCTCCAAGTCATTCACCATCCTGACTTGGAAATTTATCACCATTCCTTCACTGTCACTGGGTCAAAATCCTGGAATACCCTCCCTAATGGCATTGTGGGTCAGCCCACAGCAGAAGGACTGCAGCGGTTCAAGAAGGCAGCTCACCACCACCTTCTCAAGGGCAACTAGGGATGGGTAAGAAATGCTGGGCCCAGCCGGCGATGCCCACATCTCACAAATGAATAGAAAAAAAAACATGCATTTAGCGAGGCAAGGACTGATTAGGGACAGTCAGCATGGACTTGTGTGAGGGAAATTGTGTCTCACAAACTTGATTGAGTTTTTTTGAGGGTGTAGTCAAAAAGATTGATGAGGGCAGAGCGGTAGACGTTGTCTACATGGACTTCTGTAAAGCCTTTGACCAGGTTCCACATGGTAGACTAATTAATAAAGTTAGATTGCATGGCATTCAGGGAGAGCTTGCTGATTGGATACAAAATTGGCTTGATGGTAGGAGACTGAGGGTGGTTTTTGAACTGGAGGCCTGTGATTAGCGATGTTCCATACAGGTTGGGGCTGGGTCCACTTCTGTTTTTCATTTATATAAATGATTTGACTGTGAATATTGGAGGCATGTTTAGTAAGTTTGCGAATGACATCAAAATTGGTGATACAGTGAAGAAGGTTATCGAAGATTACAATTGGCTCAATGAGCTGAGCAGTGGCAGATGATGCTTCATTTGGATAAATGTGAGGTATTGCATTTTGGTAAAACAAAAAATGGCAGGGCTTATGTAGCTAATGGTAGGACGCTGGGTAATGTTGTTGAGCGAGGAGAACTAGGGGTTCAGGTACAGAGTTCTCTGAAATTTGTGTCATAGGTAGACAGTGTGGTTAAGAAGGCACTTATCACACTTGCCTTCACGGCTGAGACCATTGAGTATAGGCGTTAGGACGTCATGTTGATGTTATACAGGATGTTGGTGAGGCCACTTTTGGAGTACTGTGTACAATTCTGAACGCCTAGCTATAGGAAGAATATTATTAAATTGGAGGGAGTTCAGAAAAGATTTACCTGAATGTTGCTGGGAATAGAAGGTTTGAATTATAAGGGTAGGCTGGGACTTTTTTCCCTGGACCATATGACGTTGAAGGGTGATCTTATTAGAGGTATTAAAATCACACGGGGCATAGATAAGGTCAATAGCAAAAGTCTTTTAGCCAGTGTGGGTGAGTCCAAAACTAGGGGGCATATTTTTAAGGTGAGAGGAGAAAGACTTAAAAGGCACTTGAGGGGCAATTTTTTTTCACACAGTGAGTGGTTTGTGTGTGGAATGAACTGCCAGAGGAAGTAGTAGATACAGGTACAGTTACAATATTTAAAAGACATTTGGCTGGGTGGAGGTATTGGACATATTAAAATGTATGAAGGTGGATAAGTCTCCTGGTCCTGACCAGATATAATCAAGAACTCTGCAAGAGGCTAGAGAAGAAATTGCAGGAGCCCTGGCTGATATATTTGCATCATCTTTATCCATGGGTGAGGTCCTGGAAGACTGGAGGGTGGCAAATATTGTTCCTTTATTTAAGAAGGGCTGCAAAGAAAACCCTGGGAATTATAGACCAGTAAGCTTAACAACTGTGGTAGGTAAGTTACTTGAGAAGATTCTAAGGAAAAAGATATACATGCATTTGGAAAAATAGGGTTTGATTAGGCGTAGTCAGCATGGCTTTGTGTGAGGGAGATCATGCCTCACAAATTTGTTAGAGTTCTTTGATGAAGTGACCAGATAGTTGATGAGGGCTGGGCAGTAGATGTAGTCTATATGGATTTCAGTAAGGTCTTTGATATGGTTCCACATGGCAGGCTGCTCTGGAAGTTTAGATCACATGGAATCCAGGAACAGCTGGAAAATTGGATGCACAATTGGTTTGATGGTAGGAAGCAGAGGGTGATAGTGGGAGGATGTTTCTCGGACTGGAGGCCTGTGACTCGTGGTGTGCCTCAGGGGTCGGTGCTGGACCCATTGCTATTTGTTATCTATTTCATTGATTTCAATGAGAATATACAAGGCATGATTAGTAAGTTTGCATATGACACTAAAACGAGCAGTATCATGGACAATGAGGAAGGTTATCAGAAATTGCAGCAGGATCTTGATCAGCTAAGCAGGTGGACCGAAAAATGGCAAATGGAGTTTAATATAGATTTTTCTAAAATTCATTCATGAGATGTGGGTGTCGCTGGCTAGGCCAGCATTTATTGCCCATCCCTAATTGCTCAGAGGGCAGTTAAGAGTCAACCACATTGCAGTGGGTCTGGAGTCACATGTAGGCCAAACCAGGTAAGGGTGGCAGACATCCTTCCCTAATGGACATAAGTGAACAATTGGCAATAGTTTCATGGTCATCAGGTTGGACCAGATTATTATTGAACTCAAATTCCACCATCTGCCATGGTGGGATTCAAACCCAGGTCCCCAGAACATTACCTGGGTCTCGAGATGAACAGTTTAGTAAAAATACCACTCGGCCATCACTTATCCCACTGTGTGAAATATGTATGAGGTGTTGCATTTTGGGAAGTCAAATCAAGGTTGGAGTTTCATGCTGAGTGGTAGGGACCTTAAGGAATGCAGTGGAAGAGAGGGATCTTGGAGTTCAGGTGCTCTGTTTTCTGAAAGTGGAGTCACAGATTGACAGGGCACTGAAGAAGACTTTTGACACACTGTCCTTCATTAGACAGGGTACTGAGTGAAGAAGTTGGGAAGTTATGTTGCAATTGTACAGGATGTTGGAGAGACCACAATTGGAGTATTGGTACAGAGATAGTGGGAACTGCCGATGCTGGAGAACCTGATATAACAAGGTGTAGATCTGGATGAACACAGCAGGCCTTCTGAAGAAGGGTCTAGACCAGAAACGTCAGCTTTCCTTCTCCTCTGATGCTGCTTGGCCTGCTGTGTTCTACAAGCTCTACACCTTGTTATATTATACTTGGAGTATTGTGTTCAGTTTTGGTCACCTTGCTATAGGAAGGATGTTATTAAACTGGAAAGTGGCTGAGTTATAGGTAAAGGTTGAACAAGCTAGGACTTCTTTCCTTCGTGTGTAGGAGACTGAGGGGGGATCTTATGGAAGTGTATAAGATCATGAGAGGCTTGGATAGAGTGAATGTCTTTTTCCCAGGTTTGGGGAATCGAGGACTAGAGGGCATCAGTTTAAGGTAAGAGGGGAAAGAATACATGGGAACCTGACGGACAACTTTTTTACACAGAGAGTGGTACACACATGGAAGGAGCTGCCAGTAGAAGTGGTTAAGGTGAGTACATTAACAACTTTTAAAAGGCATTTGGACAAATACAGGGATAGGAAAGGTTTAGAAGGAGATGGGCCCAGTACAGGGAAATGGGGTTAGTGTGGATTGACATTGAGGTTGGCATTGTCCAGTTTGGGCCAAAGGGCCTGTCTCCGTGCTCTACGACTCTATGACTCTACATGAATAGGACAGTTTTCGAAGAAAATGGGGCAAGCTCGGGCAAAGTCGTGAGGGGCATGGATAGCATGAATAGCCAAAGTCTTTTCCCCAGCGTAGCGGAATCCACAATTAGAGGGGCATAGGTTTCAGGTGAGATGGGAAAAGTTTAAAAGGGACCTAAGGGACAACATTTTCATACAGAGGGTGGTACGTGTGTGGAATGAACTGCCAGAGGAAGTGATGGAGACTGGTACAATTACAACATTTATAAGACATCTGGATGGGTACATGAATAGGAAGGGTTGAGAGGCAAATGGGACGAGATTAATTTAGGATGCCTAGTTGGCATGGATGAATTGGACTGAAAGGTCTGTTTCCATGCTGTACAACTCTATGACTCTAAATGGCACTAATTTGGTTTGGAAAACTTGGTTGATATGAACGAGTTGGACCGGAAGGTCTGTTTCTGTGTCATATGAATCTATGACTTAAATGGCTATTCATTGCTATTTAGTGGAAACTTGTGATCATATTGCCTGATGCATTTTTTCACATTACTACAGTGACTACACTTCAGAAAGTACTTTATTGACAGTGGAGCACCTTGAGATGCAGGAAATCCATGAAAGTTACAATATAAGTACAAAGTTTTTTTTATCGTTCTTCTCTGCAATTTCCCTTGTGGTTCAGTGGCCAATACTCATCAGAGCACTCAGGTTGTGTTCTAAATGGAGCTCTACACAATTTGATTTATACTTGGTTGAATGAGTTATATAATTCAGTGTTCTATTTTCTTTGTTATTGCTCTATACTGATTGGACACATAAGTGCAAAGCTAATAACACCCCAAGGTATTTTTCAACTTTACCCTTAGCTATTTCTGCATGTTAAATAATTTATTTTCATCCAGTACTCTTTCATCCTTTTACAATTTTGTTTTATTTCACTTCTTTTGCAGATCTGAATTTACAACCATTAAACCCGTTATCCAAATATTCAGAGATAGTAGGAACTGCAGATGCTGGAGAATCTGAGATAACAAGGTGTGGAGCTGGATGAACACAGCAGGCCAAGCAGCATCAGAGGAGCAGGAAGGCTGACGTTTCGGGCCTAGACCCTTCTTCAGAAAAAAAAATTCAGACCATTTTTCAAATGCTGGGATGAAAATACTGTGGCAATTTTTAACATCTGCTTTTGTTAGTTATAAAATATTTAATAATCTCAAATGGAGGATATGAATAGACCCTGAACTGCAGCCTGAAATTTCCCAAGTCCTGATAGCACCTGCATTCCCCAAATATAAAACAAAAAAACACTGAACCAGAAACTGGCAAATGCTAACTTCCTCTCTTATTTCTTATTCTTTTATTAAATAAGAAATAAAATGACATAGTTCTTGAATTTTATGCATTTTAATTTCTCTGTTCAACATTTAGCAACATAAAGCTTCAATATTTTCTTACAATGTTCAATAACACAACAAGATGAAACAAAGTCAAGGGGAGTTTGATCAAAATTTTAAGTGGATCAATGAATTCTCTGTGCAATACTTCGAGTCTCCATCTGAGGGAAAAAACCTCTTAAATAATGAAAGGTTTGCATTCCAATGAGCGCTGCAATGAGCAAGGATGAAGAGATCATTAACCAGATGCCACATTTGAGCAATAGGTAGGAATAAATCAAATTATGAAGCAAAATCCACCTATAATTATATCTTTAATAGCTAGATTGAATTTTTAAACATCCTGCATTAATAATCATTTCGTTTATGTAGGGGGAGAAACATTTATGTCAAGTAAATACGGTATGTATATAAATGAAGATGAAGTTTAGTTTTGTAACGGGATCCAGAAACTTAAGTAAATGCAAAATTATGCTTTGAGGTACTTTGTTTATGAATTTTTGCTCAAAACCTGGAATTCTGTCTGCTGCAAGCACACATTTATAATATCATAAGGTCAGAAGTGGGGATGTTCACCAATGACTGTACTATTTGCAGCTCCTCAGATACTGAAACAGTTCATGTTCAAATGCAACATTCAGGCTTGGGCTAAAATAAAGTGGCAACTTACATTAACAGCACACAAATGCCAGGCAATGAGTATCTCTGATAAGTGACAATGTAACCTCTGCCCCCGACATTCAATGGTTTTACCATCACTGAATCCCAAACTATCAACACCCCTGGGGTTACCTTGATCAGAAATTGAACTGGACTCACCATATAAACGCAATGGCTACAAGAGCAGATCAGAGGCTGGGAATATTGCAGTTAGTTACTCATATCCCGACTCCCCAAAGCCTGCCCACCATCTACAAGGGACAAGTCAGGAGTGTGATGGAATACTCCCCTCTCACCTGGATAATTTCAACCCTAAAAAAATTCAAGAACTTGGACACCATCCAGGACAAAACAGCCTAAAAACCGAAATTGTTGGAAAAAGTCAGCAGGTCTGGCAGCATCTGTGGAGAGAAAGCAGAGTTAACAGTTTGGGACCACTGACCCTTCATCAGAACAAAGCAGCCTGCTTGTTTGACACCATATCTACAAACATTCACTCCCTTCACTACTGATGCACAGTAGCAGCAGTGTGAACTGTCTACAAGACACATTGTAGAAATTTAACAAAAAATCCTTAGACAGCACCTTGAAAACCCACTGTCATTTCCATCTAGAAGGACAAAGGCAGCAGATATATGGGAATACCAGCACCTGCAAGTTTCCCTCCAAGTCACTCACCATCCTGACTTGGAAATATATCGCTGTTCCTTCACTGTCGCTGGGTCAAAATCCTGGAATTCCCTCCCTAACAGCATTGTGGGTCAACCTACAGCACATGGACAAGAGCGGTTCAAGAAGGCAGTTCATCACCACCTTCTCAAGGGCAACTAGGAATGGGCAATTAATATTGGCCCAGCTAGTGATGTGCATGTCCCATGAGGGAATTTAATTTTTTTATATTCACTTGTGGGATGCGAGCACCTTAATTCCTGACCAACATGAGTGTGTAGGTCACCTACAAATCTAAATCATCCTCTTAAAAGTGTTCTGTGGTTTTGCCTTTTCAACATTTCTATAACTCCTCTGATAAATAGATCCCAGATGGGGGTGGTGAAGTATCAAACTCGATACAAATCCTTTTCCCAGTAGTTGGTTTATTTTCAGAATGCTGCATTGCATATGTCAATATACATATCTAACTGCAAATCCAATGTCCCAGGGGTCTCTCTTTCAAAGGGCTCTAGGTGCTTGAATAAACAAAATGGACCTCACCAGTCTATCTTAGCAACCTAACAAACCATTGACACTCTCCAGGGTTATAACCCGAAGATGATGTATTGCCTGCAAGAAAAGCCTCCTGTTCATCCATTACTCCTCTTGCCTCTCTCTTGCTGGACATACCTTCAACCACGTGGAATCTAATCACTGGAATTCCATTTCCAAACCTGCCTCAAGCTTCATCTCCAGGCCTTTACAACTTCCCTTTTTGACCAAATGTTCAGATACGCTCCTTTGCAATTATTTTGATGCTTTTGTTGCATTCATTATTTTACAGAGCCCCATGACAGTTTGCTTGGGTTTTGTAGTCTGTTCTTTGATTTATAATCAATATCATTTCATACAAAATTATGCACACACAAAAAAGCAATCGAGTGCAAGCCTTTCATTTCTGATTCAAAATGCACATTGTGGATCTTAAGGGAATTTCTCCCTCAAATGCCTATGATGATACAACTTTCGAGACTTCTGATTAACAATAACATTCTATTTTGTTTTCTTTTCTGTTTACTTGTGAAGAAGTCTGAATACTTTTCTTCAAATAGCGAATGCTGATAAAACCCTGGTGGAATTGCTTTGGAGGAGTTACTGATGCTGTGAGAGAAATAAATTAGTGCAGCTAAAATGACACACTAACTGAGGCACCTTCTGTTAATGACCTTATCGTAGATGGTAATAATTTAGCTTTACAGATTAATGACTTAAAGAATCTATTATTTCTTTAATCTCTTCTCACTGTCACACTCAGTAACTCCTGCAAGTCAGCAATAGGGCCATTGGCACTTACTGTTTAAAGAAAAAAAGAATCACATTTTAAAAAATATAACTGGAATTGTATCTTAAATAGTTAATGACACATATTTTAAATAAATCAGAACTTAATGTTTGCAAAAGGAAGGGTACATGTTGAAATTGCTTTACCAGATTCAAGAATCAACCCCAATGGTACATTCCAAACAAACTGTGCAGTGGACATCTCTCATTTATTATTCATCCATTGGACATGGATATTGTTGACAAGACGAGCATTTATTGGCCATTCCTAACTACTCTTGAAAAGATGATCATGAGCAGTCCTCTTAACAACTGATGGTCTCTCTAGGCAGTTAAGGGTCAGCACCACCATTGGGTCTGGCGTCACATGTAGATCAAACTAGGTAAGGATGGCAGATTTCATTCCTAAAGGATATTAGTGAGCCAGATGACCCTTATTGGGAATGTAGAATGTTCCCAATATGATCCCTAAAATTGATGGTTGCCTGAAGTTCAAGATTTAATAATTATCTGAATTTAAAAATCTCAAATCAAAAATCTACTAGTCTCCTTTTAAATACTATTAATGATTGAGCCTCCATAGCTTTCAGCACAGAATTCCACACATTCACTATCCGCTGGAAGATGAGAGAAATAGAGTCACATTGTCTCCAACTGCCTGTAAAAACAACATGCAATAAATTTCAAAAGAGTTCTGAAAAAGAATCATATTGGACTCGAAACATTTATTCTGTTTCTCTCCACTCATGAAGCTTGACGCCATCCAGAACAAAGCAGCCTGTTTGGTTAGCACCACATCTACAAATAGCCACTCCCTCCACCACTGACACTTAGTCGCAGCAGTGTGTACCATTACAGTTCCTTCATTGTCAATAGGTCAAAATCCCTCTGTAAAGGGCACTGTGGGTCTAGCTACAGCACAGTGAACTGCAGCGGTTCAATAAGGCAGTTCACCACCACCTTCTCAAGGGCAACTAGGGACAGGCAATAAATGCTGGCCCAGACAGTGACACCCACATCCCATGAGAGAATGAACTACAAATAGATGCTGACTGACATGCTGAGTTTTTCAGCACTTTCTGTTTTTATTATACAATCAATTCCATAGAAAAAACTAACCTCTTCAAAGGCAAAGCCATCAGCCACATTCGGTTTGGTTAGCTCAGTTAGCTAAATAACTGGAGTGTTGTGAGGAATAAAGCCAAAATCACTGGTTTAATCCCCATACTGGCTGTTATAGTTCATGAGGACCCTAGCGCTTCAACTCTCCCTTCCCTTGTATGGGTCTACAAGAGCAAAAGATCTGGTCAGCCATCAGTTAGCTCGGTTGGATGGTCAGCTGATTTACAATGTAAAGTGATGCTAACAGCACAGGCTCAGTTCTTGCCACCTTTTCAACTTTACCCCTCACCTCAAGCATGGTGACCCTCAGTTTAAACCATCACGTCACTATTGAGACATCAGTCCTCTGAGACTTTGGCAGTTTTACCTTTAATATTGTGTAAAGTGGTAGATGTCAACTTGAAGGAATGAAGTGAATGCATTAGAGAAAGTACAGACACAATTTACAAGAATGGTTCCAGGAATGAGAACAGAACATATTGAAGAAATTGGGACTGCTCTACTTGGAGAGAAGAAGGCTGGGAGGAGATTAGATAGGTTTAACTTCATGTGCCGGGCAGAGTAGATAGGGAGAAGCTGTTCCCACTTGTAAAAAGAATGAAAAGAATATGGATTGAAAGTAACATGCAAAAATATTTTCGCATTGCGAATAGTTTGGGTATGGAATGCATTGTGTGGATATGCAGTGAAGGCAAGCTTGATTGAGGCATTCACAGGGCATTGGATGATTAGTTGGATGGAAATATTATGAAGCAAGATGGGGAAAAGGCCGGAAATTGACCCTGGTCAATGCTCATTTGAAGAGCTGGAATAGACGCAATGTAACGCTCCAGCAAGGATCAACACAAGCTGAAAGAACAGCGGCTCATTTTCTGTGTGGGTACCTACAAGCCTTCAGGACTTAACATGGAGCTCAACAATTTCAGAATGTGAATACTCTCCTCCGTGTTCATTATCTTTTCCCCATACCCTAGATCCTGTATTGTGTGGGGTGCTCCCAGCACAACCAACCCATTTTTGTTCTGAAGAATTGTCATGAACCTGAAATGCTAACTCCACCATTTCTCCACAGATATTACCAAACCTGTTGAGTTTTGCCAACAAATTCTGTTTTTGTAACCCATTTTCAACTGTATAGACTTCTCGTTAGCACCCTACCTGGTTTTCAACTCTTTCTTGGATAATCAATAATAATTCCTATGTTTGCTTACCCCTTTCTCTCTCTCTCCTGCCCTGTCTCTACATATGCTATTCACTAAGCCCCCACCCCATCATTAATATAAAAACCACCATTCCCCAGCTATTTTCAGTTCTGAAGAAGGCTCGTTGGACTCAAAATGTTAACTACATTTCTTTTTCCACAGATACTGCCAGGCCTTCTGAGTTTCTCTCGCACTTTCTGAGGTTGTTACAAAAACTGTTGGATAACCTTCCAGCATCAATGGAGAGAAACAGAGTTAATGTTTCAAGTCTCATGTAACTCTTTTTCAGAAATAGATCAATACCTTTATGTAGAAAAAACTAGAAAAAACTCGTCTCTAAAAGGGAAATCTATTAGCCTCATGGGGGACAGAAAGTTCAGTTGGCAATGTGACTGGATGGTGCAGGATAAAGCCAATAACAAGTGTATCATATTGGATACAAAGCATGAACTCTGTTTTCTTTCCATAGCTTCTGATCTTCTCCAACATTTTCTCTGTTTTAGTGGAGTAAATTTCTGCAGTGAAAGTACACATGGGATCCAGGAAACTGCAAATTTTTAGATCATTCCAGATGAGCTCAACAATGTAAGAACTAGAAGCAGGAGTAGGCCATTTGGCCCTTTAAGACTGCTTTATCGTTTAAGACCATCATTATTGATCTCATCTCAGACTCAACTCCACCTTTCTGCCCACTCTCCATAACCCTTTAAACTATTACTAATTAGAAATCTGTCTATCCCCCTTTAAACTATTACTAATTAGAAATCTGTCTATCCTGCCTTTAAACTATTGCTAATTAGAAATGTGTCTATCCCCCTTTAAACTATTACAAATTAGAAATCTGTCTATCCCCCCTTAAACTATTACTAATTAGAAATCCGTCTAACCCCTTTAAACTATTACAAATTAGAAATCTGCCTATCCCCCCTTAAACTATTACTAATTAGAAATCTGTCTATCCCCCTTTAAACTATTACTAATTAGAAATCTGTCTATCCCCCTTTAAACTATTACTAATTAGAAATCTGTCTATCCTCCACCCCCTTAAATTTACTCAATGTCCCAGTGCCCACTGCACAATTCCACACATTCATGACTTTTTGAGAGAAGTAGTTCCTCCTCATCTCTGTTTTAAATCTGCTACCCCTTATCCTAAAACTGTTACATCTCATTCTAGATTACCCCACAAAGGGAAACATCATTTCTATATTTACCTTGTTAATTCTTTAGTATCTTATAAACCTCAGTTAGATATCCTCTCATTCTTCTAAACTCCAAAGAGTATAGGCCTAAACTGCTCAACTTTCTTCAGAAAGACAAACCACTCATCTCTGCAATCAGTCTTGTGAACTTTCTCTGAACTGTCTCCAATACAACTAAATCTCTCCTCACATAAGCAGAACAAAATTGTGTACAGTACTCCAGGTCTAGTCACACTAATGCCTTGTATGGTCGCAGAAATACTCCCTTACTCTACCACTCTGTTCCTTTAACAACAAAAGCCAAAATTTAATTTGCAATCCTTATTACCTGTGGTACCTGTATACTAATTTTCTGTAATTTATTTTAGTTTGAATTAGTACCCAAATCAGGGGATTACTTTCCAATAAAAATTGGAATGAGTATAGAATCAATATTTCTCATCTCATCAGCATCATCTGAATAGGAAGAATGTGCAGGGTGCTAGAGAGAATATGGGGTTAAGTGACTTGCTGTTTCAGAGAGCTGTTGCAGACATGATGGGCTGAATGGCCTCTTTCTACACGATAACAATTTTGCAAGCCTGCACTTCATCTGCCTCCCACTGGGGACATGGGATGTGGGATCTTGTGGCCATGCTTTGAGATATGCAGGATACACATTAAAGAGACATAAAATATGGTAGTTGTGGAATCTTCACAAGGGTATGAGACTCTGTGAAGCACTGTGCTACCCTTTTTTAAGTAAAAAAGACCCTTGCAAGGGGACTCTTGTGGCACAGTAGTAGAATCCCTTCCTCTGGCCTAGGAGGCTTGGGCTCAAGTCCCAATGGCCCCAGCAATGTGTAATAACATCACTGAACAGGATGATTAGTTCATAAAAAAAGAAGAATCTTGCTCATGAGTTTGAATTTGTGCACAACAGAGCATCATAGTCCTCTCCGGTGACACCAAAATCTATCAATTTCAAACATTAAAGATGTTCTCTGGCTTTGCAGGAAATAAAGTCTGAGGGCAAACTGTGAAAAACAGTCAAAGCATAACTAACAGCCAGAATAAAGAATGTCATGAACTGTACTTTAAAGAGTACATCAACTGCGCCAAACATAACACCAAATGTACAATCTCACTGATGTCAGGTAATCCACAGCATTGAATACGACAGGATACTATGCTCACTGCGCTACCCCTCTTCCAACCCCACCACCTTAATTAATCCATTGGAGATGTAAATTGCGTTGCAGAATGTAGCATGTACAGTTAATGGCCAATTAGTTATTTTAATTGCCTGGAAGGCAACTACTAATTATGTAGTTGATGCCTGCCCACCAGCATTCTGAGGAATGTGCTGTTAGCCAGTTGCGGTGAGACAATCTATTTCACTGATTTAACAGTCGATAGTTACAACAGCTTGGATGATTAACGAGTAAATTATCAACTTTATAAGCTGACCTCAGATGTGGAGGAATTTGCAGCAAGAATTTGCAGGGCACCATTACCATTCCAGGCTAATTTTTCAGAATGTTCTATCATTTTTTCAGTTGAACTGTTGTACACATGAAGATGCCTGATATTCTACATCTCTCCCTGATTTCTGAAAACATTGTTGACTTTCCACAACATCCAAATGTTATTAATTAATGACCAACGACATAAAAGCAAATAATTTTACAAAGGTTTGTATTGATGATGCAGGCTATGTAAATGCACTCTGAGTCCAAGGCACAAAAACCAAAATTGCTGGTAAAGCTCAGTAGGTCTGGCGGAATGGTCTGAGGAGGGGTCACTCGACCCAAAACGTTAACTCTGATTTCCCTCCACGGTTGCTGCCAGAGCTGCTGAGCTTTTCCAGTCAGTTCTGTTTTTGTTTCTGATTTACAGCATTGCTGGTTCCTTCAGTTTTTACTGAGTCAAAGTCATCCAGGTTAAACTGAGCAGGAATTAGAGAATTCATATCCTTCCCACTTCCCCTCTCAGCAAGGCACATTAGGAGAGTGTCAGAAATGAAAAGAAAGTGGGAGAGGTTTGAGGGAGATGGGTGGGAACTTTAGAGTTAGCACACTGTCCTCTGCTTTTGTTGTATTGCTGATTTCAGAAGATCAGGTAAAAATACAGAGCATTATCAGGTCGGTGGAGTTTCCCCACAAAGCGATATTCCAAAGATGATCATCACCTCGAGTAAGCACCAAGGCATTAACTTTTTTTCTCTCTCTGTCTCTCTCTCTATTGATTGCCTGCTGTGTTGAATCTTTCCGTTTTTTTGATTTCAGATTCCTGGCATTCACCGAATGATGTGTTTGTTTGAGAGAATGTCCAACAGATTTAATGTAGAGTCATAATATTAGGCTCCAGAAAGGAGGACACTTGATTTTTGTATGCTTGTACCAGGGATTTGCTTAACCCATTGCCATTAGATCATAAGACTAAGAAGCAGATGGAGGACATTCAGCCCATTGAGTCTGCTCTATCATTCAATGAGATTTCGGCTAGTCTGATCATCCTCAACTCTATTTTCTGGCCTTTTCCTCAGCATCATTGATTTCCCTACTAGTTAAACATTTGTCTATCTCAGCCTTGAATATACTTGACAACCCCACCTTGATAATGCTCTCTGGTAAAGAATTCCACAGATTCACCATCATCTGAGAGAGAAAAAAAATCCTCCTCATCTCTGGGGGTGGGTCCTTATTCTGAGATTATATCCCCGGTCCTAGACTCTCCCACAAGGAGAAACAGCCTTTCTGCATCTCCCCTGTCAAACCTGAAAACAAAACATGCTGGAGATTACAGCAGGTCAGGCACATCAATGCAGAGGGAGCAAGCTAATATTTCAAGCTCTGATGAAAAGTCATCTAGAATTGAAACATTAGCTTGCTTTCTCTCCATGGAGAGCCTGACTTGCTGTGATCTACAGCATTTTTTGTTTCCAGTACAGATTCCAACATCTGCAGTAATTTGCTCCTTCTTCATCAAGCTCTCTGCTCAGAATCTTATTTGTTTCATTGCATTGCCCTCTTGCCCATGGGCACCTGATTTTTTATTATATATTTTTTTATTTTCAATTTTCCAAATTCTGCTTCCATCCCTTTTTTAAATTTTTCTCCCATCTTGAATTAACCTTTAAACTAAATGGCTTGTGAGGCTATTTCGGAGGGTAGTTAAAAGTCCACTGCTTTGTTGTGGATTTGGATTCACATGTAGGCCAGACCAGGTAAAGATGGCAGATTTCCTTTTCATTTGTGAACCAGGTATTCATGATAATCGATAATGGTTTATGAGTCATTATTACTGAGATTAGCTTTTAATTCCACATGATGTTTCAATTAGTTGAATATAAATTCCATCAGGGGCCAAATAGGGATTTGAAGCCAGATCTTCCAGCTTACTAGGCCAATGAGAGAACCACTACATCACCATCACACCAATGGGAAGTCTATGGCTTCTGTGGAAAGTACAATTATGGCTCTTGTGTTTCCCTACGGTGACAGTAAGGAAAAATGTAGGTGTCACTTGATATAACTGTTCCCAATGGTATCTAGCAGCTGATTGATTTCTCAAGGGGAGGAATTTTCACCTTTACCATGAAGACAACTGTTTAAATATTCATCAGATGTTCTGACGAGTTGGGCAATCACATCTGTGTGATTACCTCCCTGCAGAAGTTGAAGGTTTGTGTCCGTGTGTCAATGTCATGTCTATAAACTTTAAAGATTGATTCTGGACGTTTCTCTGATACATGGCTGAAAATGCAGAAGTTGTGTTAGCTTTCAACACTGCCTCTACAGACACAAACACCTTGAAGTTTAGTTTACAGCAGGTTAACTTTCCACTGTTGGATGTCAGGTTTCAGTTACAATAGAAGCCGCTCCTCAGGGAGTATTATTCTTGCATAGGCAGTGCATCAATGATTAACGTTCTGACAGTTCCAAGTCCAGCCTATATACAGATCAAATTACACGGATCAGAGTAATTACATTCCACATAATGTAACAGATACCATTGGCTCTTCCAAAATAATCTCATGGCAGCTATGAATTCTGTTTGCCAGTTAACCTGTGTATTCACTGGTGCAATACATGGCAATAACTTAATAAGATCTGTCATCGTGTGAAACTAAGATCCCCATAAGGAAACTGAAACTCAAACCAAACTCTCAATCGTCCAAATTGGACAGTTTCATGTTCACTTCAGAGCTTTCTCTTAGATGGCTATTGTTTTGATCTCCTTGGAACTCACTAACTGAAACTGGACACAAATTAGAATAAAGTATTTTATATTAGAACAAAAAACTTGAAAGGAAATAGCCGACTCCATAATATTCCCAATATTGAAATTCAAAATACAAGAGTATGTTCTAATTTGAGATTGTTTATTTTACATTGAATGGTAAAATTATTATTCATGACACTTTGTAATCATTGCAGAAATTATAATAGTATAATTTTTAATATAAATTTGCATCAAATGACGAGTGCATCACTATAACAAATGTTTGGAATGTTTTGAACAAAATCTTTAACTGGGCTGTCATGTAAAGCAAAGATTCATTAATATTCACACAAATTGCAGCTCCAGATCATAAAGCTTTGCCTTATATTGAAACGTCCACACACTATATATGCCTAACAGCAGTTACTTCACTTCAACATAATACACTAATGTAGTGCACATTTTATCGAGAGTAGAAATATTGTTTTGAAGAATTGTGGAGATGATACAGCTCTTAGAGAGGCCTCTTGGTTCCACCACTACGTTCTTGCTCTCCTTGAGCCTCCTCCCATCTATTCCCTTCTCCCTCATGTATATGTGCAGCTTCCTCTTAAATCAATCAACAGTAAAGGTAACATAGTCCTACTAAACCAAACAGCTGCTCTCTCTTTCGAGAAGGTTTAAGCTGAGAGTCATCAGCATTGCACAGAGAGATCTGGGTGTTCAGGTCCATTGCACAGAGAGATCTAGGTGTTCAGGTCCATTGCACAGAGAGATCTAGGTGTTCAGGTCCATTGCATAGAGAGATCTGGGTGCTCAGGTCCATTGTACCCTGAAGGTGGCAACGCAGATTGATAGAGTGGTCAAGAAGGCATATGGCATGCTTTCATTCATCGGACAGGGTATTGAGTACAAGAGTTGGCAGGTCATGTTACAGTTTATAGGACTTTGGATCAACCACATTTGGAATGCGGCATACAGTTCTGGTCGTCACATTACCAAAAGGATGTAGATGCTTTGGAGACGGTGCAGAGGAGGTTCACCAGGATGTTGCCTGGTATGGAGAGTGCTAGCTATGAAGAGAGGTTGAGTAGATTAGGATTATTTACATTAGAAAGACGGAGGTTGAGGGGGGACCTGACTGAGGTCTACAAAATCATGAGAGGTATAGACAGGGTGGATAGCAAGAAGCTTTTTCCCAGAGTGGGAGACTCAATTACTAGGGGTCACGATTTCAAGGTGAGAGGGGAAAAGTTTAAGGGAGATATGAGTGGAAAGTTCTTTACGCAGAGGGTGATGGGTGCCTGGAACATGTTGCCAGTGGAGGTGGTAGAGGCGGGCACGATAGCGTCATTTAAGATGTATCTCGACAGATACATGAATGGGCAGGGAGCAGAGGAATACAGATCCTTGGAAAATAGGCAGCAGGTTTAGACAGAGATCTGGATCGGTGCAGGCTTGGAGGGCTGAAGGGCCTGTTCCTGTGCTGTAATTTTCTTTGTTCTTTGAAACAGGTGAGGAGAAAGGTTGAGAAGGAAAGTCCTTCATGGTAACCTCAGCCAGTGTAGGAAGTGAACCCAGGCTGTTGGTATCACTTTGCATCACAAACCAGCCATCCAGTCAACTGAGCTAACCTCTAGTACTCATCTCACCACTTCATTTGGGAGTGAATTCCACATTCTCACTAGTCTGGGTTCACACTTTTATTTTCCCATGAATTCTCTGCTGGATATCTTGGTAGCTCTCTTACATTGATGGCCACTGAGAATGAATGAATGAACGAATGATTGTCACATATATCTAGGAAGATGCAGTGAAAAAGTGTTTTATTGCCACAATATGGCACCATTTTGAAGCACAAAAAGATTAAAAAGAAAATACTTAAATAGAGTTTGTCTTCAACGGCCTGGTCAGGACTTATGCAAGGTGCTTTCTCCAGGCGTACCATAGCCAAGAGGCCCCACAAGCTCTACGCCCCGCGTGAACATTTTACGTCCAATTTCCTGATACTTTTCATAATTTTACAGGCCTCAGTTTCTCTCTTTCTATAACTTCCATTGATAAGCACCCTACAATAAACATAGCAAATTGTATGTCAAACAGTAATGACATGTAGTCAATCACACTTGTGAAGGTTCTCATACTACTAATTCAAACAACTTACATTTATAGGTGCTGATAACACACTAAAACACCCCAAGCTGCTGCAGAAGGCATCTTGTACTTATACATGACTCTCTTCCTTTTGACAATTTGACATAATTTCAAAATCCTTCTTTCTGTGTAACCACAATGAGCAATTGGACCTATTTTGGAACTTGTGAACAAGGAATATGGTAGGCCATTCAGCTCCGGAGCCTGTAATGTCGTTCAATAATATTGTATAATATGATCTGATTGTAACCACAATCCACGTTCCTGCCTATCCCCGATATCCTTTGAACTCCCTGCTTAACAAGAATCTGTCCACCTATGAATCAAAACAAATTCTGGAACTCTGCTTTTACTATCTCTTCAGAAAGAGCATTTCAGAGACTCACAACTCTCTGGAAGAGATTAAAAGAAAGATTAATCTCAGTTTTAAATGGGTAACCCCTTGTTTTTAAACAGTTCTAGATTTTTCCATAGCAGGAAACAACTTATTTACATCTATCCTGTCAAGTCCTCTTAAGATTATATCTGTTAAAATCAAATCACCTCTTACTCTTCCTCCAGCAGATAGAAACCTAGTCTGTCCATTCATTCCTCAGAACAGAGCCTGCCCATTCCAGCTATTAGTCTTGTTCACCTTCTTCAAAATGATTCAATTGTATTTCCATTCTTCCTTAAATAGGGTGACCAATATTATGTGCAGTATTCCAGGTTTGGTCTCACCAGTCATCTGTATAACTGAAGCATAACCTCCCTATTTTTATATTTGATTCCCCCCTACAATAAGCAATAAAGGTAGTAAAAGCAGAGTTCCAGAATTTGTTTTGATTCATAGGTGGACAGATTCTTGTTAAGCAGGGGGTTCAAAGGTTATCAGGGATAGGCAGGAATGTGGACTGTAGTTACAATCAGATAACATTCTATTAGATTTCCTGATTACTTGTTGTAACTGCATATTAATCTTTAATAACTCATGCATAATGACTCCCAGACTCTCTGCATCTCAGCATCCTGCAATCTCTCTTCATTAAGATAACATGCCTTATTTGCTGATTCTTCCTGTCAAAATTCACCTTTTCCCTCCCGTTTAAAGGATCCTCTCACCATGACTGGACTCGTTTTTTTGGCAAGATTCAGCTCATTGTTTCCAATTCAAATTCAAGTAAAACTCTGCAAATGACCTTCCACATGTAACTTCTGGGAACTGTTCAAACTCATGCAGGGAAGAAAGAATTTGCCTTTGTTTCAATGTCTTTCACAACTCCAAGATGTCCCAAAGCACTTTCAGTCAACTAAATATCTTTGAAGGGTAGCCATTGTTTAATGTAGGAAGCCAATGATCGACAGCAGGTCACTTTAAAAAAAATATTCTGCCATAAATATTTGGTAGGAAACTGGATCCATGTCAGTACCCATTGTACTGCTCACTTTGATTTACCCTGTGATTTCCATATTGCTTGTGAAAATCCCAACATTAGGCACTGTGTGGACAGGCTTTCATCTCCGAATCCACCTTCAACAAGGCATAGACTCTGAAATTAAGTGGATGACCACAGTCTTTTGAATTTTGTGTTTAAATCTGGCAGCATAATGTAAAATTCACAGCAAAAATAAACTCAATCTCATGAAACATTTTAGAAATGCATTTAAAAATATACTTTTTCTCAAAAAATACAGGTACAGCCTAACAAAATGGATATACTATGCAGTCATCCTACAGCTCAGAGCTCTCTGTTTATGATCTCAAGTGGCATCCAGATCTGAATCCAAATTAAATCATTACATCATCAACAAATTCAATCATAAGGTGTTGCCTGTAACTAGGACTGATACATGCCATTTTTACTCAACGTATTTCATCTGATTTCAACAAGGACTAGCATTTGAGGCAAATGTTTCAGGTGTTTTTATTCTAGTCTGTCCATTTAGCTGTTTGAAAATGTGCAGCCCAAGAGGAAATTAAAACCTGGAATTCCCTCCCTAAGGGCATTGTGCGTCTACCTACAGCAGGTGGTCTGCAGCGGTTCAAGAGGGCAGCTCAACCCCACCTTCTCACGGGCAGGTAGGGACAGGCAATAAATGTTGGTTCAGTCAGTGATATCAAAGTCCCATAGGATTCTGCCTCTTCAGGGAGAGTGTTCGGAGGACTTTATAGGATCAATTGAATCTCAGCAATGGATTAATCAAGTTTTCACCCTGCCTGTCAATCAGTGTGAGGTCTTTGTCCATAGAATGTGCCTGTTCCCAGCAGTCAGTCCTTGCTCTGAGAGAGAAGCAGATTTCAAGTAGACCAGAGAATGTCCATCATTGGCGCCACTTCTTGTTTGCATGGTGTACGGGTAAGTGCAAAGAGCACAAAGACTTTACATCACGGAACTGCTGAGGATAAACTGCAGACAAAATAAAAGGAATTAGCTTCTACTACATTTTCAGGTAGCATTTCATGCTACCAAATCCTGATGGTCTGGTAGATAAGAGGAGTGCTTGTCCTACTGGAGAGATCTCTAAAACCAAGAGGCAGCAGGTATTCCCCTAAGACTTTCTTTGACATAACTTACTGTTTCAATCTTGAGGTTTGCAAAGATATTGGTCTGGAGCTTGCATCACATGCGTTCTGACATGGAAAAACTGCAGACAAAATAACACTGATCCTAGCCCCATAACCCCCAACATCCCCAGACCTTCAAATGTACACTCTGGAATGAGAAATGCATTTGGCTTTTCTAAAGAACTATCACTGGACTCAAAGCATTTACTCAGCTTTATGTCCATAGATGCTGCCAGATCTGCTGTGTTTCAGATCTTCAGCATCTGCAGTTTTTTTGTTTTATGATATGTATGTGGCTTTGTAGCCACTGATGCAATTTGAGCACAGTGATGAGACTGCAGGCACCTACATAGGATCGACAGGGGGAGTCCCACAGAATACCAGCCATACCATGAATTGGTGTTCATTGGGAAGTTCTGTCCATAAGGGACTCAGCCAAATGATTTTGACAGTCTGCTCTGGGAATGTTCCTGGATAGTTGAGCACCCTGCAAGGATTTGAGGACTTCACTGCTTGTTTGACATGCAACAAATGGTCTCAAAGTGACAGCTTGAACTGAACAATACACTTCAAGGCAATGTGGTCAGGGCTGACCTTACAACCAGCAGAAAGAGATGTACACCATGGCACTTGTGTCTGTCTACTGGGTGTCCAAACACACCCAGTGTAGTAAAGGTGGTCATCAGAGCAGGGCCAACATTGGATTGAGTTCCTGTCTCACTGTCTGGACACTGAGACATTCGCCTCTGCGCATATTCTGGCTCCATTGTGCATCTCCCGACATGGTGGGAGATGGCTCAAATGCGTGTTGTACAAGGGTGTTGGTGACCTTGAGAGCTACACATACTGCTGCTCATACTTTACAATGGTAGCTCGAGTTGAAGATACAGTGTTGGTGCCTTCCTCCTACCTCTTGTGTCTTCCACACTGTCTTGTTGTTTTTAGATTATTCTGGTCTTCCACCCCTGGAGGCAGCCTGACTAAACAGCCCAGGATTTCAATGAAAAAGTCTCAGGAAAGCCAACAAAGCCAGTTCTGCTCCACCAATGACCCCTTGCCATGTCAGAACACATGTGATGCAAGCTCCAGACCAATATCTTTGCAAACCTCAAGATTGAAACAGTAAGTCATGTCAAAGAAAGTCTTAGGGGAATACCTGCTGCCTCTTGGTTTTAGAGATCTCTCCAGTAGGACAAGCATTCCTCTTATCTACCAGATCATCAGGATTTGGTAGCATGAAATTCTACCTGAAAATGTAGTAGAAGCTAATTCCTTGAATAACTTTAAGAAGTAGGGTTACAGGTTAAAAAAGGTGTATGGGACACAGCACGATAATTTTGTTAAAGACAAAAGTAGACATTGCTGGAGAAACTCAGCAGGTCTGGCAGCATCTGTAAAGATAAAACAGAGTTAACATTCCTTCAGAACAGTTCTGAAGAATAGTCATTGTACTCAAAATGTTAACTTTGCCTTCTCTCTCCACAGATGTTGTCAAACCTGCTGGGTTTCTCCAGAAATTTCTGTTTTTGTTTCAGATTTCCAGCATCCACGGTTCCTTTTTAAAATTTTAGCTAGATCAAAGAGTCAGTACAGTCACAATGGGCCAAAGGGCCCCTATATGTCATTAGATTCCAGGATTCTATGCTCTAATAGTTTGAACAATGTTTATAAAGTTGTGAAACATGTAATGAGCTGGAAAGAAAGGCCTGGGTTTTTGCTCCAGGGTTGGGACCTCAGTTTTAGGAAATTTCCAGGCTTTGTAATCCACAACTCAAAAAAAAAGTTCAGAAGTCAGAATCTACATTGCAGGTGGGACAGCTTCCTTGGAATTCAGGATGGGAGACCCCGTAATGACAACAGACAGATTGAACAAAAGGCCTACCTCGGGGCAATGGTCTCTGTGCTGAGGTTTTGAAAAATAAAACAAGCAAACATCCCTCTAACACACACACCGCCTCATCTCTCCCCACTTAATCCATATCACTCCATGCCCCATATTCCCTCCTACTCGTCATACCAATGTATGCACCCCTGCCCTACCTCCCAACACTTTATAGCTCTTATGCCAGTTTAGTTGCAATTCATGCCAACCCATGCCCCTCCTAAGCAACAAGGTGCAGAGCTGGATGAACACAGCAGGCCAAGCAGCATCATAGGAGCAGAAAGGCTGATGTTTCAGGCCTAGACCCTTCATCAGAAA
>NC_063333.1:147643112-147655704 GCF_021869965.1 Rhincodon typus | reverse complement strand
TTGCGAACCGAGCGTAGGTGTTCTGCAAAGCGGTCCCCGAGTCTCCGCTTGGTTTCCCCGATGTAGAGGAAGCCACACCGGGTACAGCGGATGCAGTATACCACATTGGCAGATGTGCAGGTGAACATCTGCTTGATGTGGAAAGTCTTCTTGGGGCCTGGGATGGGGATGAGGGAGGAGGTATGGGGGCAGGTGTAGCACTTCCTGCGGTTGCAGGGAAAAGTGCCGGGTGTGGTGGAGCTGGAGGGGAGTGTGGAGCGGACAAGGGAGTCACGGAGAGAGTTGTCCCTCCGGAAAGCAGATAAGGGTGGGGAGTGAAAGATGTCTTTGATGGTGGGGTCGGATTGCAGATGGCGGAAGTGTCGGAGGATGATGCTTGTTGTCTCGGATTCTCCAGCATCTGCAGTCCCTACTATCTCTGATTCATGTTTTAGCCTAACAGGTTTATTTGAAATCACAAGCTTTTGGTGAAGACTTCACTTGACGAAGGAGCAGTGCTATGAAAGCTTGTGATTTCAAACAAACCTGTTGGGCTATAACCTGGTGTCGTGTGAATTCTGACCTTTCCACCCCAGTCCAACACCAGCACCTCCATATCACAAAAAATAATAGCAACGCTTTCTTACTGTTCGAGGTCTACAGGCCAATCACCACATTGAAAGGTGATTTGTTGGGTGGTTTTATGAAACTATGCAATTTGCTTTGAGCTGTACATCCCACTGATATGCATGAAAAGTACATGTTTGTAAGTTTTGAAAGATCTCCTGTTGAATTTTAAACTTTGTTTTGAATTAAACACAACAAAGACGAGCATTGCTACGTCTAAAAGGTAGCACTATGAATTGGCATTACACACCTGAATTTTTATATTGTGTTGTTAGCAATCAGATTTTTATCTCATAGTTCAGATTCATTCCACTATTCTTCCCAAATATATTGCTTTAAATAAATATATAATTACTTTCTTTGATGCGATCACATAAAATATCTTTTTTGGCATACAATTTCCTGTTATCACAAGGGACAGATTTCTTCTCACTACTCTGCTTAATATTTCCAAACTATTTCTGTGATTCATTCAAAATCAGAAGGAGATCTTCACCCAATTTTGTTGAAGTCACAACTGCATAATGGCTAACAATACTGTTGTTAACATCATGGGGTGTTTGTAGACTAGGTGTGTGGGTCTACAAGATAAACTTTGTTTTGTACTCTAAATTCGGAATGAACTTAAATATTTAAACATTACTCTGAATACGTAGAAGGGGATGGCCAAGACTGGAATGAACAGGTTCTCAGGGTTCCAGTGATTACTTATGGACCTTTGCTACTCCTAAATATGGTGTCTTTTTAAAATTATTTGTAAAGAGCAGACAATGTGTTAGTCATGAAAGAAACTGTCAAATATGTTATAAGAGATAGTAGGAACTACAGATGCTGGAGAATCTGAGATAACAAGGTGTAGAGCTGGATGAACACAGCAGGCCAAGCAGCATCAGAGGAGCAGGAAAGTTGAAAAGTCTGAAAAGTCATGAGGGGTATGGATACGGTGAATAGCCAAGGTCTTTTCCCCAGGGTGTGGGAGTGGCAGTTAGGGATGGACAAAAATTGTTGACCCAGCCAGCAATGCCCACTTCCCATGAAGTGAAAGTCTGAAGAAGGGTCTAGGCCTGAAACATCAGCCTTCCTGCTCCTCTGATGCTGCTTGGCCTGCTGTGTTCATCCAGCTCTACACTGTGTTATCTCAAATATGATATAATGTGGCTTAAGATCATCCAAACTGAAGGAAAAGCATCCAAAAGGTGTCAACCATTTTGACACCTCCAGCAGTCTCACGTAGAGGTCAAGCACAAACAAAGAACAATACAGCTCAGAAATAGGCCCGTTCGCCCACCAAGCCTGTGCTGATTCCTAATCCTGACGATTACTGTCAACATTCCATCTTCCAAAAATTTCATCTACTTCTTCTTCTTCTTATACAGTCCCTCATGATCAAGGATGACTTTTTTCCACTGGAGAATTGTGCGTCCTGAACTGACTATACAGTTTGATGGTGGTGAGGCAGGTGGTTTTTGAAAAGATGGGTGGACAGCTTGCTTGTTTTTTTTGCACATTCTTCCTCTGTTTGTAATATACATAAATAGTCGAGAAGAAAACGTAGGTAGTCTGATTAGTAAGTTTGTGGGTGACACCAAAATTGACTGAGTTGCAAACAGTGAGAAGGAGGATTGTCAAAAGATACAGTGGGAGATAGATGGATTGTAAATTTGGGCAGAGAAATAGCAGATGGAGTTTAATCCAGACAAATGTGATCTGAAGCATTTTGGAAGATCAAATTCAGTTGTGAATTATACAATAAATGGCAGGACACTTCGGAGGATTGACATATGGAGGGATCTGGGCATACAAGAGAAAGGATCACTGAAAGTGGTGACACAGGCAGCTAAAGTGGTAGAGAAGGCATACAGCTTGCTTACTTTACTGTTATATTGAATATAAAAGTTGGCAAGTTATGTTACAGCTGTATGAACTTTAGTTTGGCCACATTTGGAATATTGCATGCAGTTCTGGTTGCCACACTACCAGAAGGATGTGGATGCTTTGAAGAGGGTGTACAGAAGGTTTACCAGGATGTTGCCTGGTCTGGAGGGTTTTAGTTATGAGGAGATGTTGGATAAACTTGGATTGTTTTCACTGGAAAGACAGATGCTGAGGGGTAACTTGATAGAGATCTACAAAATTATGAAAGGCATAGATAGTCAGAGGCTTTTTCCCAGGGTGGAAAGGTCAACTACAAGAGAACACAGGTTCAAAGTGAGAGGGGGAAAGTTTAGGGGAGAAATACAGGGAAAGTGTTTCACACAGAGAGTGGTGGGTGTCTGGAACGCACCTGCCAATGAAGGTGGTGGAAGCAGGCACTTTACCAACGTTTAAGATGTAATTTAATAGACACATGAACAGGAGGCGAACAAAGGGATAGAAACTACATATGGGCAATAAGTAGCGGGTCTAAATAAGGATTAAAATCGGGGCAGACTTGGTGGGCCGAAGGGCCTGTTCCTGTGCTGTATTGTTCTTCGTACTTTGTTTCTGTTTGACCTCCATCTGAGACTGCTAGAATATTGAAACAGGCGCTGCTGAAATCCAAAGATAAAAGAAGAGTCTTTAATGCACTGAATCGTCTAGAGACAGTAAATCAGTGCTTTGATGTGTAAAAATGAATGACAAGAAATTGAAGAGGTGTCTAAGCATGGTCAAGAGGTGAAGGAGGATGCATTGATGTTTCAGCAGGAATATGCAATAAAAATATCTGACACGAATTCACAACCATATCTGAAATAAAGATAACGATTGGGATTTGTTGCAAGATAAAGCTGACAATAACTTTGAGAGAAAATGAAAAGGTTAGACTGTGGCAATAATGTATTGGCACTGGATGGTTTCAATCAACTGTGAGTAATCCAGGTTCATTAATGTCCTCTAGAGAAGGCAACTGCCAGCCTTATCTGGTCTGGCCTACATGTGACTCCAGACTCACAGTAATGTGGTAGACCCTTAACTGCTCTCGGGGCAGTTAGGGATGGACAAAAATTGTTGACCCAGCCAGCAATGCCCACTTCCCATGAATGAACTTTAAAAAATAATCAAAGTGGAATGGAGAATTGAAATAAATCAGTTACCAAATTACCCTTCATTAACCCCTCAGTATTTAACCACAGCATTCAAGGCTGTCACTCCAGCGCTGTTAAAGAATCATTGAGTCATAGAGACGTACAACACAGAAACAGACGACCAGATATCCTAAGCTGACCTAGTGCCATTTGACAGGATTTAGACCAAATCTCTCTAAACCCTTCCTATTCATATACTCATTCAGATGCCTTTTAAATGTTGTAATTGTCCCAGCCTCCGCCACTTCCTCTGGTAGCTCAATCCATACACGCACCATCCTCTACATGAAAAAGCTAACCCTTAGGTATCTTTCAAGTCTTTCCCCTCTCACTTTAACCCTATGCCATCTAGTTTTGGACTCCCACACCCTGGGGAAAAGACCTTGGCTATTCACCGTATCCATACCCCTCATGATTTTATAAACTTCTATAGGGTCATCCCTCAGACTCGAGTGCTCCAGGGAAAATAGCCCCAGCCTATTCAGCCTCTCCCTATAGCTCAAACTCTCCAACTGTGGCAACATCCTTGTAAATATTTTTTGAACTCTTTCAAGTTTCACAACATCCTTCCTATATCAGGGAGACAAGAATTGAACGCAGTATTCCAGAAGTGGCCTAACCAATGTCCTATATAGCTGCAACATGACCTCCCAACTCCTGTACTCAATGCACTGACCAGTAAATTGCCTTCTTTGCTATTCTATCTATCTGGGACTCCACTTTTAAGGAATTATGAACCTGCACTCCTGTTCTAAGGGAGTGCTGCAGAGCCAGAGAGGCAGCCTTTTGGATGAAATGTTAAATCAAGGTCCTGTCTGCTCTCATAAAAACAGAAGATGCTGGAGAAACTCAGTAGGTCTGACATCATCTGTGGAGACAGAAACAGAGTTAACCTTCTGAGTCCAGTATAATTCTTCTTCAGAGGGTCACCAGATGCGAAATAGCAACTCTGTTTCTCCCCACAGTGTCAGACCTACTGAGTTTCTCCAGCAATTTCTGTTTTTTGTTTCAGATCTTTAGCATCTGGAGTTCTTTAGTTTATTTTCCTGCCTGCTCTCTCAGGCAGATGTAGATGATCCAATGACTATTTTTGAGAAGACAGGGGAGATATCCGTGGTATAATGACCATGGTTTGTTTTCAATAAGTCTCCAATACTAACCGAGTATTTGGTCATTTACCACAGTGCTGTTTTTTGGGGCTTACTGTGTGTAAATTGGCTTTTTGGTTTCCTACATTACAGCAGTGACTACACTCCATTGGCTGGAAACCTGAAGCTGTGAATAGTTGTATCAAATTGTCTTACTTTTGTGACCTGGTAGCATTGAGCAGCAAGGCAACGGATGTGCAATAGACAGCGTGCATAATATACATAGACTAGTGACTACATTTTTAAAAATTTAGGGAAATAGGAACAAAAGCAGGCCATTTGTTAACCCACCATCAACTACGTTCATGGCTGATTGAACAGCTCAATGCATTTCACCCATTCCATGCTCACAATCCCTCATGCTATTGGTAATGAGAAATCTATCAACTTCTGCATTAAACATACGCAAAGACCAAACTTCCACAGCCCTCTATGGTAGATAATTCAAACATTCATCGCCCTCTGAGGAAAGAGAAATATTCTCCCTATCTTCGCCCGAAATGGTGTCCCCCTCATTTTTAAATTCTGCCTCTGGTTCTACATGTCCCACACACAGGAAACATCTTAATTGCTCCAACCTTGGCATTAAAACATAATACAAAGAAGCAGGAGTAGGCCATTCAGCCCCTGAGCCAGCTCTGCCATTTGATATCATCATGGCTGACTTCATCTCGGCCTGAATTCCATTTTCCTGCTCGCTCTCCATAACCCTTCAACCTATTACTAATTAAAAATTGGTGTATTTCCTCCTTAATTTTATTCAGTGTCTTATCATTTTAAGTATTTTATAAATTTTAATGAGACCTCCTCTCATTCTTTGAAATTTTATCGCCGAATTTGCTCAATTTCTCTTCATAGGACAGTCCTGCAATCCCAGAAACATGTCTGGTGAATCTTTATTGCACTTCTTCTATGGCAGTCATATCCTGCCTGAGGTACAGAAACCAAAACTGCACACAATCCTCCAGGTATAGTCTAACCAAGCTCCTATCCAACTGAAGCAAGAGTTCACTACTTCTGTGCTCAAATCCATGTACTTGTTAGGTATGGAAAGACTTTTCCTGAGGAAATAAAAGGTGCTATATAAATTTATCAAGTACTACAGCACCGAAACAGAGCAACAGGTCTACAACACAGTGTGGAGTTGGAGGAACACAACAGGCCAGGCAGCATCAGAGGAGCAGGAAAGTTGACATTTCGGGTTGGGCCCCTTCTTCAGAAAACTTTCCTGATCTCTGATGCTGCCTGGCCTGCTATGTTCCTCCAGCTCCACACTGTGTTGTCTCTGACTCCAACATCGGCAGTTCTTGTTATCTCTGAACGGCTCTACAACAGTGTTTATCCTCCATAAGCACCTTCTCCCACCTTACTTTCTCTCCTCCTTTCAAAACAGCTTCCCTTTCCTCTCTCCCTCACATAAGAATCAATGTTTCTCAAAATTTCTCAGAAGTTCATTTTGTCTGTGTTCCTTTTTGAAGCTATGGAATTTGTGAAGAACTAATAGAGGTTTACCGAAAGGTGAGGGGTAGAGATAAGATGAATAGTAGGTGACTTTTCCTTAGGGTGGGGAATTTCAAGACTGGGGGCATATTTTTAAGGTGAGAGGAGAAAAATTTTAAGAAGACATGGGGACAATTTTTTAACAAGCAGAGTGGTTTGTGTGTGGAACGAACTTCCAGAGGAAGAGGTGGATGCAGGTACAGTTACAATGTTTAATAAACATTTATATAAATACATGAATAAGAAATGTTTGGAAGGATATGAGCCAAGCACAGGCAGGTGGTTAAGTTTAGTTTGGGATTATGGTCGGCATGGATTGATCAGATCAAAGGGTCTGATTCTGTGCTCTATGACTCTACGACTCTAACAATAAGAAAGTTTCAAACTGAAATAATCCAGAAAGGACAAACCACAAAGAGGAGAACTTTCAAAAACGTATTAAGATTTTTAAAGCCATGTAGAAGATGACAATAGAAGTTGAACATCGAACCCCAGCTATCAGAATATTTAAAGAATTGAAAGACAGGAACAAACTGTTCCTCCATTAACTATAACTTACACCTATATAGCACCTGTAACATAATGGAACACCTCAAGGCAATTAAAAAAAAGTTATAGAGCAAAAATTGAAGCTGAGCTATCTTAGGAGATTAGGAATCAAAGAAGAGAGTGTTACAGAGCCTTTTAAGAGAGGAATGAGAGATGGTGCAAAGGGGTGATGTTTAGGGAGGGAATTCCAAAGTTTAAAGCCCAGGGAAAGAATGGTCTTCAAATACACATCAACTAAAACCTGGGAATCCCAAGAGGTCAAAACTAAAGGAACACAGTGAGGATCAAGAGGTGTAGAGATAGGGGAGATTTCAGATGGAGGGAAAAGCCAAGTCACTGAGATTTGAAAACAAGGATGAGGGAACAGCCAAACACTAGTTATAGAGGAATTTAGTTACGATGGTATTATAAATTAGCCCTCGGTACTTGATGCTTTGACAACCAGGAGTATACTTTCAGACTGATTTTCTGACCAGCCCGTCAGTAAGAAGCAGCACCCTCATGATTTACTCACTGGAGTTTAGCAGAATGAGAGACAATGTCAATGAAACATAAGGGGCTTGACTGGGTGAATGTTGAGAAGATATTTCCCCTCATGGTAGAGTCTAGGACCAGAGGGCTTAATCTCAGAATAAAGGGGCATCAATTTAAGACTGCGATGAGGAGAAATTTCTCCTCTCAAATGGTTCTGAGTCTTTGGAACTTTGTTACAGAGGCATGTCAAGTGGAGTCCTTGTGCATACTTAGGGCTGAAACAGATAGATTCTTAGACAGTCGAGGAATCAAGGATTATGGGGAAAAAGCAGCCAAGTAGACATGTGGAACGTTGGATTAGCTATGATTCTATGGTAATTGGAAATCCTGGGCCTTGGGCCTTTGATCATCCACCCATTTCAATTAGTGTATCAACTTTAAACACAAATATAACTCTCTTAGGAAGGTAGAGCTTGAGACCTCCTCTCTAGTAAAATTTAAAGAACAAAAGTTGAAGTGATGAGGCCAAAGAAGAAAGAGAAAACAATGAAAATGTCAGACTCCTAATTTCTATGATTGTTTGTTGAGGAAGATACAGATTTGTTTAATTGTTACTACACCTGAAATATCACATGGGGGTTTGAAGGCTGGGATTCTGGATGTGTGACAGTGGTTCAAATGCATAAGAAACACTCAAACAGATGGCATATATTCATTGAGATTGAGGGAAACCAGCAAAGGATTTTGTAGCCAGAATTTACCATAAGGAATGTGTTCTTGCTGCTGGTGAGTTTTTAATGGATTTATCTAGGCTGACAAATCATGCCTCTTGCAGTTATAAGTTTAGTCATCAACTTTCTGTTGTCAGGGAAATCACAGAAGCCGTACTGAACATTCAGCTGAATTTGTATCTGTACAGAAATGAACTTCTCAGAAATAGACAACATGGCTTAGATAGGAAGATCATACCGGAAAAGTGCTTTTGATCTTTTAAGTATGCTGCAGACATAGTGTTCTGTGGAGTTCCATATAATGTAGCTTACTCATGCTATCAGAAGAATTTTGATAAGGATTTACACACAGGACTTGTAATTAAGCTGTGAGGCTTAAAGACTCCAGGGTAGAGTATGTGACTGGATGAAAAGTTACTTAAAGAATAGGCATTGAGAGTGCTGGTTATTTATTTCCTACCAGGTCCAGTGCAGGGGGTTGGTGCTGTAACTTTGTTCTTTTACATTTCACTCAATAGTTTGACTTCAGAAACAAATGGAGACACTGATAAACAGATTTGTACATCGGGAAGAACAAAAACAGCTCAAAATGTCACTAATGTCACAGTGTGGATTAAAATGAAAGCAGAGAATGCTGGAAACATATAATAAGGTCAGACAGCAGTTTGGCAAGGTAAAGGATCTTTGTGGTTTGTGTGGAGATGGGATTGGAAGTAGTTGGAGGCCAGGGTGCAGACCATAAGCGTGGAGGGGTGGGGAGGGAGGGTGCTAACGGCAGACCATTTTGGCACAGCTCCTTGGTCCTCTCCTGCCTGCCTCCTAACAAACCTCCTAAGGTTGGGCGCAATAAAATCTTAAGAACCCTTTCCAACAAGACAGGCAGCTAATGACACTGCTTCAGAGCCAAATTATTTTTGAATGCAAATGAGATTTTCCTGCTGTTGGAGTGGCTCTTCCCTCATGGATGTAGGCTGCTTTGTATTGTCACATGTCACTATACTTTTAAGAGACTAGCTCATGGTATCTTTACCACATCAGAGCACATGATCTGATGAGACTCCATCTTACTTCAGAGTACTAGAAGTGTGACATGCTATTAGGAGGATGTTTCTCTGTCATAATACAATAGCTTAATATCAGCCAAGCCACTTATGCACCCAAGGAGTGTAATAGTTGTACATAATAGTTGATTGTAATAGATGTTTGTTATATTCTTCATATAATGATGCCCACAACCAATTTATTACATTACCATATGACCATAAAATATAGAAGCAGAATTAGGCCATTTGGCCATTGAGTCTTCTCCTTCATTTGATCATGAATGATATGTTTCTGACCCCCGTTCTCCTGACTTCTACCACTAACCCTTGATCCCCTTACCAGTCAAGAATCCACCTATCTTTGTCTTAAATGCACTCAATGACTTGGCCTCCACAGCCCCCTGTGACAATGAGTTTCACAGATTCTCCACCATCTGGCTGAAGAAATTCCTCCTCATCTCAGTTCTAAAGGATCATCGTTTCACTCTGAGGCTGCGCTCTGAGACCCTAATCTTTCCTACTAGTGGAAATGTCTTCTCCATATCCACTCTCTCCAGACCTCTCAGTATTCTTTAAGTTTCAATCAGATCCCCGTTTCATTGTTCTAAACTCCCCTTGTTTACAGACCCAGAATCCCCAACCACTCCACATATGACAAGCCCTTCATGCCTGGGATCATTCTTGTAAACTTCCTCCGAGCTCCCTCAAACACCAGCACATCCTTCCTTAGATATGGAGCCCAAACTGCTCACAGTAGGAGGTGTAGAAGGTAACATAACCACTGCCACATCAGGTAAATTACCATGTTGGAGGTAAACTCACATCGGAAACTACAAGCATTCTGTCCCCTGGTGAGATTGTTAGCCTCCTCCTGTGTTGGTTGTTCCAAGTAGTGTCTCACGCTTACACAGTCCATTCGCCATCCCAATTGCATGAAGGTAGCCTGCTAGCCAGCGGTCTCTGGCACATCATACAGGCAGCACATGGGCCCTGATGGATTCGGAGCATTGATATCATCTCAGTGTTGGAAACCTGAGCCCACTAGAACATGTAGCCCATTAATTCCTTTTTTCTCTCCATGGTTGTTATTTGACCCACTGAAATCCCAACCTTTTTGTTCTGATGTCAGATTTCCAACTGACGCAGTATTTTACTTTTATGCAGGAGGGTTTAGAAAAATTACAGAAAATCGCTAAAACCAGGAAGTGCTAGAGAAACTCAGCAAGTCTGTCAGCATCTATCGAGAGAAAACAGAGGCTGGTTTCTTCAGAACTAACCCTGAAATGTTAACTCTGCTTTTCTTTCCACAGTTGCTGCCAGACCTGCTGATTTTTTCCAGCAATTTCTGTTTTTGTTTCAGATTTCCAGCATCTGCAACTTTTTATTTGATTGAAGAAAATTCCAGCCAGGTGACAGATAACATCTAATACTTACAAATCACAATAGTTGCTGAGTGAATCAGGGAAAAAAAAAATGAAAGGAAGAATTTATTTTCCTGCAGGATCTTTCATGTCTTCAAGATGGTTTAGAGCTCTTAGGGTCAAAGGTAACAACCAAATTGCACGTACTAATATCTCACAAAGAAAAAATTTCTTTTGACATAATCGTAGAATCGCTTGGTGTGGGAACAGGCCATTCAGCCCATCAAGTCCACACCAACCTCCAAACAGCATCCCACTCAGACCCACCCACCCACCCCCCCCTCCCTAGGGTGAAATTGAACCTGGGTCCATGGTGCTGTGAGGCAGCAGTGCTAACCACTGAGCCACCGTGCTGGAATGTAGAATGCAAGTACGCCAGAGCAGCATTCATTTTTTCTTTATTCTGGGATGTGAATCTTGCAAGTAGGCCCAGTATTTGTTGCCCATCCCTCGTTGTACCTTTTCAGAAGGTAACTAAGAGTCACCCACATTGTTTGGATCTGGAGTCACATGAAGGCCAGAACAGGTAAGGTTGGCAGATTTCCTTTTCCAAAAAGACATTTGTGAACCAGTCAAGATTTTACAAGCAATAATGGTCACTATTCATCAGCTTTTAATTCCAGAATGCTTTTATTTTATTCAAGTTTTCACCGTCAGCCATGCAGGTTTTGAACACATGCCCCCAGATCATTAGCCTGGTGATCTAGATTACTCATTCACCTCTCCTGCCATTAACGTGTTGGCCTTTATTGCAAATACAGGAGTGAGGAAATTTTACTAAAATTGTACAGGGGCTGCTGAGACTGTGAGTAAACTCTTGGTCACCTTGTTTAAGGGAGGATATAATTGCATTGCAGATTCCCAAAATTAACTGCTGGGATGAAAGATTGTCCTATGATGAGAGACTGTCTAAATTGGGTTAATGTGGTATGTAGTTTGGAAGAATCCATTAAAACATACAATTTTCCGATGGGACATGACAGGTTAGATGCTGGTCAGAAAATTTAAAGCATGGGGTAGGGGCACAGTTATAGGATAAGGGGCCAATCACTGGGATAGAGTTGAAGTGAAATTCCTTCATTTCGGAGATTTAGGAGTATCTTTGGAATTATATGCATGAGGGTCCTAACTGCTCCATCATTGTCTACATTTAAGGCCTTGATCGATGTATTTTGATCTCGCAGGGAAGCAAGGGCTTGCAGAGAAGGCTGGAGCGTGGAGTTCAAGCTAAACATTAACCATGATCATGCAGAACAGTGGAGTAAGCTCATCAGGTCGTTCGGCCTATTTCTAATCCTGATTTTTGTCTTTTGCTTTCATGGTACACATCAATAAAGTTGAACCAAGATTTTCAATAAAATCATTTCTCATTCTTCTAAACTCCAGTGAGTATAGGTGTAACCTATTCAATGTTTCCTTATTAGACAACCCCTTCATCACAGAAATGACGACTGAATGTCCTCTGAGCTGCTTGGAATGCAATTATATCCATTTTTAAATACAACACAGTACTCCAGATGGCAGTACTCTAACTAAAGACCCTATATAGCTGCAATAAAACATACCTACTTTCAGATTTTAGTTTCCTTGCAGTAAACAGTGTATTTGTCTTCCAAAACAGTTCCTGCACTCACATGATAAATTTTCTGAAAGTTCTATTAAGCATGATTTAACATCTCCTCTGAAAGTACAAGATGAATTGAACACAATTAGCGCAGACTAAATCTGACTGGGACAGGGTTGTTATAAGCACTCATCACAGTAAAGACTGGTGAGTATAATAAAAAAATCAAATCCTGGAATATATTGACAATATTGTGAAATCAAGTCATCTGATATTATGACAAAGATATTGAGGGCACTATTCCAATGTCACGTGGATTAATATGATCTATATAATGGTCATATTTTCCTGTGTCCTTGAATTGGCTACATGTCAGGGTTCTGCCTGAGATGACTGTCTATGATAAATCGCTTTGACGTGCGGACAATTAAAGGAAACAAAGTAAGCTGGGCTGAGAGGTGGCAAATGGAGTTTAATGCGGAAAAGTGTGA
>NC_063333.1:147610184-147633112 GCF_021869965.1 Rhincodon typus | reverse complement strand
ACCTGTGTCTGCGTGGGTTTCCTCCAGGTGCTCCGGTTTCCTCCCACAGTCCAAAAATGTGCAGGTTAGGTGGATTGGCCGTGGGAAATGTAGAATTTCAGGGATAGGGTAGGGGGGTTGGGTCTGGGTGAGATGGTCTTTAGAGGGTCATTGTGGACTTGCTGGGCTGAATGGCCTGGACCCACTCTGTAGGGATTCCATGATGTTCTATGATCTATGAAATGCTAATCTAGCCAGCAATGTGCACGTAACATGAATGAATACAGAAAAAATTTATGAGACTCCCAGTCAGGAGAAATATCCTTTCAGCTCTACCATGTCAAGACTTTTAAGAATTGTATATCTTTCAATAAAATCACTTCTTATCCCTTTAAATTCTACTGGCAATAAGTCTTTTCCTGCTCAATCTCGCTTACTCTGCTTGCTTTGGAGGAAGCAGATTTATCAACATCTCTGTATCATATGCAGTCAGATTCCAGTTGGGACGAGGCGAATAAAATGTTAGTCCTCTTTCTTTCCTTCCAAGGGTGGAAACTGACAAGAATGATCTGCGTGTGAATTTTACTTCCACTACATGAGCATGAAAAGCTGAAGGGTAAAATATTGAAGCGGGTCCATATATTTAGCACATCACATGGATGCCAGAAGAATTAAGAAGCATGGTAAAAGAATACTGAAAGAATCAATTCTTTAAAAAAAGGAAACAAAGACAACTGTCCTGTCAGCAAAAATTCAAAAGAATTAAAATAAAAGGGTGGGAAGCAATTACACAGGGTTTGAAGGATTAAATCAGTTGTCCAGGGGAATGACAAGCTAATAAATCATCAGACTCTAACGATCGGACAGTTTCAGATCAGGCCAGATGTAAAGAGGCTTAGCTTTATGCATCATAAATTCAGATTAATTGTGGGTGACTGAAGGCTTTTAACACTGAAATATTTTTGGTATGAAAAACTAAAATCACGAATTTGCAAGAATCACATAGAATTTGAAAGGGAACGTTTTGCTGCTTTAAAATGATACAGAAATTGTTGAATTGTGATCTAAGGTAATATAATGAGGTACCACTCACAAGTCTGGTCATCAATTTACTCAATTGTTAAAAAGAATTACAAAACAGGGTCCATGGCACCAAACAACACATACTTAGCGTTGGATTGTTTCAACAAACTAAAATATGCAAGTGTTTTCCATAATCTTAAAATATAAACGCAATGTTTATTCTTTCAACAACACAGCTGCTGTTAACTACAGAAGAGTGACTGGAAATAAATTCACAGCAGATCAATTCTAAATATACATCTTAAGAATTCCCTGGGTCTGCATCGAGGTAGGCTGATCATAATCAATGCTTAAATATTAGGTCAGATAAAGCCTGTAAAGGAAGGAAAATCAGATTGTTTTCCTTACAGAGCTGCAACCTGCTGAGTACTTTGATATTTCATGTAATCATGCAATCCTGTGGACCTGAGCATTGACCCAGGAAAATCTCCCTTTGATATCTTGACACAGTTTAGAGAACGAAAGACAGCAGGTACAGCCCTAATGTGAACATGGTGTAATCAAAAGCTGAGGCACAGAGTGAATCATTCTTGTTAGGACCATAATAGTGCTAAAATATGTAACAGTCAAGTAGTTGCTTTAAAATCTGACACATTGCCAGTAAATGGACGCCTTTTACAATGAAACATATTGTGGACGAACTTTATCTAACTTTTAACATTATAAAGAAGATCATTGAAATTCTAAAATGATTATTGGTTATAATTGACGTATCTGTTGGTAATGGTCTGTAGATTCTTTGGAGCAACCTTTGCTCTGAGCCTATAACTTTCCCAGAGTTTTGGCAGAAAACTCATTTTTAGACGTTCTCGGTAGCAGAATGGGAAATTTCAGTCAAATGTACAGTCACAAATCATAGCGATTGGAGCATCAAAGTAAAGAAGCTGCAGAAACAGGTCAGGCAGCATCTCATACTGCCAGAGGAGGCTGTAAGCATAACCGCAGACCACCTCCTGTCCCACACCATTGACTTGGGCACAACCCAAGGTGGGCCTTTTCACCTGTAGAACCTGGTGAGCCAGAACTAAAAGGAGGAGCAATATTTTGATTCAAGCCTCAAATGGCTGTCTATATGAAGGAAGTTTACTCTCCAAAACATCCTTGAGTCTTGAGTTAATAAACATACACATTGTCAGGGAAGGAAGTCAGGTGGCATTCCACATACGGAATTAAAAAACTTCAGCAATGTACTGCACAATGAGGCTAAAACTTGATGGAGCGCCAAATAATGTTGTCTTGGATTGGGCACTTTTGAGTTGCAGGAGACATGGAAGGACATGGGAATGTCAATGTAAGTAAAGGCCCAAGTTCAAATCTCACCTGTTCCAGAGGTATCTCTGAACTGTTTGATTAGAAATCTCCTCCTGAGCTGTGTAATAACAGCTCTGAACAGGCTGATAAGAAAATAGTTTTCTTTTTAAACTTGCCTTTGTCTCTCTCAACAGTTTAAAGACAAACATAACCTCTTAACTCAACCCATTACATTTTATCAGCTGACTCTGTAAAATAATATGCATAGTCACAGAGAGGGAATTAAAGATGGAATAAAGCAGGGAGATAAAGGACATCCTGAAATGATGGAAAATAATTGAATCACAGGATGGGAAATATACAATGAGAAACTGAGTTTAAGCAAAGTAATTAGACATAAGGAGAGGAAAGATGAAGGAAAGATTAGTCTGTATTTCTCATTATAACAAGGTGTGTGTTCACATTAGGAAAACAAAGTGGTTCTTGAGAGATGTATGACAAGGGAAAAGCGTGGAATTCCCAAAAAGTCAGAGAGATTCTGCACAAGGTCCTGATGTGGTCTTGCATGAAATATGATGCAAATGCAAAATACTGCAGACAATCTGTAAATAGAACAGAAAGTGCTGGAAGGACTGGTGGGAGAGGAGAACATTGTTAATAAGTGTAATTCAATAGAGATGGTAAGAGTCAGTCTCATTTGTTGGACCATCAGCCAAGAGCCCTCTGTCTCTTGTTTTAGTGAAGGCAGGCCAAAAGCAGTGCCACTCAGAGACTTAACTGGACAGTGGTGGATATTAGCCAGGATCACGGGAGGTGGTGTTGGAGGGGGGTGTGGGTGGAAGTCTTGCCAGCCAAGAGCTGTCAATCAGGCTATCGGAGCCTGCAGCTCAATTGAAATTAACAGGGTAGTGAGAAGCCTGGACAGAGTGGACATCGAGAAGTTGTTTCCACCAGTAGGAGAGACTAGGACCTGACGGCACAGCCTTAGGATGAAGGGATAACCTTTTGGAACTGAGGTGAGGAGGAATTTCTTCAGCCAGAAGATGTTTAATCTGTGGAACTCACTGCTGCACAAAGCTGCGGAGGCCAAGTCATTAAGTTTGTTTCAGACAGAGATAAATAGGTCCTTTATTAGTAAGGGGATCAAGGGTTATGGGGAGTAGGCAGGAGAATGGGGTTGAGAAACATATCATCCATGATTGAATAGTAGAACAGACTCAATGGCCTGAATGGCCTAATTCTGCTCCTATGCCTTATGGTCTTACAGAAAGCAGTGGCTTTTGCCACCATGATACCCACCCAATGTGGAAGTTCATCACTGGATCACAGATCACAGGTGAATGATGACAGGAAGGGAGTTTGGACTGGGAGGGTGTGGAAGCGTGGGGAACTGACTGGGTCATTGCAGGCCCCCCTCCTCATGCTGTGCTCCTCAAACAGGCACCAAGTATCCTTGAATAACAGATTCCCCCGTTTGGAGCATACAGACCACCATACACTTTTTGAGTAACTGGTTAGCCTACTTCCTGCCTTTAGGTTAATCCCAGCAGCAGTGGGATGACATCATTCATAATCGTTGATTGTCCAATTAAGATCCTCAATTAGCAGGGACTTGGGAAGGTGATCCTGGAGCTTTCCTGCCCTGGATTTAATTGGACTGAAGTGTCAGCTTCCCCTCTGTGACCCTGTTGTCCAATTTAAATGTTCTCCCCCACCATCAAACTCAGCACAAGGGAGTCCGTCTGACATCTCTGGCCAATGGTCTTTCATCAACCGGATTCTAACTCACCATCATCGACTGAAATTCCCAGCTATGAGAAAAACAGTCTGTTTCTGACTGAAGAATTTGTGAATCCTTGAAAAGTCAGGAGTGGTAGAAGTTGTGCCACTGGCTTGTAAGTTTTACCCTTGTGTGTTACATAGTCACATAGAATAAAGGTCCCATCATCATAAAGTCAGATATCCTCTGTATATCCTTTGGATCAAAGTGAAGAACATGACAGGAGAACCACTAAAATTAGCTAAATATAGCTCTAATCTATATTTATCCAAAAAGTGGGACAAATCTTTGGAGACTTGCACCTTTCTGAGCCCTTTTACTAAGGTATAACACACAACCTACTTTTAACGTGTCCCTTGATTTGAATTCTAGTTTCCAATCTTGTTTTCCATTGTAAATCAATCCAAGCTTATTCCACGTGCATCTTTTTGAAACAAAACTTGACATTGAAATGGTGGAATCTTTGCCCATTGCAAAGTCCTCTACACACATCCAGAAGAGATCTCTTTTCCTCCATAATTAAAGTATATCTATCCCCTATGATGGTGTGCCTATTCTTTAGCCTTCGCCAGCACAAATGTTAGACAATCAAAAATGTATCACAAGAGCCAATTATTTCTGTTTTCTTCATGTTGTCATTTTCCAAGATCCCAAGGTTTTTGATGTAAGTGTAATTTATGTTATTTAGATTCAAAACTTCTTAGGGTCAATTCATCATCTTTGCTTTCTTTCTAATAAGACAACTGCCCACCACTGGACATCCTGTCCCTAACTTCCAAAACCCTCTCACAAGCTACAGTTCTTAGCAGCAACATGTCATCAGCCCAGGCTTGGCTAATGTTTCAAGACGTGGAGAACATGTTTCTATCCAGTGGGGTAATGAGAGCAGAACTATGGAACTCAAATATAAGATAATGACTAATAAATCCAACTAGGGATTCAGGATCTTTGCCCAGTGTTTGATTAGACTGTGGAACTTGCTATCACTGGGCATGGATGAGGTGATTAGGATAGATGCATTTAGGGAGTAGTTACAGGGACAGCAAAGTTAAACCCAGATTCTGGCATTGGAAAAAAAGTGGGTAGAATTTCTAGGCAATTTAAAACACCCACCTGCCAAGTTTCCACTGTGCCAAACTGGGTTAAAATTGCCTTCGACTGTCTAAAAATAATTGTATTCATAATTAATAACTGTGTCCATTGTACTGACAGGGAGGGAAAATTATGGCAAGGAAAATGATGAGCTGTGTCTTGTGTTTCATAGAGAAAAGGCATTACTCATTCTTAACAAGCCGCATGGTTCAAAGGTCAATACATCACTCACAGCCCAATGGATATTTCCTACTAATAGGAACAAGCCTTAAATTTTATTCAATGCTCCAGGCAGGCTGAAAGGCAGAAAGCCCCTCACCAACTTTGAATAACGCACGTTAGAAACTGGGCCAAGCAGCATTTCTTGTACAAGTTGGATGCAATAGGGTCCATAATATAGACCAGCATCCAGGACCCCAACTTCACATATCAGACCCGAGGTTGAGTGGGAAATTTTTCAGACTTCTTAACCAGCTGCATAAAGCAAGCATTAGAGCCTCAGGCAGATGCTGGGGAGGAAGACTCTTATTTTCTGAACCATCTTCAGAGACACTGGGCTTCCCTGAGTGAACATAGGCCTCAGGTTGTCTCTGCATGGAAGTACAATGTCTGACTGCAGCCTAGTGAGAAACCAACTTCCAAAATGTAGCCAATTCTATCTTCTCTTTATTATAATTCACGAGAAGCCAAGGGGAGGTGCAGAAGGAACAAGAACAAAGTTTCTGGAAAAGCTCAGCAGGTCTGGCAGCATCTGTGAAGGGAAAAACAAAGTTAACATTTCAGGTCCAGTGTTTTTTCCTTCACAGATGCTGCCAGACCTGCTGAGCTTTTCCAGCAACTTTGTTCTTGTTCCTGATTTACAGCATCCACAGTTCTTTCAGTTTTTACTGAGGTGGAGGAAGAGCCTGGCTCCCAGATATAGGCTCTCCCGGGGCTGCTGGATGGGGTCCTTCCCCATTGTCCTTTACCCCCTCCCTCTTCTCTTTACCCCTTCAATATCATTCGGAGGATCACTGTGAAAGGTACGATGCTGACAATTAATTTCTTTGCTCAGGTGATACGCCTATATAAATGTGACTTGTGTCTACAAGTAAGCACAATTATTCATCATAATGTTTTTCAATTCTGAAGGCCATAAGACCAAAAGACATAGGACCAGGCCACTCAGCCCAGTCAGTCTGTTCCACCATTCAATGAGATCATGGCAGATCTGATAATCCTCAACTCTAATGTCTTGCCTTTTCCCTGTTATCTTTGATTCCTTTACTGATTAAAATATGTCTACTTCAGCTTTGAATATACTTAATGATCCAGCCTTAGTAACACTCTTAGGTAAAACTTCTACAGATTCACTACACCTTGAGAAAATAAATTCATCTTCATCTCCGTCTTAAATAGGTGACTCCTTACTGTGAGATCATGCCCTCTGGCCCTAGACTCTGCCACAAGGAGAAACAACCTCTCCGCATCTACCATCAAGCCTCCTAAGAATCTTACATGTTTTAATAAGGTCACCTCTTATTCTTTTAAACTCCAATGAGTACAAGTCCATCCTATGCATATGAAAATCCCTGTTTGCCCAGGGTCAACCTAACGAGCTTTCTTTGGAATTTATTGCCACCTATATCTCCCCTTATGTAAGGGGGTGAAAATTATTGACAAAAGTTCCAGTCTTTGTTGCATCTTCACATACTTGAAGTCAGGAAACTAACCTAAACAACTACCTGATTCCAAATATTCCATCTGTAGATCCTCCTTTATGTTTTGGAAACTTAGACAACCTACAGCAAGAACCTTGAAGCATTGAGAATAACTGTAAGTGGCACATTCATCCTCCAAATTCAGTGGCAAAAATGCAGGCCATTAGTAGAGTCTTCTCCCATACCAACTTGCTCAGCATTGAGGAGCCAATCAGTCAAAACCAGGTTAGAACCTGATTGTTTCAGAGATAGTAGGAACTGCAGATGCTGGAGAATCTGAGATAACAAGGTGTAGAGCTGGATGAACACAGCAGGCCAAGCAGCATCAAAGGAGCAGGAAAGCTGATGTTTCCGGCTTAGACCTTTCTTCAGAAATGGGGGAGGGGAAGGGGGCTCTGAAATAAATAATGAGAGAGGGAGAGGCAGATAGAAGATGGTTAGAGGAGAAGATAGATGGAGAGGAGACAGACAGGTCAAAGAGGCGGGGATGGAGCCAGTAAAGGTGAGTGTAGGTGGGGAGTTATGGAGGGGATAGGTCAGTCCAGGGAGGACGGACAGGTTAAGGGGGTGGGATGAGGCTAGTAGGTAGGAGATGGGGGTGGGGCTTGAGCCCTCTGTGTGAAGTTTGCACATTCTCCCCGTATCTGCGTGGGTTTCCTCCGGGTGCTCTGGTTTCCTCCCACAATCCAAGGATGTGCAGGCTAGTGAATTGGCCATGCTAAATTGCCTGTAGTGATCAGGGATTTGTAGATTAGGTGGGTTTATAGGGGGATGGGTCTGGGTGAGATGCTTTGTGGGTCAGTGTAGACTTGTTGGGCTGAAGGGCCTGTTTCCACACTGTAGGGATTCTATAAATTGCCTTATAAAACAGATTGATATACAATGGATGGTAAGAGAGGACACCTTCTGAAACTCTACAGACACAGGCTCCAGTTCCATGTGATCTGGTGTCACCATGACATAACATTTAGTACACATACTCTGTAATTATTCTTAGGTCAAAAGTATAGTTAACCCTTTATTGTACAGAATCGTGAATGTCCTGCCGCAGGGTGTGGTGTCTGAGCGATAGGTTCAACATGAAACTTTCAATGGAGAATTGGATTGTTATCTGAAGAAAAACAAGATCCTTCTGAGTTACAGGGAGAAGGTGGATGAGTGGCACTCAGGAGTAAATTGTTCCTTGAGAGTGTGCAGACATGATAAAATGAGAGGCCTCCTTCTTGTATATTAACTAGTCTGTGATAAAATAAATCACCACAGGAAATTCCATCTTTAAATTGAAAATCAGCACCAGAGGAACAGAGGGAAAGGTCAGGAGAAGTATTGTTATGCAGGCAGCTTCTAGGATCTGGAATGTTCTACCAATAACTGTGATGGAAGCAAAATCCATAATAGCAATTTCAGAGAGTAAGTGCATCTGTATGGAATAAATAACTGTGCTGTACAATTCTATTATACTACTTTAGTCAACGTTTTAGAAACTAGCAGGAGTTCACCAGGGTCCAACATAATACATGTAATGATGGGTTGAATTGGTTATCCATATCCTTCCCTTCCTGAACTAACTAGAATTACAAACATAACAACATTAGTGACAAATCCTACAATGTCATGTGACCAAATACTTGCTATGCACTGATGCAAAGCAAATCCATCTGTTGGTACGAGAAAGGTTAGGTCTGCAGTGTTGTGTATTTATGAACTTTCTGACTCACATAATCTGCTTCCAGGAAAAGGCGTGATGTGGCTGTTGAAAACTGAGAACTAATATTAGAAAGAAACCTGTTCTCTGCCAAATACAAAATAATCTCTGCATAGGCATTTGTTAATCTTCAATTGAAAGATTTCTCCTAATATCAATGTCATGAAGAATTATTTCTTCAGACGGAACTTTGTTCACTTGCCAAAGGACTGGGAGGTCACCAGGAGTAATTTATAGCACTGATGAATTGTCAGCAGTTAACAGTAATTGCTGGTGTTTCATAAGCACTTTGATTTTGACATATTGAGTCCTGTGTCCAGATTCCAATCTGCTTTCCCTCCACCATCCTCAAACTTTAACATCAGCTGATGAGCTTTAAGGGATGAAATATTTCCAATGACACAAATTAACGCATGGCATGTGAACGTAGATGTCGGACACACAAACCCTTATCATTTGTCTAAACACCACTATGGTACCACATCAAAGGATGTAGTGGAAAATTAATTGCTGCTGGGCACAACGGAACTGAAATGTTGTTACAAGTGACATGAAGTCAAAATCTTTCATCACGCACACGTTGGTACTGAAATGAAAGAAAGAACAACTTTGGAAGGGGAACAGCAATTTATACAGTAGGACAAAAGCGTGCTGATTGTTTGAACTATGACTGGCATAGAGATACTACAGAATGGCTAACTATCTTAGTTAACAGCTTCAATTCAAACTAACCAAGTTGACACTGATGGGTAATTGTGTTGCCATGATGCATCAGAAATTGATTGTGTCCATAACCCTTTCCTTAGTGAGAAAGATACAATGTTTAGACATATTCCTATTGCCTACACAAAGTACAAGGCACTTTGTGTGAATAAATGCAAGTTCCGGCATATGCAATTAAACTACATTGTAATTCCACCTGATAATTGTACATTGGTTTTTGGTATACTCAGGATTACTCAGTAAGTGCCCTCAGTTTTACAAAACATTTGACATGCTAGGCAGTTTGCTGACTAAGTCAAAGGAAGGTATTGCTTGATGGGGTCCATCAATCATTGGGTTATATGGTCTACATAACTGGCATCACACGAGCAGTGGAATTCATATACCACATGGCTGATTTATGTGACAGACAGAACATCTTTTTAGCTTGACAGCAGTATCTTGTTGGTGGAAAATATCTCAGGAATTTACCGTAAAATAACAATGTGAGACAACTATTTTCACCTGTGTGTTTTTTTTAAATTTATTCACAGGATGCAGGCACTGCTAATGAGCTAGAATTTATTGCCCATTCCTAATTGCTCAGAGGGAATTTGATAATCAAACATGATGATGGGAGTCTGGAGTCATATGTAGGCCAGGCCAGGTAAAGATGACAATGTCCTTCCCTAAAGGGCATTAATGAATCAGATTGGATTTTCTGACAATTGGCAATAATTACCTGGTCAACATTAGGCTCTTAATTACATAGGGGAGGTGATGGCCTTGTGGTATTATTGCTGGACTATTACTCTAGGGATCCTAGTAATGGTCTGAGGGCCTGTGTTCAGATCCCACCCCAGCAAACAGTCAAATTTGAATTCAATTTTTAAAAAAAGTTCTGGAATTTAGAATCTAGTGATGACTGTGAATTGATTGCTGGGGAAAAACAGCGGGGAATCTCTTAGGTATAAAAGTGCAAACCAATTAACTGAGACAGTTTATAGTTGCTGCTCTGTCTGCATGGTAATCATAGTCTACCCAACCAGTATCTTTTTCTCATGCAGTATAAATTGCGTCTCCTTTATGAAATTAGTTTTCTTGAGTTTTAATCCTGATGAATGCAAAATACAACACTTTGTGTCTCTTCATAGCAACAGAATATTAACACAGCAGACAATGTATTACATGGGCACTGTTGTATAATATACACTGTCATATAACATTCTTGTCTTGTCCACTTAGACTAAAGATCGCCTAGCAACGAAATGTAAAAATAATGCAGGAAATTGAGTTTTTTGCAGCTCTAGAATTGTCATAGAAATTGAGAAGTACCTTATTCAGATTAAACTGATAATTTCACCAGTAATAAAAGCCTAATTTCTGAGTTCAAGCATATCACTGTGACAAGTTATTATGTTTTAATTATTCATAGAATATTTGCATAACAGAGTCTTTTTATTGAAATAACAGAGATCAAGTTGGCTCCATCTTCACAGTTCCATAATTGCCCCTCAGGTGCAATACTTTGTTGTGAATTTTCGGTTTGTTGTGTTTCAGAAAAGATGATTCGCCCAAAGACTCAGTTCTGGGCCTACGGGAAGAATGCATATTAATTCTGGTCATTAGGAACCAGCAGAAAAGGGGTAATGTGCTGAAGACAATTAGCCAGAAACAAGCAGATTCTCTAGATTATTCACTTCTTTAACATCTTCACACTGTAAAACTCATCATTTTCATTGGTAACTCATTATATGCTTTTAGGATTTAGAGTAGATTTGTAGCTCAGGTTGTGGATGTTGTGGTTGCCTCTGATGAAGCGCCATTGTGTTTTGCCACCTTGGTATTTAAACTCTGAAGTCCGTTGAGCTGGATTACCTCACTTCCGGTTTTCCTTCGCAATGGAGTGTATATGGAGTCGAATTCTGTGTTTATTGATGGCTTTCTTTGTGGAGTACCAGGTTTCTAGGAATTCCTGTGCCTGTCTCTACTTTGCTTGTCCCAGGATTTTGGTGTTGTCCCAGTCGAATTGGTGGTCCTCCTTATCCATGTGGATGGAGATGAGTGAGTATTAGTTGTGTCTTTTTGTAGCCAATTGACGTTTGTGTACCCTTGTTGTTAATTTCCTTCCTGTTTGTCCGATGTAATGTTTGTCACAGTCTCTGCAGGGAATCTTGTATATATAAGATTCGATTGGGACAACACCAAGATCCTGAGACAAGAAAAGCAGAGACAGGCACAGGAGTTCCCAGAAGCCTGGTACTCCACGAAGAAAGCCATCAACAAACACATGGAACTCGACCCCATATACACTGCACTATGAAGGAAAACTGGAAGTGAGGTAATCCAGCTCAACGGACTCCAGAATCTAACTAACAGGCGGGAAAACACAACGGCGCTTCATCGGAGGCTGCAGTGATGATGTTACCCAGCAGGGTAATGAAACGTCTGTGGAACAACGAACCAGCTCGGCGAGCCAACCGACCACAACATTATCTGCTTTGTTATGTATGTTTCTAACAGTGCATGGTCTTAAAAAGTTTGGACTTGAAGACAGGATCATCAAATGCTTTCAGGTTTATTAATCAAATGGTACCAATAATTTGCCTTTTACAAGTTACATTCAATGATTGGATTTCTCCAACTAGTAGATTTCATACCTGGTTTTTAGCTGAAGGTGGCTGAGTATGTACAAGAGATATTCAGGACTTTATTAATAAAAGATGGCTATAAACATAACAACACCAACGTGGAAAGAAAAATGACACATCCTGGAAATGCTCAGCAAGTCAGCCGTCATCTGAAAAGAGGAACAGAATTCTTTTAGGTTAATCAGCTCTTCTGATGACAGGTCATTGGCCTGAAGGGGGCTGATTCTCTATCCACAGATGCTGCCCATCTTGCTGAGTATTCCTAACAGATATGAGCATTGCTAGTAAGGCATACAGTTACTGTCCATCCCTCATTTCCCTGTTGAAGGTAGTGGTCCATTTCAGACGGTGCTTAAAACTGAACCATATTGCTGTGGGATCTGGAGTCACATGTAGACTAGATCAGAGAAGGACATAGATGTCCTTCCTTAAAGGACATGAGTGAACAAACTTGTTTGTAAAGAATCTAGTTGTTACATGGTTAGCATTACTGTGATGACCTTCTTTTATTGTAAATTTAATTTTCTGTTTTTCTATTTGCTAAGTCATGGATTAGTAGTTAGAGATTGTTTTCCCTCTTATGTCTGCCCAATCTATTTGGGTCTTCTGTAGAAGATAACTTGTGAAATTCAAGGTGAGAAAGTGTGAGATGAGGTGTTTTGGTAAAAAGTTGAACAAATGCAATTATTCTCAGAGTGGAAGTAAGTTTAATTCTGGGTCACTGCAGAGGGTTATGGGGTGTTCCTTTCTTCAGCTGGCTCTCCCAAAGGGAAGAAAAAACACAGTAAAAGGTGGAACTCTGTTTTGAAATATACAAGTCAGATCAATGTGTGTTACTTGAAAATTTTACACCGGTTTTTCCTTCCCACTGTTGAATAGGATTCCGAGGATTTTGACCCAATGACAATGAAGGAATTGTGGTATATTTCCAAAATGGATGGTCTGTAGCTTGGACAGTAATGTGAACTATGTTCAGTTCCTTTGCAAATTCTCATGCAGTTGTGTGTCTGTATGCAATAGATCAAAACAAATTCAGGCTCAGGTTAAATGGTGACAGGAAATATTCATGCCATTCAAGTGCCAGGCAATGAGAGATATCAATCAGAGAGAGTTTGACCATCTATCTCTTGATTTCAATGCCATTACCAAAACTGATTTCCAGCCGACCTTTTTAACATCCTGGGGATTATTGTTGATGAGAAGCTGAATTGGACAAGCCATATACATATTGTAGCTACAAGAATAGGTGAGAGACCGAGAGTTGTGCAGCAAATACATCATCTCCAGTCTCCCAAAGCCTGTCCACCATCTACAAGGCACAAGTCAGGAGTGTGATGGAATACTCCCCACTTGCCCTGGATGGGTGCAGCCCCAACAATATCCAAAAAACTGACACCAAGGACAAAGCAGCCTGCAGAATTGCCACTCCATCCACCTTAATCATTTAGTCCTTCAACCAATGATGCACAGTGGCAGCAGTGTTTACCATATACAAGGTCATGCTCCAGCAACTCACCAAAGATCCTCAGGCAGCACCTTTCAAACCCATGACCACTTCCATCTGGAAGGACAAGGCCAACAGATACATGGGAACACCACCACCTGCAAGTTCCCCTCCAAACCACTCGCCATACTGGCTTAGAAATATTTCACTGCTCCTTCACTGTTGCTGGGTCAAAATCCCTCCGTATGGGTGTTATGGGTCTACATACAGCAGACATACAGTTCAAGAAGGTTGGTCCACACAGTTTTCCACAGGAAAATTAAGGGCGGACAATAAATACTGGCCAAATCAGCAATACTCATATCCCGTGAAGTAGTAAAATTATGGCTAAAATCGACTAAGTTGAAACTTTAGGATCAAAACATGCCGACAGACTGAGGTAGTTGTAGGCTACAACCTTAAAGTATTCTTAAAGGATATTTCTGCAAATAAAAATGGGTAATTTATTTACTGCAGTCCTCGGTGTTATTGAGGAACAGAAGCAGGTAATGCAACATTTATTATGCCATCAACATGTTTCAAAGATTACCAAGGTGTGACAAATGGGAAACAGTATTTATTCAGCAAATGCTTAAAATAAATGAACAAATGTTCTGCTGAGGCTGCTGACATTCTTGCCTCAAAACAAAAATCAATGGAACAATTGTGGAAAAACATCGCAGCTCAGCGCAGCTGGCAAAGTCCCAGGACAGGAGTAGCTAATGCAGACAGTCCACGCACATTGGTTACTGTAAACTCTAGGGTTGATGCCTAACTCCTGTGCAGCACTGTTTTTGCTACTAGTTAGATGCATGATTGCGTCCAGCATGCAGCTGATCTGAGTATCCAGCATCAAATAAGGAGCCTAATTCTAACCTGTGTGGTGAAATACACTGCTCACACCTGCCAAAGAACTAAATGGGGCCCACTTGTTGGGTCCCTTTAGACCTAGTATGACCAATATGAGGATGGGCTGAATGAACGTCCCTATAAAAATGGGTTTAAAAGGAATATCAGAACAGGAGAGAATGAATCTATATTTATGCAGCACCTTTCAACACCTCAGGTTGCTCTAAAGGACATTACAGCAATCAAGGCTTTTGGAAGTGTGATCATTATTTTAACATGGGAAACGTACCAGCCAATATTTAGACAATTAGATCCCACAAATAGAGCTGCAATAATGACCAGATTATCTAGTTTTTTTTGTGTGATTGAAGAATAAATATTTGCCTGGACAGCAAGTTAATTTCCTGCTCTTCTTAGAAATAGGGTCATGGATTCTTTAGCATCCACCTGAGAGCATCACAGAGTCATACAGGTCAACAGCACAGAGAAAGGACCTTCTGCCCATCGAATCTGTGCAAGTAAAAAACAACCGCCGATTATTCTAATGTCAACACAGTTTAGCATTTCATCTGAAAGACAAAAGGTGAAGAAAAATAGAGACAACAATGAATTTGCAGAAGAAATAATTTCACTGTGTCGTATATCCTATTGCCCTGGATTCATTCAAATGGGATTTCTGCACTTCCAACATCAATACCAAGCAAGAATCAACACTACTACAGCTGATGAGGGAAAAAAATCTACTTGAGAGAAAAGTTTTGGATAAATATGATCCCTAAATCAATAGAACTTTGGCAATATCTCGTTGGCCTCACCTTTTGCCTTTCAGATAAAACATTAAACTGTATCATTGCAGTGCCGTACGAGAAACTGAAGTGTGCCAATTGTAAGATTGCAAGCATTCAGGAGATGAGACCAAAGCATGGAGCTCAGAATTTGGTTGAACAAGCAAGAACATGGTTATTGAAGAAATATAGTGACAACACTGAATTTGCAGAAGAAATAATTTCACTGTGTCCGACATCCCTTCACCCTGGATTCATTCACATGGGATTCCCACACTTCCAACGTCAGTAACAGACAATTATCAAAGCTACTACAGCTGGTAAGGAAAAAAAATCTATTTGAGAGAAAAGCTTTGAATAAATATGATCCCTAAATCAATAGAACTTTAGCAATATCTCTTTGGCCTGCATTCGTTATGTATTTTAGTATTGCATAGTTACACTTCACTACGTAAAGCTGCTAACAAGGTCAGAGCAATGATTTGCTTTACGATGACTGAATCTCCACAAAAATAAATATAAAATAACATCCAGTCTACAGTGCAGAAATGTTTTTGTTTTGCCCATATGGTCTATTCTGATTAAACCAGCAACAAAGAAATACAGCCTTTCGGCATGGCAGTGAGGTGTTGCAGCGAAGCATGCTTTAGACTGCATTAGAATATGTACAAGTTTGATTTTCAATAGTCTTCAGGACCATGAAATGCCTCAAAACACTTCTGACCTTTTCAAATACTTTTGAAGTGATGTCAATATTGTAAAGTTGAAAACATGGTCATTAAATTAGTAAAGCCCCTTGGGTAATTTTAATAAAAAAAAATCAGCAGCCAATTTATGCATAGCAAGCTCCCACAAAGTGCACGGAGATAATGACCGATGTGAAAATCCAATTTCTTGTATTTGGTAAGGGATACATTTTGGTCAGGACACTGAGAAGGACACTCTATCTCTTCTTTAAAAGAAAATAATAGGATTATTTTTATTCATCTAAGAGGGCAGATGAGAAATCAGGTCACCAAGCTGAACTTCTGACCACCTACCTGCAGGATGAATAGAAATAGAAACATCGAAACATCAACAATATGAGCAGGAGGAGGCCATTCGGCCCTTTGAGCCTGCTCTGCCATTCTTTACGTTCATGGCTGATTGTCCAACTCAATAGCCTAATCCTGCTTTCTCCCCAAAACCTTTGACCCCATTCGCCCAAGTGCTGAATCTAGTTGCCTCTTGAATACATTCAATACTTTGACATCAACTGCTTCCTGTGGTAATGAATCCCACAGGCTCACCACTCTTTGGGTGAAGAAATGTCTCCTCATCTCCATCCTAAATGGTCTATCCCGAATCCTCAGACTGTGACCCCTGGTTCTGGACATACCCACCATCGGGAACATCTTCCCTGCATCCTCCCTGTCCAGTCCTGTTAGAATTTTATAAGTCTCTATAAGATCCCCCTTCATTTGTGTGAACTCCAGGTAAAACAATCCCAACCTAGTCAATCGCTCCTCATTCGTCAGTCCTGCCATCCCCAGAAACAGTCTGGTAAACCTTCACTGTGCTCCCTGAAGAGCAACAGCATCCTTCGTCAGAAAAGGAGACCAAAACTGCACACAATATTCTAGGTGTGGCCTCACCAAGGCCCTGTATAACTGCAACAACACATCCCTGCTCCTGTACTCAAAACCTCTCATAATGAAGGCCAACATACCATTTACCTTCTTTACTGCCTGCTGCACCTGCATGCTTACCTTCAGCGACTGGTGCACAAGGACACCCAGGTCCCACTGCACACTCCTCTCTCCCAATTTACAGCCATTCAGGTAGTAATCTGCCCTCTTGTTTTTGCTTCCAAAGTGAATAAACTCACATTTACCATAATTACACTGCATCTGCCATGGATTCCTGTGTTCACCCAACCTGACCAGTTCATGCTGAAGGATCTCTGCATCCTCATCACAATTCACCCTCCTATCCAACTTAGTATCATCTGAAAACTTCGAGATGTTACAAATCATTAATGTTTTTGAATAGCTGGGGTCCCAGCACCAATCCCTGTGGTACCCCAATTGTTACTGCCTGCCAATTTCAAAAGGACCCATTAATTCCTAATCTTTGTTTCCTCTCTGCCAACCAGTTTTCTATCTATCCTTCCCCTAATCCCACGTGCTTTAATCTTGCACAATAATCTCTAATGTGGGACTTTGTCAAACACTTTCTGAAAGTTCAAATATACTACATTGACTGGCTCCTCCTTGTCAAATCTACTCATTACATTTTCATAGAATTCCAACAGATTTGTCAAGAATGATTTACCCTTCATAAATCCATGCTGACTCTGTCTGATCCTGCCACTGCTTTCTAAATGCTCCACGATAAAGTCCTTGGTAATAGGTTTGAGAATTTTCCCCACTATCAATGTTAGACTGACTGGTCTATAATTCCCTGTTTTCTCCCTACCTCCCTTTTTAAATATTAGAGTGACATTAGCCACCCTCCAATCTGCAGGGACTGTTCCAGAGACGATAGAATCCTGGAAGATGACCACCAATGCATCCACTATTTCTGGTGCTACTTCCTTAAGTACTCTGGGGTGTAGATTATTAGGCAATGGGGATTTATCTGCATTCAATCCCATCAATTTTCCCAGCATCATTTATCAACTAATATTGATAGCCCTCAATTCTTCTGTGTCACTAAGTCTTTCATTCTTCAATATTTCTGGTATCTGATTTGTGTCCTCTCTTGTGAAGATAGAACCAAAGTGTGTATTCAGTGGCTCAGCCATTTCTTTGTCCTCTAATTATACATTACCCCATTTCTGTCTGTAGGGGACCTACATTTGACATATGTATAGATTGCCTCTGTTAATCATTATATCATATTGTTCTGAAGAAACTGAAAGGTCAAAGCAAGCCTGCTTGGCTTGATGGTTATCTTCATGGAAATATATCAAACTGTCATTGTTGTAATCTGTGTGCTTGATGGTATGAAAATACCTCACAGAAACAAGAAACACTTTCAAAGAAGACAGACTCCAACTTATTTAATATGTTGCAGAGTTGTTAAATTAACAAAACTGTTCAGAAATGTAGAGTGCCCTGATGCATTCAAGTTTCGTAGTTCAGAACTATCGAGTATTGCTGGAAAATAGACAGAACATGTTAAACCAGTACAGCTTGACTTCGTCAGGACAATTTGCAAGAATACCAATGTGAAGGGGGACAATATTTTCTATGTTGTATGAGCAGAGCATACTGTTTAGTTGGCAAACAGAGGAATTGTCACTGAGAATGCATTAATTAGATGACTGAATGTTAACTGACTATTTTTGTTTCAATTTGTATCAGACATGATGACACTGATTGATCAAGGCATTGCCTTGAGGAATGGACCAGAGAATATCTATCGCCTTTGTGTAAATGTTCTTTCTGTCTACAAAGAACATAAGCTCTGAGTTTTAACATAAATAGCTTCCAGCACATACTGGTGCCCCACTCTATGAGTTGGAATGATAACAAAATGGAACAGAACAAGTAATGCCATATTTGATTTATATTTAGAGTCATAAAGTCATTAGAGTCAACAGGATTGGTGCTGGGTCCACTTTTGTTTGCTACTTTTATAAATGATTTAGGTGAGACTGTAGAAAGCATGGTTAGTAAGTTTGCAGATAACACCAAGGTTGGTGGTATGGTGGACAATGAAGAAAGTTATTTAAAGTTACATAGAGATCTTGATCAATTGGCTCAGTGGGCTGAAAAGTGGCAGACAGAGTTTAATTTAAATAAATGTGAGATATTGCATACCAATGTTTTGGTAAAACAAACAAAGGCAAGACTTATACAGTTAAATGTAAGGCCGTGGGTAGTGTTGTAGAGCAGAGATAATTATTATTATAATAATGAATACTATAATTATTATCATTCTTGCTGTTGTTGGGTATTAAATTTATATTTTCTTGTGATACTAAGTAAAGCTTCAGAGAACTGAATGAGTTTGGAGTATCCTCTGTTTCACACAGTTTATTATATATGACTGTTTCCCTTTCTGTGCAGTATCTGACATATTTACAAAGTCAGCAAGTCCAGCTATTTCCATTTGTGTAACATCACCACATTATGCCTCTGTGTAAGCCTATCTGCTTCTGAAATCTTTATCCAATCCTTTGTTACCAATAGAATAGATAGTCTACAATTTGTCTCAGTGATCTGCAATCTTCCATTCTTCATAACCTTGAGCCAATTCAAACCTGTCTCCTGAGTCATGGCAAGTCCCATTCCCACAGTGCTCTCTGATTTCTAGGGGCTATCAATTGAACAACACATCCATTTCAAAGCCTATGCACTTGTTTTCAAATCCCCACTGCCAATCTCTGCAAATTTCTCCAGTCCTGCAATCCTCTGAGAATTTTAGGCTCCTCCTATTGTGTCCTTTATCACATGCACAATTTATAGCTGCTTTTCCATCAAGGGCATTCCCTCATTAAAGCCTCCCTTTTTCTTTAAGCCACTCATTAAAACCCACTTTTTCAATCACTTGTCACAACAGCTCCTTTATGTGGCTTGGGGCCAAATTTTGTTCAGTAAAGTTCCAGTGAACTTGGGAATGTTTCATGGCATTCAAATCTCAGTATCAACTGTGAAATCTTTCCTCTGAAGTACTTTCTTACTGGAACGTCATCCTGATTTGATTCCAAGTCTCTGGAGTGGAATTGAACCCATGGCCTCCTATCTCAGGGGAAGGAGAGGGCTATACGTTGAGCCAGTTAATATTAGGTAATCAGTGACTGACCAGGAGGGAGTTCATGAACTTTTGATGCACTAGTGCAAGAGATAGTGCACTTAAAGCCATTACAATCTGTCCCATTTGCTTGTCACCCTTCCCTCTGTTCACAGCATTAAAAAAAACACAACTTACCAATTCCTTATAGTTACAGAGTCATAGAGTCATACAGCATGGAAACAGACCCTTTGGTCCAACTAGTCCATACCAACCATGTTCCCAAACTAAACCAATCCCTCCAAACCTTTCCTATTGATGTACTTATCCAAACGTGTTTTAAATGTTGTAACTGTACCTGCATCCATCACTTCTTCTAGCAGTTCGTTCCACACAAGAACTACTCTTTGTGTAAAAATAGTTGCCCCACAGGTACTTTTTAAAACTTCGTCACTCTATCTTAAAAATATATGCCCTACTTTTAAACTCCCCCACCCTAGGGAAAAGATACTTGCTTTTCAACTTATCTATGCCCTCATGATTTTAAAAACCTCTAAATTGTCCGCAGTCAAGCTCTGCCCTTATGAATCTTTTTGGTTACTTTCTCAAAAAAACTCAGTCAGGTTTGTGAGACACAATTTCTTTCACACAAAATCATTCGAAAGAAGATACATATCAGATTACAAAACATTAATTTTGTTTTGTTCCCTATGGATGCTGCCAGACCTGCTGAGTTTCTCCAGCAGTTTCCATTTTTGTTTCTTTCAGATCTCCAGCACCTGCACTATTTGCTTTTACTGGGGAAGATTGGTGCACTTGACACTTGGAAACATTGCAGTTGGTGTTTGGAGTTGGGTGCATGTGGAATCTTCATATAAACAAGGAAGTGAAGTGAAACTGGGCATGCTTGACACTGCAACAAGAACTCCAACTTGTGCCTGTAACATATCACCATCAGCCCACTCCCGCGCCTCAAATTCTGGTCTCTTATATATCCTCAATTTTAATAGCATTAACCTTAGTGCTCATGTACCACCTGCGCCTCAAGCTCTAGAATTCCCTCCTATAACCTTTCCTCCACTTTACTCCTCTTTCTTCTTTTGAGAATGTCTTTAATGTGAACCTTTTTGAGTGAGCAACACCTTACCTTTTCATAGCATCTTGGGATATTTCATTATGTTAACGGCCTAAAGCTGGGGTTTCAGGCATGCACAATTCCATTTTCCAAGAGTCTTTTAAAACCGACGGGGTGCCTTATAAAATAATTAAAATCTTATCCATTTTCATTGGCCAAGATCGATCATACAGTTGATATTATAGAGTGTCCATCATTCACACAATTATTCCTAATTATAATTTGCTGGTGGTTCATCACTTCCTAGGGACACGATTTTAAACATTAGTGCATGACATTTTTAAGGTGTCAGTCAAAAGGTGGTTACCATAGTGAAATAAGGTAAATATGCAATAATAAAGAGAACAACAAAATTGTTTTGCAAAAGAACAGCTTAGCCAAAAAAAAAGACAGCCATTTGCTGGTTAATTTCGTAGGCTAATGCTTTGATCAATCAAATTTAACCTGTCTGTTTTAAAATGTATTCAGTGTCTGGCAGTTAAATATCTATCATCATAAACTAGTACATTCTCCAACATCTCCACCAGAGACCAATTGCCAATCAGCACTCCCTTCTCAACGAGGTTTAATGTTGCTTTTTCTTTAAATTGCTAGTCTTGAGAATTGTCCTGATAAGTACAAGAGGAAAAGCTTTGACAATGTGTATCCTTTTTAAGCAATACCTAAAAATAATTGAAGTGAAACCATGAAGAAAACAATTAGTCAAACCATAAATATATCAAAGTCAAAGCAGTTACAAAGCGAAGAGATAATTGTTAAAACAAGGAAAGTGGAAAGGCAACTTTGCCTTCAATGAAGAAATAAATGGAAAAGTTGATTGATTCTAGATACACAAGAAGTATTATAATGAATCTGGTTTAAACAAGGTTGTGTGGTTCAAAGGTGTGGCTATAGATCAGCTCAGTAAACTTGCTTCTACACAGCAACAAACTGCCGACATTATAGCAATGAAGAAGTTGGAAAAATGAAGCAGGAATTGAGATCAAAAATAGAAGTTGCTGGAAAAGCTCAGCAGGTCTGGCAGCATCTGTGAAGGAAAAAACAGAGTTAACGTTTTGGGTCCAATGACCCTTCCTCAGAACTGAAGGAATTAGGAATTGAGATTGACATACCTCAAGCTTACAAACAGGTCAGGAGTCATGAGCGCTGAGTTTAGGGGGTGAAACCAGTCAAGTACTGTGAGCACTCATGTTGAGCATTCAATATGTCAAGTGTTAGTATGTCGAAATAGTTTTGCATTGAACTTGCAAATAGATGAATTTATGTCTTGTAACAGCATATAAAAGCCCAGTTCCCACTCAGAAAAAGAACAGAAGAAAGCATTTCTGTCCAATCATTTAACTAAAAATGCAGATGGTTCTAGTTCGTGAGCAGCACCAGCAGGGTCTGTAATACAACCTAGAAACCAAGAACATATCTGACTGTGAGGGCAACATATTTGCTGCAAACAAAGCAGGCATGCTAGGGTTAAATGGACATGCATGTCATTTGAGTTAGATCAGTTTATTGCCAGATTCTATTCAACACAGAAAGCTGTAACGCAATAGCCAGAAACAAACTGTTCACAGGTCTGGTGTCTATGATACAAAAAGAAGATATTAAATGCTGGCAGGTGTAAATTGCAAAACTGGATCAGTAATTTGAGAGTGAAAGTATCAGGAATGATTTAATAAGCTGGCCCTATAACAGAAGAGAAGGCTGACTGGTATTATATTGGATATTTTAATATCATGAAAGGGGTTTGATAGGATAGACACAATGAAAATGTTTCCACTTGAACTCGAGTTCAGTACTAGGGGATTTAAATGCAAGATGGTCACAACAGCAAAGTCAGAATAAACATCTTCATCCATAGAGAATGTGGATGTTGTGATGGTATAAATTAGTTGGGTGTGTGTAGAATAGATGCATTTCTATGATAAATATACACAAGGGAACGGAACAGATTAGGACGAGATGACATCCATACAGAGCAGAAACATGGGTAAAATGATCTATTTCTGTGCTAGAGATA
>NC_063333.1:147591789-147609784 GCF_021869965.1 Rhincodon typus | reverse complement strand
TTCATCAGAAAAATTTTCTGATGAAGGGTCTAGGCCCGAAACGTCAGCCTTCCTGCTCCTATGATGCTGCTTGGCTTGCTGTGTTCATCCAGCTCTATACCTTGTTATCTCAGATTCTCCAGCATCTGCAGTTCCTACTATCTCTGTTTCTGTGCTAGAACTTGTAACTTTACCATAGATGGTTTGTGATTCTTTGGTAGTTTTTAATGCGATTGTTGTCCAGACCTCATTGACCTTGAAATAAAAATAGAAATTGCTTGAAAACACTTAACAGGTCTGCTGTTTCTTCAACAATTTCTGTTTTTGTTTCAGATCTTCAGTTCCTTGTTTTATCTGATGGTCCTAATTGATTGCGAGCCACTTTAGAGGAAAGGTGAGAGTCAATGTAGGACTGGTGTTGCATCTCAGTAAAACCCAGGTGAGGATGATGTTTCCCTTAAACAGCATTGGTGAAGCAGATGCATCTTTATCGCACTTAATGATAATGGTTAAGATGACTAAAACTAGGTTTACATGGCAGATTTGTATTGTTTTGACATTACTGCCACCAGCTACTATGCTGGGATTTGAACCCATTCCACAGACTGACCTGGACCACTGCTCTAGTTACATAGTTGACTTAGTTATCATACCACTGCAGCACCATCTCCTCTCCAAGGGCAAGGATAAGGTTATGTTGATCTTGTTGACTGTGAATAAAGTGGTTGCTACAGTATGAACACCAGAAAAGATGCTCTGGTTCCTTGCTGCTTGGCCTGCTGTGTTCATCCAGCCCTGCACCTTGTTGTCTAGAAAAGATGATGTCTGCTTATATTTTCCGTTGAAATGGAACAGCATTCTGAGATGAAAAACGTCATATCATAGTTGGAATATTCTCCATGTATTCCATTACAGCAAAGTGAGAAAAACTAAAATGTTTGCCATTTTCCAACATGACCAATTGATTGTTTATTTCTGAATACATAGTAATACCTACTCGATGACTACAGTTCAGCAAATTTCTGTATTGATAGCAATGGAGGAAAATCAGACGGATTCCTTTACCAGCGTGTCCTGGGCTGCTCGGTTTTTCACAGACCCAGGAATGTCTCCTTCTTTGTGTCTTAGAGATTCAATAATGTCACTTCTCATTCACTTCATAACTAGCATAAAATGCATTGAAGAGGTAGGCAGGAAAACAGGTAATTAATTCACAGACTGTTCTTCTTCATGTTTAAGATGGCTCTGAAGATGGAGAACAACAATAAACCCATGCAAGATGAGAGTAGATTAGAATTTCCAGTCCTCTGATAGAGATCACTGCACTCAATGTTTATGTGGGGAATGTGTGTGAAGAAAGTCCCACAAGATGTTCTCTCAGTGTCTGTGTGAAAATTTATGACATGTGATTATAGCCAGACGCATGAAACTGGAAACGTATCGCCCTTCAAAGAGAGACAGACATACTGAAGAAGTTCAATTGGCTGTCAATTCCTTGGCCATTTTGTTTCAGGGATTAACTGCAAAAATAATTAATTACTGGATGTACTGTCAGGCTCCAATTCTACCAGGACTCTTCCAGTTGGTGTTATCATTCCTATTCCTATTTTTGCTTCCTCACGTTCGGTTCGTTTGCTGAAAGCAATGAGATAGAATTTGGTCAGTGGGAGACTACTTCTGATGGGGAAAATACAAGTGTGCTTCACTCCCTTGCTTTGTCTCCATTGCTCAATGAAAAGTTGAAGTGCCAGCTGCATGCATAGAAAAGACTGATTGAGTGGGAGAAGACTTTTTTTTGGTGGAACTCTCCATCGGGCAGCTTTGTGTGGCTTAGAATGAGTCTCCTGTTCAAACAGGGCCATACCCACAACCTTCCTGTTGCAAGGTTCTTGCCTTTAACATCAGGGATCAGAAAGATGGCCCTTTCTTTCAAATTAAATTTCACTTGCAGTATGGCTTTGAGAAGTTATTTTATTCTTTTTTTAAAGAGAGGTTTCAAGGCAGAGGTACCAAGCCGTCTAGTTGGAAAGACAGAATAGTAAACAACTTGTGAGGCCTAGTTTCTTTTTATTTAAAATTAGAACATTAGAGGCAACCTGAATGGGTGGGGTCAAGCTCCCACAGAACCAGGATTTTTAGTTTATTTTAGCAGCAGTTGTAGCTGGGGTCTCAGCAGTGTTGGAAGGCATTGAATCTTTCCCAACTCCTACACTCTCTCTCTGAGTTTTCTCTGGATGTTGTTCCTCCTGGGCTGCTGGAGTTGCATGTGAGACAATCTATTTTCTGAATTTGCATTTTGCTAAGGGTGTGTTAATGGGATGTTACTATATTTGAACAGTTCATTGGTAGCAGTTACTGTATCTATTACTCTGTTAAGGTTTTCAAAAGAACTGGTTTATTCCAATTCCTTCATTCTTTTGTTGTATTTTAACCATAGTGGATGAATAAAGTGTGTTTTGCTATAAATCTGGTAGCTTAACCAAGCGAATTACATCTGGAATGCAACACCTTAAATTTACCTTTAAAAAAAGAAAAAAATAGGGTCTAGGCTATCTTCTGAATAGTTTGAGGGCATTTGGTCTGGTCCATAAGACGCTTATAAATCATTCATATAGCTTTGTTGTTATACTATTCATCCATGCATCATTGTTATTTATTGATATGAGTGATAACTATATTAGTACATCTCATGGTGGAAGGAGTTATAGGGGACTTCAGGGCATATTTGTAGAAGGAATAATACTGCATTTCATTGTCCATTTTTTATGGACTGTTGCAGGGTGTTACTGTCCCGTGTTGTACTCACTACCCTGTGGGGCACGGCTGGACTTGCCAGCTTAGCTGGGCCTCTCTTCTGCAACCTTTAAATCACCAGACCAGTATACACTGAGGTTATTGGCCTGCAAATCAAGTGTCAACCCAGCAGGGTCCAGCTCGATGCCTGACATTCCAATCTGCTGTAGGGAAATTAACATTTCCGATCCTGCTGAATTCAGTGCTACACTTCCAGTCTTTGCTGATTCCATAGAATCCAACATCCTCCCTCCTCGTTCTCAATAGACCCTCTACAAAGTGGCTGTGCTATGAATAAACAGTAGACCACGTCAATTTGTAACGCTGGGGACAATCCAGGCACAGAGAATTCTTCATTTTCTAACCTACTCGTTCAGAGGTGTTAGTACACACCTCTCTGGATCAGGTGGGACTTGAACTTCTGAATTCACATACTGCCCTTGGTTCAGTTCATATCAGCTAAGCTCACACCTAGTTATTTTGTGGCAGACAGGAATGAGATATATCTTTTTACAGTCATTACTGCTTATTACTCCGACCAAAAGTTATTTCACAGCTCCAGGCAACAAATAAAACAATTATCAATAAATAAATGGCCTGGCTAGAAAGCATAAAGTTTACATTATGAGTTTAGAAGAAGGGGCTCTAGATTTGAAATATTAGCTCTGTTTTTCTCTCTCCGCAGATGCTGCCACATCCGCTGAGTTTCTCCAGTATTCTCAGTTTTTCTTGGTTTCAGATCTCTAACATCTGTAATTCTTCATTTGATTGTAAGGTTTACATTTCTATTCTGTCCATGTACAGACAGCAAAACATTTCGCAGTATTGTTGAAAGTATTGTCTGTTGTAAACTGGGAAACGTGGCAGCTAATTATGCGCAGCAATGTGATAATGAACAGATCATCTGTTTCTCTTGATGTTGATTGAGGGAAAAATATTGACCAGAACAATTAGGATAATTGGCCTTTTCTTCAGAATAATGTTGTGGGAGCTTTTGTGTCCCCTTGAAAGTGCCGAGCCAGTTTACAAGGTTTTGGAGTAGATCTGTAGCTCGGGTTGTGGGTGTTGAGGTTGGTTGGCTCGCCAAGCTGGTTTGTTGTTCCACAGACGTTTCGTTACCGTGCTTGGTAACATCCTCAGTGCAGCCTCTGATGAAGCGTCGGTGTGTTTTTCCACCTGGTTTTTAAACTCTGGGGTCCGTTACGATGGATTGCCTCACTTCCGGGTTTCCTCCGTAATGGAATATGTATGGGGTCGAGTTCAATGTGTTTATTAATAGCATGCTTCGTGGAGTGCCATGCTTCCAGGAATTCTCCTGCTTGTCTCTGCCTAGCCTGTCCCAGGATCTTGGTGTGGTCCCAGTCGAAGTCGTGGGTCTCCTTGTCCATGTGGATTGAGATGAGTGAGTATTGATCGTGTCTTTTTGTAGCCAGTTGGTGTTCATGTACTCTTGTTGTTAGTTTCCTTCCTGTTTGTCCGATGTAGTGTTTCTCGCAGTTTCTGCAGGGGATCTTGTAGATGATATTGGTCCTGTCCGTGGCGGGGTGTGGGTCTTTAGTTCGGGTGAGCACTTGTCGTAGGGTTGATGTGGGCTTGTGTGCCACTCTGATGCCCAGCGGTCGTAGAAGTCTTGTGGTGAGTTCTGACGTGTTGCTGATGCAGGGTAGTGTGATGAGTGTGCCGGGGCATGTAGAATCTTTCTGATGCTGTTCCTGTAGGCATCTCCTGACTCAGTTCTTTGGATATCCATTATCCTTGAACACTTGGAAGAGGTATTTCTCCTCCTCTTGACGTAGTTCCATGTTGCTGCAGTGTGTTGTTGCCCTTTTAAATAGTGTTCGCACGCAGCTTCGTTTGTGTGTGCTGGGATGGTTACTATTGAAGTTCAATACCTGGTCTGTGTGTGTAGCTTTTCGGTGTACTTTCGTTTGCAGTTCCCCATTTGTCTTGCGTTCTACCATGACGTCCAGGAATGGGAGTTGTTTGTTCTTCTTCTCCTCTCTGGTGAATTTTATTCTGGTGAGGGTGTTGTTTATGAGTTTGTGTGTCTCTTCTAATTTGGTTCATTTAATGATGACAAAGGTGTCGTCTACGTAGCGTATCCATAGTTTAGGTTGGATTTGTGGAAGGGCAGTCCATCCATCGCAATCCATCGCAATGGACACCAGAGTTTAAAAACCAGGCGGGAAAACACACCAATGCTTCATCAGAGGCTGCACTGAGGATGTTACCAAGCCCAGTAATGAAACGTCTGTGGAACAACAAACTAGCTCGGCGAGCCAACTAACCTCAACACAGCCAGTTTAATATCGCATCCAAATGGCAGCACTTCCAATGGGACAATGCTGGAGTGTCAGCCCAGATACTGGTGCTCAAGTTCTAGAAGGTGATCTGAATCTATAACTTTCTGATTCACAGTTAAAAGCTACCAACTGAGCCATGGTTCACACCCACACAAAGCTGCTACATGTAAAGTGGCAACAGCCGTTACAATCATTTTTCACACTGATTGCAAAGAAGCTTTTAGCTCTCGCACTGATGCTGCAGTGCAGAAGGAAACCATTTATTGTGTCATACCTGTGTCAGTGTTAAACTGTGCCGCATTTTTTTCCTCCTTAACTATAGTTAGCAGCACGAAGTCAATCCAGTTGCATTTGCTTGCCGTCTAATGTAATAGAAGGGTTAGTCCCAAATGCATTACTGTCGATATAAATAATTCACTTTGGAGCACTTCAGAAAATAGTAACCTGGATATTGCAGTTGCCAATGTTTCCAGATGAACTCTTAACAACATTTGCACAGCCTTCCTCTGCCAAGTATATCGATTCAAGTGTGTGAGTTTTCAATTAATGTTTCAGCTGAAATAATATACAAAAGAACATTACATAAAGATACTAAACTTCCATCTGTGAATACTGTCAGATATAGCTTCTTGCAGTGTATTTCAGTGAAAGAGTTTTATGGTTTTAAATGAAGAATACCGCTGATGGCAAAACTATTAGTTTATCATGCAAACACCAAATGTTCATCAGTAACATTTTATTTATAATTTAGTTTTAACATGAAACCAAGTAGCATTCCTGATAACTGCCTCTTCCCATTAATTTCTGCAGAGTTAAGGAGACAGCAGCTTTCTATCTTTACCCATTACTGGCTGCACATTGTAACAGACAGACATAAAAGGTAAGACCTCACAGGGGTCTGAACAACATGCAAAGTATGTGGCAGAATCATGCAAAAATTCCCATTAAGGTTTATCTCGAAATCCGAAACAACTCACTGCATCCTTTTGGAAGGATTTGGCTGTCCAAACCAGATTCTCACTAGGCATTACTGATTTGTTTATTAACAGGGATTATTGTCTGTCAATAACGTTACTAACTGCAGATGCCACTTCATTTCTGCGCAGCTTCCTAACCAACAATTGCCAATGAGCGGATGAGGCACTGAGAATTCTTGACATAGAAATCAGAGCGGGCACTGGGTGCCTTCAGCTCACTGCTGGCTGCCCCAAACCTCCATGTTGCTCACCAGGTTATATTATCTCAGGGCATGATCCACAGGTACTAGTTCTACGCACACCTCATCCACACACACTGGCATCTGATACTGGCCAATCCCTCAGAATCCTGGTGACACTTCTCCAATCCACTTGCAGGATGGCCACAAGACATAGGAGCAGAATTAGGCTCTTCAGCACATTTATACTGCTTCACCATTCAATCATGGCTGATAGGTTTCTCAACCCCATTCTCCTGCCTTCTCCCCATAATCTTTGATCCCCTCACTAATCAATAACCTATCCCTATCTGAAATACATTCAATGGCTTGGCATCCACAGCCTTCTGTCACAACAAGGTCCCAAGATTCACCATCCTCTGGCTGAAAAGTTTCTCCTTATCTCAGTTCTAAAGGGTTGTCCCTTCACTCTGAGGCTATGCTTTTAGGTTTTAGTCTCTCCTACTGGTGGAGACATTGTCTCCATATCCACTCCACCCAGGCCTCTCAGCATTCTGTAAGTTTCAATCAGATTCCCCCTCATCCTTCTAAACTCCATCAAATTCAGACCCGGAGTCCTCAAATGCTCCACAGATGATAAGCCTTTCACCCCCAGGATGATTCTTGTGAACCTCCGCTGGACGCCCTTCAAGGTCAGCACATCCTTCCTTAGACATGAGATTGAAAACTACTCATAATATTCTAAATGCGTAGAAAGTACAAACTTGTATTACATTGACATTTATAATTTAGTTTTAACATGAAACCATGAACCTGATAACTGCCTCTTCCCATTAATTTCTCCAGAATTAAGCAGACAGCAGCTTTCTATCTTTACCCATTACTGGCTGCACATTGTAACAGACAGACATAAAAGGTAAGACCTCACAGGGGTCTGAACAACATGCAAAGTATGTAGCAGAATCATGCAAGAATTCCCATTAAGGTTTATCTCGAAATCCTTTTGGAAGGATTTTGCTGTCATCGACAGCCTGCAGCCAGGGATAAGCACCCAGTTACCGAATTGGACTAGGCTGCATCTCAGTGCTGTTTGCAAACTCTTTTTGTGCGAGGTGGGTTTTGATAGAACAAACAGGAAGAAAATTCCAAGTGGGTCAGCAACAGAGCCTGAATTTTCCTCAGGGCCAAGAGAAAAGAGTCAGAACAATCCCTGTCTCTGAAAACGCAGGAGGAATTATCTTTGAAATTCAATTTTCACTCTGGGGTGGAGGGTGGTGAGGGGGAGTTCTCTTGGAGTCGAGACTAATGATCTCAGAAATAATGGAAACGCTGCTCGGTTTGTTGTCAGACTGAGTGGATGGCCTGCATCAGTGTTCCAGCGTTGTGTCAAAAATTTTGTGGAGATTAATAAAACATGATTTCTTTTCCCAGAACGCAACTCTTTTAGCCCTGCACACACTCCCATATCCCACTGTTGCCAACATTTTCCCCCATTCACACTTATTACTCATACCAATTTAGAGCCTATTCATTCCCATCCAAGTTTCCCCCCACTTACCCTTTTACCCTGACAATTCCTATGTCAAGTCACTATATCAAGTATCCACTATAAACAGACCTTGGCTTCCAGAATTAGATTTTTGTATGTCTGTTGAAGACTGACTATTTTAATAAAGAAACACTTGTATTAATGAAAAACTGATTCACCATCTTTAAATACCTTTCACTCCTAAATTTTTTTGAACAAAACAAGAATTTAAATGTATAGTTTAATTTCAAGAGGTTGGTAATCACCTGGAGCTGTCAATTGTTGTGTATAATATCAGGACTCCACTGTTTTAATTAAGGTTGTTAAATCAATCATGTAGCACTAATTCAGTAAGGAAAGCCGTCAGGCTTATGTCAACATGTTGAGCAAAATAGCATACAGTTTTTTAAACTTGGAACTCGTTTCAAATACTTAAATGGCGGACATTTGAATGTCAACAGCTTAGCAGTTAATTTTGACAGTTGCTTTAATAGATGTAACTGTCAAACGTTTAGTTCTTTATTCTATGCCTTTGACAGCTGCTTTGACATTTCCAATGAGCTTGACAATTTAAGAGTTTATGCAATTTTTCATGCATTCATGTCTACTTTTAACAACGCCAAAGGGAACATACCTTTCCCAAAGTGTAGCTAACTTTTTAAAAGGGCACCTAACCTTTGCCAAAGGTGTCCCAGGATCATAATAAAAGGGGTCCACTGTCTCTTAACATCGTATGCTACATATCCGTGCAGCTCCACAGTAAAGGGCATTCCTTCTCAACCTCTCCCTTCTTCTGAGGTGATCATCAGGTTAAACCACCATTAGTGGTCTCTCTCTAATGAGAGCAGCCCTATGACCCAGTAGGATGATGGTGTCTTTATCTCCCAGGTCTTATCTGTACATGTCATCGTTCCCATAGCTGCCTATTGAAAATCGGGCATGAATAGTGGCAGCTGTGGTTTTATGTGAACACCTGGCTCTATGAAACATAGATGTGCTATGGACCAATGCCATTCTGCTGGAAGATGGTACTTCTGGGTTCAAGCATCCCGAGCCATTTTCTCAAATGATGGAGAGCTCACCATTGTTGTGGATATTCAGGTCTAGTAATCACAGCTATAAATAATTGGCTAAAGGAACTACAGGGAAAATGTGCACATAATTTTGTCTCTTTGCAGAAAGGATTCTTAAAATCTCGATGACATATCCTGGATGTGTGGTGAAGTCAAAACTCCACAGAAAATTGCAATGGAAACTGAGTCAAATATTTAAAGAAGGACAAATCAACATTGCTGTGAGAATAAAGTTGACATGTGGCATTAATTTGGGCCAGATTTTCGAAGAAATGTCTCAGGCATGAAGAACTGAAAAACCTTCTTCTTCTTGTAAGGTTCTACCATTCTAAGCCTGGGAATTTCTGCTTTCAGCATTCCAGGCTCCTTGGAAGAGATAGCAGGAAATTCCGTATCCTCAGATAGTGACTGAGCACTGACTGGAAAAAGGATATTTCCTAATGTGGTTCCCAGGGTTCAATGGAAGAGCTGACATGAAAAATCTGAACAAAATGTTTTTGTATTTCAGAGAGAGTGGAGTTTGCCTTCCATGCAAATATATAATTAATGTCATTCATTATTGAACATGAGTACATTTAATTTGATTCGGCAGGATGCCACTTAACACATTCGTATGTAATTTCTGCAAAATGATTAGTTTAATAAATGCATCAAAACAGCAGATAATGGAAATTGTGTGTATTATCAGAAGGAAATTAAGCCCTTCAGAAATGATTGCCTCAATTGTTACTTGCAATAAACCACACAGTTCCCACAGTTAAAAATGAGCTTAGTAAAATCACCAGGTTTGATAAAAAAAAAGGGAAAAAAGAAAGGAAAAGAAACTACTGGTGCTTGAGATCCGAAATAGACTCAGAAATTTCTGACGACACTCAGGAGGTAAGGCAGCATCTTTGGAGAGACCAAGGTAAAGTTAACATGTCTACACATGGTCTGACATTTCAGCTCAAGATAGATTAAGACAAAACATCATTTACCTGAAACATTAACCCTGCCTCCATCTGTTGGTTGGCCTGCCGAATGTGCCGATTTATAAACCAGAGCTTGTTGCAACATAGCGTAAGCAAATAAGAAGGTAAGCAATTACGTTTGTTCATATTTGATATTGCTAAGTGCTATGAAGGTGTCATTTAACTTGAGAACAAATGGAACAAAGAAACAGAAATTACTGGGGAAACTCAGCTGGTCTGGCAGCTTCTGTGGAGAGAAAGCAGTCTCATTGTTTTGAGTCTGGTGATGCTTCACCAGACTGATTGTAGCTGGGAAAAGGTGGTATTAATGCTGAAGATGGTGTTTGGGAGGGTGTGAGGGAGGGAGGTGAGCAGATAGATGGAGGCAGAGCCAGAGAGGGAGAGACATGAAAGGAATTAAAGCTGAAAGCAATTCTTGTCATTCACCTTATCTACACCCCTCATGATTTTATAAGCCTCAATAAGGTCACCCTCAACCTCCATGCTTCAGTGAAAAGAGTCCCAGTCTGGAATTAAGAATCTACTGATGACCGATTATCGGAAAAACCCATCTTGTTCACCTAATGTCCTTCAGGGAAGGAAATCTGCCATCCTCACCTGGTCTGTGATTCCAGACCCACAGTAATGTGGTTGACTCTCAATTGTTCTCTGGAATGGCCAAGCAAGACATTCAGTTGTATCAGTCGCTACATAGTCACAAAGAAATGAAACCGGCTGGATCACCTGGTATCATCCTAGGCACTGGAAAAGACAACGGCATAAACAGCCCTGTCAACCCTGCAGAGTCCTCCTCACTAACTTCTGGGGGTTAGTGCCAGAATTGGGACAGCATCATATCTTACAGACAATGTTCCAGACACCACCATCACTATCCCTGGATATGTCCTGTCCCAACAGCAGGACAGACCCAGCAGAGAGGGCAGCACAGTGGTATACAGTTGGGAGGGAGTTGCTCTGAGACCCCTCAACATGAAGTATCTTGGCTTCAGGTTAAACACGGGCAAGGAAATCTCCTGCTGATTACCACATACCGTCCTCCCTCAGCTGATGATTCATTACTCCTCCATGTTGAGCAACGTTTAGAGGAAGCACTGAGTATAGCAATGGCACAAAATGTACTCTGGCTGGGGGTTTTCGATGCCCATCACCAAGAGTGGCCTGGAAGCAGTACCACAGATTGAAATGGTCGGGTCCTAAAGGATATAACTGTTAGATTGAGTCTGTGGCAGGTGGTGAGAGAACCAACAAGAGGGAAAAACATACTTCACTTCATCCTTACTAATCTGCCAGCTACAGTGCATCTGGTCATGACAGTATTGGTCAGAGTGACCACCGCACAGTCCTTGTGGAGACGAGATCCCGCCTTCACATTGAGAATAACCTCCATCATGTTGTGTGGCACTATCACTGTGCTAAATGGGACAGACTTCACACAGATCTAGCAACTCAAGACTGGGCATCCATGAGGCACTGTGGGCCATCAACAGCAGCAGAATTGAACTCCAGCACAATCTGTAACCCCATGGCCCGGCATATCCCCCACTCAACCATTACCATCAAGGTAAGCGATGAATGGAGAGTGCGGGAGGGTATGTCAGGAACAGCTCAGGTTTGCCTGAAGATGAGGTATCAACCTGGTGAAGCCACCAAACAGACTATTTGCACGCCAAACAGTGAAAGCAGCAAGTGATAGACAGAGCTAAGTGATCCCAAAACCATCGGATCAGATCTAAGCTCTGCAGTCCCGCCACATCCAGTCGTGAATGGTGGTGGACAATTAAACAACTCACTGGAGGAGGAGGCTCCACAAATATCCCCATCCTCAATGTTGGAAGAGCCCAGCAGATCAGTGAAAAAGATAAGGCTGAAGCATTTGCAGCAATCTTCAGCCAGAAGTGTCGAGTGGATCATTCAACTCGGCCTCCTCCAGTGCTCCCCAACATTACAGATACCAGTCTTCAACCAATTCGATTCACTCCACGTGATATCAAGAAATGGTTGGAGACACTGGATACTGCAAAGGCTATGCGCCCTGACAACATTCTGGCAATAGTACTGAAGACTTGTGCTCCAGAACTTGCCGCTCCCCTAGACAAGCTGTTCCAGTACAGTTACAACACTGGCATCTATCCGACAATGTGGAAAATTGCCCAGGTATGTCCTGTACATAAAAAACAGGACAAATCCAATCTGGCCAATTACCGCCCCATCAATCTCCTCTCGTTCATGATGGAAGGTTTCAGTAACAGCGCTATCAAGCAGCACCTGCTCAGCAATAACCTGCTCAGTGACGCCCAGTTTGGGCTCTGCCAGGGCCACTCAGCTCCTGACCTCATTACACCCTTGGTTCAAACATGGACAAAAGGGCTAAATTCCAGAGGGGAGATGAGAGTGACAGCCCTTGATATCAAAGCTGTATTTGATCAAGTGTGGCATCAAGGGGCCCTGGCAAAACTGGAATCTATGGGTATCAGGGGGTAAACTCTCCGGTGGTTGGAGTCATACCTGACACATAGGAAGATGGTTGTAGTTGTGGGAGGTCAATCATCTCAGTACCAGGATATCGCTGCAGGAGTTCCTCAGGGTAGTGTCCAAGGCCCAACCATCTTCAGCTGCTTCATCAATGACCATCCCTCCATCATAAGGTCAGAGGTGGGGATGTTCGCTGACGATTGCACAATGTTCAGCACCATTCGCGACTCCTCAGATACTGAAGCAGTGCATGTCCAAATCCAACAAGATCTGGACAATATCCAGGCTTGGGCTGACAAGTGGTGAGTGACATTCGTGACACACAAATGCCAGGCTATGACCATCACCAATAAGAGACAATCTAACCAACACCCCTTGACATTCAATGGTGTTACCATCACTTAATCCCACACTATCAACATCCTGAGAGTTATCATTGACTAGAAACTCAACTGGACTTACCATATAAACAACGAACAGAAACAAAGTTGCTGGAAAAGCTCAGCAGGTCTGGCAGCGTCTGTGGAGGAGAAAACAGAGTTAACGTTTCGGGTCTGGTGACCCTTCCTCAGAACTGATGGTGGCTGGGAAAATGTCAGTTTATATGCAGAAAATAGGGAGGTGGGTGGGGTAGGGAGTAAACGATAGGATAGAGCCTAAAGGGAGAGAAAGACAGTTAGACAGACAAAGGAGTTGCTAACGATCAGACTGGGAGGATGAATAGTTGTTAATGGGGACTGTTAGTGACTAACAACAGTGGGTGTGTAGTGGCAGGCTATGTGGTAACAAGGCCTGGTGTGTGGGGTAGGGGGCTGGGACATGGGAGAGTTTAGGCCCTAAAATTATTGAACTCAATATTGAGTCTGGAGGGCTTTAGGGTCCCCAAGCGGAAAATGAGGTGTTGTTCCTCCAGCTTGCGCTGGGCTTCACTAGAACACTGCAGCAAGCCAGAGACAGAGATGTTGGCCAGTGAGCAGGGTGGTGCATTGAAGTGGCAGGCAACAGGTAGTTCAGGGTCTTTTTGGTGAGCAGAACATAGATATTCTGCGAAGCGGTCGCCAAGTCTACGCTTCGTTTCCCCAGTGTAGAGGAGACCACATTGTGAGCAGCGAATGCAGTAGACTAGATTCTTGGAAGTGCAGGTGAAGTGTTGCTACACCTGGAAAATATGTTTGGGCCCTTGGATACTGGGGAGGGAGGAGGTAAATGCGCAGGTGTTGCACCTTTGCTGCTTACAGGGGAAGGTGCCGTAGGGCTGTGGGGAGGTGTTGGGGGTGAAAGAAGTATGGACCAGGGTGTCCCAGAGGGAACGGTCCCTGCGGAAGGCGGACAAGGGAGGGGAGGGGAATATGTGTCTGGTGGTGGCATCTTGCTGGAGGTGGTGGAAATGGCGTCTGATGATCTTCTGGATGTGGATGCTGGTGGGATGGTAGGTGAGTATAAGGGGAACCCTATCACTGTTGCAGGAGGGAAGAGAAGGGGTGAGGGCAGAAGTGCAGGAGATGGGTTGGACTCGATTGAGGGTCCTGTCAACAACGGAGCTGGGGAATCCTCAGTTAAGGAAGAACGTAGATATTTCAGAGGCTCCCGTGTCGAAGTTGTCCTCATCTGAACATACGCGACGGAGACGGAGGAATTGAGAGAATGGGATGGAGTCTTTACAGGAAGTGGGGTGTGAGGATGTATAGTCCAGGTAGCTGTGGGAGTCGGTGGGTTTGTAATGGATATTAGTGGCCAGTCTATCCCCAGAAATGGAAACAGAAATGTCGAGGAAGGGAAGGGAGGAGTCAGAGACAGACCAGGTGAAAGTGAGGGTGGGGTGGAAATTGGAGGCGAAATTGATGAAGTTTTCCAATTCCAGGCGAGAGAGGGAAGCAGCAGCAATGATATCATCAATGTACCGGAGAAAGAGTTGTGGGTGGGGGCCGGAATAGGACTGGAACAAGGAATGTTCCACGTACCCCACGAAGAGACAGGCATAACTAGGGCCCATACGGGTACCCATGGCAACCCCTCTTACCTGAAGAAAATGAGAGGAGTTGAAAGAGAAATTGTTGAGGGTGAGGACAAGCTCAGCCAAGCGGAGGAGGGTGGTGGTGGGTGGAGATGGTTCAGGTCTTTGCTCCAGGAAGAAGCGGAGAGCCCTAAGACCCTCTTGGTGGGGAATGGATGTGTAAAGGGATTGCACATCCATGGTAAAGAGGAGGAGGCTGGACCTTGTAAACTGGGAGTTTTGAAACCGGCGTAAGGCGTCAGAGGAATCATGGATGTATGTGGGTAGGGATTGGACCGGGGGGAGAAGACTGAGTCAAGGTAGGAGGAGATAAGTTCTGTGGGGCATGAGCAGGCTGAAACAATGGGTCTGTCTGTACAGTCTGGTTTGTGGATTTTTGGCAGGAGGTAGAGACGAGCTGTACGGGGTTGGGGGACTATTAGCTTGGAAGCGGATGGGGAGAGATCACCGGATGTAATGAGATCCGTAACTGTAGTGGATACAACGGCCTGATGTGCCATGGTGGGGTCCTGGTCCAGGGGAAGGTAGGAGGAGGTATTTGACAGCTGGCGCTCAGCCTCTGCAAGGTAGAGATCAGTACACCAGACTACAACAGCACCACCCTTATCTGCAGGCTTAATAATAAAGTCAGGGTTAGATCTGAGTGCACGGAGTGCAGTTAGTTCAGAGGGAGATAGGTTGGATTTGTTGAGAGGGACAGTGATATTGAGGCAACCGATGTCACGTCGACAGTTCTCAATGAAAAGATCGAGTGCAGGTAAAAGGCCGGAGGGAGGGGTCCAGGTGGAGGGAGAGTGTTGGAGTTGGGCAAAGGGGTCTGTGGGATGGGGAGAGGACTGTTGTTCAAACAAATGAGCACGGAGGCGAAGACGGTGGAAGAACAGTTCGTCATCATGTCGTGCCCGAAATTCATTCAAGTAACGAAATTCGTTACCATGTAAACACAATGGCTACAAGAATAGGTCAGAACCTAGGAATACAGCGGCGAGTAAATCACTTGTGATGGCATACTCCCCACTTGCCTGGATGAGTGCAGCCCGAACAACACTCAAGAAGCTTGACACCATCCAGGACAAAGCAGCCGCTTGATTGGCACCACATCCACAAGCATTCACTCCCTCCACCACTGATGCTCAGTAGCAGCAGTGTGTACTTTCTACAAGATGCCCTGCAGAAACTCACCAAAGATCCTCAGACAGCATATTCCAAACCCACAACCACTTCCATCTAGAAGGACAAAGGCAGAACCTTCACGTTCCCCTCCAAGCCACTCATCACTGTGACTTGGAAATATATCGTTATTCCTTCACTGTCACTGGGTCAAAATCCTGGAACTCTCTACCTTATAGCATTGTGAGCCAACCCACAGCACAGACTGCAGCGGTTCAAGAAGGTATGGGCAATAAATGCTGGCCAGCTAGCGATGCCCACATCCCGCAAATGAATTTGAAAAGAAACTCAGAAACTGAGTTTTTCAATCTCCATCTTTGTGCACCAACATGTCAGACTGTCTGATCATTTCAAGCCTCAGCATTTCTGCCTCCAAAACCATGACATGTTGGCCAAAAGTGATTTTTTTCTTAACATTATTCGCTACAAGAAAAAATACATTTTTTGTTTTTCGTGTGTGTGCGTGTGCGTGCGTGTGTGCGTGTGTGTGTGTGTGTGTATGTGTGTGTGGGTGGGTGGGTGGGTGTGTGTGTGCATGTGTGTGTGTGTGCATGTGTGCGTGTGTGTGTGTGTGTCTGTGTGTGTGCGTGCATGTGCGTGTGTGTATTATGTTACTTCCATAATATTTATGTTATTTTCACCAATTTTACTTCTTTGTAGGCTAAGTTTGATTCATAATAAATCAATAATGTTGAGCTTTATTAAAGAAACCTAATTAATGGACCATTTAAAGTTAATACAAGACAGACATACAATTGGCCATATCAGGAACCTAATAAACCAATCAGATTTGTGCCATGACCTCCAGAGCAATGGGGCTAGAGAGAGAAGGTGCTGTCTCAGTCATAACGTTATGTTTTCTTTATTCATTGAAGTTATTGAAAGGCATCAAACAATGAGAGCCTGGCTATCAAAATAATTATGATACTAATCCAGGGTATTCTATTGTGCAAAGATAAATGGATTCAGTTGCTTGAAATTTGATGCAGGTTTGTCTAAGTTTTGAACAGTTAATCTGGAGGTTGCAAGGAATTGTGTAACTTGTGATGCTTATCTGCAAACAAAAATAACAATTCAGATGTACCATTTTCATTGAGGGCATGTTGAGAGAGCAGAAATCACCTAAACCTCTGACCTCTATTTGATTTTGTGAGCAACTTTTTCATCTTTGCTTTCCACAAGTTAGTTTTCTTTTTGTTCCCTGTGTTCTTCAAGTAGTTTCCCATAATCTTACTGGAGTCTTTCCGAACACCTTCTCTCCTTAGTGTCTTTTTCATGAGCCTTGTTATTTTGTTTCCCAATCTTAGTGACCAGAATCAATTTGAAATTCAATATTATGCTTTCCGATCTTTGCAAAATATTATCAAAAACATCAACTATTTGTGCCTGACTTTGTGAAGCAACCACAAAATGTATTATCCCTTCCAGTAATATCCAGTAAAAATTCAGTTTGAATCTCAAGGACAAAATAAAACAAATTTCAACTGTGGTTATAATCAGTCGCTGTTAAATGAGAAAATGCTTCCACTCAGCAATGATGTAAACTGCAAACACATGGACAATGATAGCACCATCTGCAGTATCATACATTGTGCTATATCCTCACTCTTAACTGCGTGACTCCCTCAGAAAAGCAAAGAAGAGGGAAGAACACAGGTTAGTTTGCGGGTAAGATTAAGAAATCCCACTCCAACCATAGAGGCGATCAAAAATAGCCCAGACGATCACATTGGCTCTCATATACCTATGCCACACCAACCTATTTCAACGAGATGATCTAAGGTTAAGCCAGAAGTAGGATGTGCTCCTTTTCAAAAGGAAACACAGTTACAGGGCCTTGGAAGACAGATTGAGACTGGAGCTAACTGGGAGCTTTTGCAATGTGGTGATACATGACCTCGTTCTGCGCTCTCTCATTCTATAACTCAATGAAGGAATTATTACAAATTGTTATCCATTGTGAATGAATCATTGTGTAGTGCTTCTCTTAATTTGAAATCTAATTTGCATAGAACCCTTCAAATGGTTGAAGGAGTGCTATTAAGGAGGAAAGAGCTGGAGGCCAGGCATACTGTATGGAAGTGCAGATGTGCAATGTGAGGCTGTCATTGGTAATGAAAGGCAAAATTAGAACTGATTTTGTAGTCTGCAGAAATTAAAGAAAAGGGGTCAATAAAAAGTATTCATGTATTTTGCGTTAATTATATTTCTTTTCTTCAACCCACAAATAAGTAATTCTGTTTCAAGAACCAGATGGATTTTATTCATTATTGTCATTTATTTCACAGCGAACAAAAAATGAAAATGCAAAATTTCCTATTGATACATATATTAAGAATAATAAAGCACAATGTCTGATTCAATACATCTTGATATTCTTCAGAAATGCCAAGGATTAGCATTTGTCTATATTTGGATTACTGAAATCAAAGGTCCAAACTATAAACATTACCAATGTTGCACTTGACACAGCTTTGAATAGCAGTTGATATGTAAACCTGAGACAACAAGGTGTAGAGCTGGATGAACACAGCAG
>NC_063333.1:147570493-147591389 GCF_021869965.1 Rhincodon typus | reverse complement strand
CTGCTGTGTTCATCCAGCTCTACACCTTGTTGTCTCAGATTCTCCAGCATCGGCAGTTCTTACTATCTCTGATATGTAAACCTGTTTAGATTTTTAACAGCCCATAGACACATCGTTAAAAGTACTATACCAATTCACCATTATACCAACTGGCCAACTTCCAGTAACACGGATATTCCGATATTTGGCCTTTACATTTGGAAAAGGTAACAGAAGATCCCCGAAACAGCTCAGTGAGTCAGCGTGGCATCTGTTGTGGTAAATAACCACACAGATCAGATAAATTCCTGGCGCTATTATTGGTCTGTGTACCATTATCTGATCTCACACTGATGGGAAGTGGAGATGTTACAATGACCTCAGGGAATTTAAAAATGATAACAATAACAAACTGGCAAACATGTGTCATCTTTCACAACTTCAGAATGTTCCAAAGGAGCTCACAATTAATGAACCAAATTTCAAAGAGGAGCCACGTTGACCTCTAAATGTTAACTGTTTCTCTCTTCACAGATGCTGACAAACTTGCTGAGTTTCTCCAGCTTTTATTTCCCATCTCCAGCATATGCTATTTTTCTGTAAATGATTCAGTGTGGTTCGAATGCAATACTGCTTCAAGGTGAGAAATGCTGGAAGCCAATTTGTGCGCAGTACACTCCCACAAACATTGAAATTCTGACTAAATAATAAGTTTATCTCAAAAAAAGTTGATGTTAACTGAGGGCTAGGTATCCCCAAGGACACACGGGGTCAATTCCCTTGTGTTTCTTCAAAATAGTGCATTTGATCTTTACAGCTATCGGAGCAGGTAGCTGAGATCTCTTAGAGACCACAACATCTCCCTCACTCCCACACAGCTCCCTATTATACTTCTTCACTACTGCACTAAAATATCAGCCAAAAATTTTATCTTCACGTTGAGCAACCAAACTCCATACACGATTAGATAATTGTCCCATTCTGTGTGATACCAACACTCTGGGAGGGATGATGGGTGCTCCTCCAGGGCAGGTTTAGTGGCAGATGGAGGCATTTCATCAGCTAAGGGGGTTGCAGATGGGGGCCCCAGTGTTTTCTCTGACGTTTCTGAGGAGAACAGAGGACAGTCTTCCTGTGCCCCAGCCCACCGAGACTCATAAATGGGCAATTAATGCCCACGGAAAAAACACTGCTAGGGTTAACCAAGCGAAACAAGCAAACCCTGGCACATCTGCTTTTGGGGCTTCTAGGAGCCAGTAAAAGTCTCCATCCTTTCCTTGTTGCTGACCACTCCTCAAAGCCCCACTTCTACCTCCCCCCTTCCCTATGACTCCCAGCCATTGCTCACCTGTGCCCAGCTGGGTACCTTGTGGGTGTTGTTCCAGCAGACAACACCTCCTGCCCTAGGCTCTGCTCTGCCCTAGATTGGTTGGCAGCCCTCGTCAGGCAGGGCATCAGCCCCCCTGGGGTACGTGAACCCTGATGCTGGTCTTTTAAATGTTTGAATGCTGCAAGATGCAGTGGGTCTTCCTGAAGAATGATGGCTTTGGGGGTCTCACTGATTTGAAGCTGATTGTTGAGACCATTCTCCTCAGCCGCACAGGATTCTAGCAGTGTCTCATCACCACAGTGGCTGGGAATATTTCTACAGAGAAGGCAGCTCAAAAATCAACTAAACCATGAGCATTAGATGTGAATGTCTGATTAATGCTTAAGAAAAAGTATTGAATAATCGGCAAATAGAGCGAGGAAGTGAAATTAGAGAAGACTTGCGGGGTGAAAAATGACAGGCCAAATATGCTTCCTCTACACCTACATTCCCTGTGATCATTCAAATCCAGTAAAAGAAATAAAACAATGCTGAAGAGATTGTGAATAACTCTCATTCTGAAACTACTAAATCAGCAAAGCATGCAGAGTCAGAGCCAACATTTCATCAAAATGGAGGAAAAGTACCAAGTCATTTGGAATATCACTGCAAGTCCTGAACAAATTCGCTCTAAAATCTACCTGCGTAATGGAATAACTTGTTGAATTTTCTGACTGGGAACACGCACAACTATGAAAGACTAGACCCACATATCAGCCAGTATTTCACAGTGATCATTGTTCAAATATTCCTCAAACTGCTTAGTTTAATAGACAACTTGACAATATTTAATCCACTCACTGAGAGGTTAATGACGGATTGGTGAGTAAGACATTTCAAGAAAGCCACTTGCCCACACTTGGCTGGCAAAAGGATCTGGATTACATATAAGTGCTGAGATGATATAAACACTGGAGCTAATGGCATTCTTCAAATACAGGAGCAAACAAACTCACAAGTCCAATTAAAAAACACAAACAAAAATTAAAGCAAGGAAAATTAATTTAAAATGAATATGAAAGTATAAAACAAGGAAGTCAGCTGCAAAGACTGAACAGCAGCCCAGCAGAAGTGCACCTATTAAGGTCCTGAGTGAAATAAGATGGTGTAATCAAGGCATGAATGGTTATATGTGCTGGAACCTGTTCTTCACCATTGGCTACAGATCAGCTGCTCTGTGAAAAGAAGTGGCGAGTGTGTTGGCAATTGAACTCGAAACAATTGCATAGATCTGATGACCAGACCTACAGTCCTGGAGAAAAAAGACCTTTCAAGAAGCAAAATATTAATAGGAAGATGGGATCAGGAGTCGGCCATTCAGACCATCAAGCCTGATCTACTATTCAATGAGATCATTGCTGATCTGTGATTGCATTCTATATAACAATCTTTAGCCCATAGCCCTAAATATGTTTGGATAACAACAATGTACCAAACTCAAATTTAAAATTAACAAGTAATGCAGCGGCAATTGCTATTTGCAGAAGAGAGTGTAAAACTTCTCCCAATTGGTGTTTGTTGAAGGCTTCTCTAATTTAAATTATGAATGATTTGGGACTGCATCATTTGCTCCTAGACTCCCTGGTTAGCAGAACTAGTTTCCCTCCAACTACTCAGTCAGGTCCCCTCAATATCTTCAAAACTTTAATCAAATCACTCTGAAATCTGAAGATTGCAACTGTAGTTTGTGTAATCTTTCCCCGTAATTTGTCCAGGAATCATTCTGATGGGTCTCTGTTGCACTTGCTCCAAGATCAATATATTCTCTTGGTGTGCAGTCTACAGGATGAATTCTAATCAGAGCTTTTATACATCTATACATCTAAACCTGTTGAATTTTAGTCCTCTAGGTTAAAAATTCAATGGTTCAGTTGTTATGCAATGATCTACATTCACTTTTGGCAATGGTGGTGTTTCCTGCACAATGGTTGCGGACTAGAGGGAACATTGGAAGTATATAGACAGGACATGCTCCCCCTGTTAAATCTCTGCTGTGTAAACTATGGCCTGAGCCTTTGCTCCTGAGATGGGAACACAATTTGGAAAACAACGTTAGAGTGCATGCCCTGGAGAGTCAGAGATTTTTGTTCATGCTGTGAGATGAGTGAGCAGGCAGGTAATTGTAGAAGAGTTTGGAAATATTCTCAAAAGCTGCTGAGTGGGGAGGCAGACAAGGGGACAGGCCCACTTCAGTACTCTGGTGTTTTTCCCAGAAGTAAAAGGCCATTAAAAACAAAACAAACAAACAAGCGTCCTCCAGCCCTCAATGTTCACACCTCCACATCTCCTCTCAATTTTTCCTGTGTCCCATCCATACTAGCCTGCACCATCTTATAACCAATACCCCATGGCTACACACGTAATCAAGACCCCTCTTCACCCCTCAAGGCCCATTGCACGTCACTTTAAAGGATAATTGACTGAATATGGTCAAATATGGACATCTACCAATAGCACTTCAAAATACACATTTATTTTCCAAAATAGAGTTCCCATCCTCCCTGTTGAAATCAAATGCTCAACAACGTGGGAGATGGAAGAGCAATCTTATATCATGCCATGATATATTACCATCCTGAAACCTGCATCTTCCACAGTCTAAATCACACAGGCTGACACAAACATCCAGCAGTAGTGGAGATGAAAGGAATTATGAAATTATATGTTTTCACTACAGACATCAGATTGAAAATTGTGATACTTATACATATAATCAGTGTAAACTGCCCAAGATAATTGTTTTAATCTGGATTATTGTTCATTACCAAATCAGTGCATTCCAATGTTTTACGCTTTTATTACTGTCTGCCTAATCTACACAATTACATCTCAGTTGCAGTGTTGCTGGAATCAAGTGTGTATTTTGTTGTTTACTTTGATATGCTGATTCTTGCTTCTTTTGAGAGTCAGTGAAACATTAGTTCTTGTTTGATTCAATCTGTCAGAGTCACCATAAAACTTTCAGATGATAACATTTATTGGGGATTAAAGCACCCTTGAGTGATTTGACAAAAGAGTTTCTCATTTTATCACCTCACAGTGAAACTTATGAAGCATTAAAAAGCTGTTTGTAGTTCAATCACCACTTTTGGAAAAAAAATATACATAATCCAAAGTATTTATTAGCATTTACTTTCTCATAAATGTAATGTTCTTTAATAGCCCCTGAATACCAAAATCAGAATGGAAAAGGGAACTAGAAGCTGTTGTACTTGATTTCAAAGACTAGAATGTTAGCTTTGCTTCCAAAATGCAAGAGTTCATAATTGCCAGAGCGTAATGTGAACATCATTAGTCTAAATTCAATTCAGTAAACTATCACTTTAAAATGATCAATCAGTAAATTGCACTTGTTTTAAGAGCATTTCTATTGTGGTGAGGACTATTGATTTTTATGAAAATAATGTAGAGCCACACTGTGTACAGCAGGTTGTATCTGAGAGGCAGGGTCTAGGTCCCAGCTTTAGGTGAGATTACCATCAGGGTCACCTCTCATCCTCCTGCTGCTCGACAACTGCTGATCACAAGCCAGCTCTGAAAAACGTTGTACCAAGCAGAGCAGCATGCCAATCGACAGAAAGAAGGAGTCACCAGGGAGTTTCACGGCAGGCCACAAATCCATGCCTTTTACCAAATGGCTACTGAGTAGCACTAGTCAAGGTCATTGGTATGCCGCATTGTTTTCCTGACGCACATCCAGAATCCAGGAGTGGGCCCGCGGGACAATGATAGAAGATAGAACTGGGTCTCAGAAATCTACCAAGTCAAGGTTAACGAAATTTAGCTCTGTTGCTTTAATGTAGAGTTCCAGGTGGAGGATCTTGCTTATGAGACAGAGATCACTGAGGTCATGGTTGCTAGTTTGATGATGATGCTATTATCTAACAGCAGGTTAGTTGACCTCACAGCCAGATAGAGTGATTGAAACTGACTCCAATCATGCTAATGAATGTTCCATGTGAGATTTAATATTTTAGCGACTCAAGAAAAGCAACTGTTTCTCTATCTGAGATGATTCCCCTGGACTCATTCAGGAATTTGTTGCTGGAACTTATAGGCTAATATTCCAGCTGTTCAGGTTTACAATGAAATCAATTCAAAGCTCCTGGTCAATGATCGGTCACCACGTGGGAAATCAGTACAGTCCAAAATAAAACTTGGTGTGCCTCAGTTCTGCACTCCAGTGTTTCAGAAAAATGTGGTTAATTGTTGAATAATAACTCATTTCATGAATGAGGGAAAACAAAATGGTGCAAATACACATGTAAAGTAATGACAATAATCTATTTGTAGGGTCAGAACAATAGAACTATGACATTTCACTGAAATGAAAACAATTAATCAGCCCATCACAGCTACACCAGCATTTTGGAATAGTTTGCCACTTACTCCTGTTATCCAAGCCCTTTTAAAGTTTTTGGTTTCAATTGAAAGAAAATTTGTTCCAAATTATCAAATGAGTGGAAGCAGTATTATATGGTAATGTCTTGAGACTGGTAATCCAGAAAACCTGGTTAATGTTCTGGGCATATAGATTCAAATTCCAACCTGATAGAGGATGTAATTTGAATTTAAAAACAAATGTGTAATTTCAACAAAAAACTAGTGTGATGGTGACCATGTAACCATTATCTTGAAAATTCAATCATGTGGTGTAAAACTTTATTAAGCCACATTTGGAATATTGTGTCTTGTTCTGGTTGCCAACCTATAAGAAGGATGTGGAGGCTTTAAATAGGGTGCAAAAGAGGTTTACCAGGGTGTTACCCAGATTGGAGCATATTAGCTATAAGGAGAGGTTAGACAAAAGTGAATTGTTTTCGCTAGAGCGTTGGAGGCTGAGGGACAGCTTAGAATAATATAAAATTGTAAGAAGTATGGATACAGTGGATAATCAGAATCTGTTTCCCAGGGCGGAGTGTCAATTTCTAGAGGGTGAATAGGTTTAAAGTGAGAGGGAGAAAGTTTAAAGGAGATATGTGAGAAACATTTCTTTACACAGAAGATGGTAGTTGCCTGGATTGTGTTGCCAGGGGAGGTGATAGAAGCAGATACGATAACAATGTTTAAGAGAAAGTTAGACAGACATGTGAACAGGCAGGGAATAGAGAGGTATTTAAAGTTTTGGCAAAGGTCTGTAGCTCGGGTTGTGGGTGAGGTTGTTGGCTTGCTCGAGCTGGCTTAATCTGGTTCAGATGTTTCATCACCATGGTAGATGACACCATCAATGGAGCCTCCGATGAAGCGATGTTATTCTACTCTGCTTGGACGTTATACTGCCCGGTCCATTATGGTGAGTAGTGTCATTTCCAGTTTTGTATTGTCTGGGTTTGTATATGGGTCCAATTGTATATGTTTGTTGATTACATTACAGGTGCAGAACCATGCCTCTAGTAATTCCCGTGCGTGTCTATGTTTGGCTTGGGCTGATATGGTTACATTGTCCCAGTTAAACAGATAGCCTTCATTGTCTGAATGTACCGATATTAAGGAGAGTTCATCGTGCCGTTTTGCTGCTAGCTGATGTTCGTATATTCTGATGGCTAGTTTCCTTCCTGTCTGTCCGATGTGTTGTTTCTGGCAGTTGTAGCGTGGTATTTTGTAAACCACGTTCGTTCTGCATGTTGTGGGAATGGGGTCTTTAATCCTTGTAAGTGTTTGTTGTAGAGCGGCTGTGGGCTTGTGGGCCACCATGATTCCTAGTGGTCTTAAGAGTCTTGTTGTCAGTTCTGATATGTTCCTGATGTAGGGCAGTGTGGCCATTGTGTTAGGGCGTACTGTGTCCTCCTGTTGTTGTCTGTTATGTAGGCATTTGTGGATGAAGTTGCAGGGGTATCTGCCTCATTTTTCTAATCACTTTAAATCCGTCCTCTCTGGTTTTTGATCATTCCTCCAATGGGAACAGTTTCTGCTCTGTCCAGACCCCTCATGCTTTTGAGCCTCTGTATCAAATTTTATTTCAATTTCTCTTCAAGCAGAATAGATGTAGCATCTTCAAACTCCCTACGTAACTGAAGTTCCTCATCACTGGAAGCTTTCTTATAAATCTTTTGTTCACCTTCTCTAACATCTTCACATTCTTCCTAAAGTGAGGTGCCCAGACCTAGATGTAACTGTCTAGTTGATGCTGAAACAGGATTTTATACAAGTTTAACTCAATGTCCTTGAGAGGGACCTACCACCAAAAGCAGGTTCTTCTTTGAGATAGTAGCTATCTTCTAATATATTAGTTGTAAAAAGCTTGTCTGGCAATTTTGAGGCTAGCACCAGAAGGCTACTATGAAGGCAGTCAGCTTGTTTTAACAAACTTAGAATCATACAATCCATACAGTGCGGAAGAAGGCCATTCAGCCCATCTGAAGGCCATCCCATCCAATTCCTGTAACCCTGCATTTCCCATAGAAAATCCACTTAACCTGCACATCTTAGGACTGTGGGAGGAAACCAGAGCACCAAAAGGAGACCCACACAGACACAGAGGGAATGTGTAAACTCCACACACACAGTTTCCCAAGGGTGGAATCAAACTCAGGCCCCTGGAGTTGTGAGGCAGCTGTGCTAGCCACTGAGCCAGTGCAACACATGTTCCCACACATCTTTCAGGGAACTTATCCCAACTAATACATATCCATGATTACAACTCTCCAATATGTCATTGACTGTTAATATCTTTGGGGCACCAAAATGTTGGTAATATGCACAAAAAATAAAACAAAACTCTGGATGCTGGAGATCTGAAACTCAACAGGTCTGGCAGCCTCTGTGAGAAGATATCAAAGATCATGTTTTTACGTTGGTAATGTACACTTGCCCACAGTCCGAGACCAATGAAGAAATGCAATTTTGGTTCAACATTTACTTGAATAGTCCACCGACACAAAATAAAAATGAAGTTTGTAATGAAGTTTGATGAACAGATCTTTTATGGTCATGAAGCAACTATTGGGTATCACTCTAATTCATAATTCATCATGGACTACACATAGTGATACCATATTCCCTTCCTCATAAACTTAGGGCACTAAGTAACAACACAGCATGCAAATGATTGGTTTCAAGTCTGGATTTAAATACTGTTAAAATGAAATACCATCAACCTGAAAAATTAACTTTGTTTTTCTTATTGCAAATGGACCTGCTGTGTATCTCCAACATTTTCTGTTTTTATTTCAGATAGTCAACATCCACAATATTTCTTTATATATTAAACATATATTTTTAAAAATGTGCCTAAGAAAAATTTAAAAATCACTAAATCGTATTCTATAAATTTAGGTATCTTCCTTTGATCCATTACTTCTGGGTGATCAATGAAACTCTGATGCCAATTAAAATTGCTAAATGATCATGAAAAACAACAGCACACATTATTCTTTTTCATTTTTTATGTTAATCATCTTGAAATGTTATTTGTAACATCGATGTAACAAATTTGATATTTGTCATCAATGAACTCAATACATTTGAATCACTTTATTTTTCAGTTCAATTCCAAATAATGGCAAAAAAACATATTCAATGTTATTTTGTACCAATCATTTACTTCACTAGATTTCTCCAGTGGAAGTTGTAGACTCGTAAACAATTTCCTCAGCTCAAACTTATCTGAATGATCTATGGTGATCTTGTACAACTTTGCCTTGGAGCTTTTCACATTTATCACCCATTAATGATCCATGGTCACACAACAGCAGAAAAGCTTTGGAATAACTTAATGAAAAGAAAAGAAACGAGTGTGCACTAGTGATGTGTCTTCTGCAATAACAGCAACTCAAATGCCTTGGGTTTCCCAATTACACATCAAACTGTCAACAACCTGAGATATTTCACTTTGGATTTTACAAATTTGCTGTGTTCTGTGTGTCTTATTGATTACTTTTCTGACAAACAAAACAAATCCATAATGTGGAAAATCCCAGTAATGCACAAATAGTTATGGTATTTAGATCCCGCTTTCATTAATCTTCTGATATAAACCATTTGAAAGGGAGGCCAAATTCAGATGAAGATATTATTTTCTAGAATGTGCACAATTTCCACAATATTTTGTGCTGCACCTTGCCATTTTCAGGTTTTAAAAAAATCTGATGATCCAGATTATACTGTACAGAAACACATTTCCACTACAAATGTCAAAATAGTAATTTTCATATACCTATAATCAAGTCACTTTAGTTCTTACATCTTTGCCAACAACCATGTTTAATAACACAATGGAGAAATAGAATTGGACTGATAACTAGTAACATTCATACCAGGAAAGTGCCAGGTAATGATGATTTCCACCAAGAAGAATCTAATATCCTCATATCCCCTTGACAGTCAATGGCATTAGCATCACTGAATGCACCAACTTCCACAACCTGGGGCAATTACTTGGTCTGAAATTTAACTGAACCAATCATATATGAAGAATTATGCTGAAATCCTAAGTTTGGATCATTAGTTGGACAAGTAATGTCACAACCAACTTGTGGAAAATGTGCTGATTCTTGAGCCTCACTACTCCCAGGATAACCACAAAAATTAATGACTTAATCAAGGCATGCAAAGCTCCCTATTTCCTGTCTAATTGAATCAGGTTTGGAGAAAACACTCCAGGTTTCTATACTTAGCAAGAATTACTGTTCATGACAAACAAATGTGCTTTAGCCACAGTTGAACATAAACTATCAGCATATAACCTGACAACTTGAAACTCTTAAAAACAAGCCTGCACTCACTCACAGACAAAAAAACAATAGTGTTATAGGTGGAGAAAAAGTACTGGGAATCAGATGTCACTAACACTGATCCACAAGATTTAATGAGATGTTCCTTCTGCTTTCTAATACTTTCCTTTCTCTGGTCTCCTTCTTAGGTTCTTTCAGTTCACCACAGGATCCACAGGATGAATAATTGCAAAGTCTTTGAGTTTGTGGTGAAAGGCAATGGATTTGAGGGACTGGTGGGAAGGAATAGCTGTCTTGGGGATTTAGTTATGTTTAATGCAAAGAGATAAAAACACAGCCAGCTTCTTCGAGTCTGGAAACCATTGCCTCAGTATCATTTGATCCTCACCAGCCAGGAACCAATCAGTCAAATGGTTCTTATCAGGCTGACAACGTTTGGCATTCACGATTGCACCAATCAGGTATCAGTTGCTGGGTGAATCTTGCTTTGCACACACAGCCTGATGCCATGCACTGCTGTCTCTCCTCCCCCACAGTTGGCAAAGCAGCAGTACAAATGTAACTCACAATGCATTCTAGCAACTTGCTTTAAAGTAACACAGCAAATCCTTGGTTTTATAATAATCCTTCTCCCATTTCAGCCCGTAATCACAAAGTACAATAAAAATATATAATCTTTACAAGAAAAAGAACATGTGCACTCAATGCATTAGTTTGAAGTCAACAGAATAGTTTACAGCCATTCTCTGGTCTGCTTCTCTGGGCAATGCATTGGCCAAACAGACTCAACTAATTATTTTCTTAAAAAGGTATTGCAGTTAATTGTCAATCATCAGTTAACTGTTACATTTGCCCTGACAACACCTCTACCAATAAGAATCAACTTGACAACCAATCAAAACTATCCTCATCAGGCTGATGAAGGGTCTAGGCCCGAAACGTCAGCCTTTCTGCTCCTATGATGCTGCTTGGCCTGCTGTGTTCATCCAGCCCTGCACCTTGTTGTCTCGGATTCTCCAGCATCTGCAGTTCCTACTATCTCTAAAACTATCCTCATGTTGATTTTCACCTTGGATTTGTAATCTTGTGAACTTTCCTAATGAGAGAAAAATTTTGACAAAATAGGTTTGATAGAAGAGGTTTTGACAAAATATGTCTTTTTTTTCAAGCAATACTGAAGTTGATTTTGTTCAGTTCTGAGGAAGGGTAACTCCACCTGAAACGTTAACTCTGATTTCTCTTCACAGGTGCTGTCAGACCTGCTCAGCTTTTCCAGCAATTTCTGTTTTTGTTAAAGTTTATTTTGTTTGTCCAAACTGTGGAATCTTGTGACTTTATTCACATTAGTTCCTGAGAATTCAAACTTTGTCAACTTAAAAATCAAATAAACGTTGCTGATCTCTAAACAGATTGTCAGATAAATTTGGCTATCTGATCCAGGAACAAGTTTGACTTTTGTTCACTTGCCTGGAAGAATATGGTCCAACAATAATCAAGGAGCTCAACGCCATCCAGGGCAACGTGTAATACTGGTTAGTACCCTGCACATTAACATAAGCATTCACTCCCTCCATGAATGTCATTGGTCCCAACTACAATCATTCCTTCAACATCACCTCCTAAGCCTGTGACCTTTGTTGCCACATAAATGGTACAGGTAGCAATTGCATGGGAACTGCAACAAGTTCAACTCAATGTCATAGGAGATAAGAACATATATAGTAGGAGTAGGTCATTCAGCCCTTGAGCATGCTCTGCCATTTAACATTGAAGACAAACAAAGATGCTAGAAATCACAATGGATTAGATAGCATCCATGGAGAGGGAGCATGCTAACGTTTCGAGTCTAGATCCAGTGTAATTTTAAGCACTTTTTTTTGTTTCAGTACAGTGTCTGTTATAATTTGCTCCACCATTTAATACAATGATGGCTGATCTTATCTCGCCTCCTTCTACTTTTCTGCCTACTCCCTGTAACCCTTTAACCCACTTTAAAATCATTGCAACTTCACTGTCGCTGGGTCAAAATCCTGAAACTCTCTTGCTAACAGGGTGTGGTTTGGTTCACCAGCTACCAGCTCACCACCAGCTTCTGCAGAGCGATAAACATTGGCCTTCCCAATGGAGTTCACATCCCATGAATTAATTGCCATCCAGTTGCCAAAGAATAAAAACACAGGCTGTCAGGTAAAAGAGTATGAATTGAGAAGGATAAGTGGGTAAAGCATTGAGCTGAGCATTAATATGATTTAAACTTTCTCTTGCACTGAGCCACAAGGTTTATGGTGAGTATATTATGCAGTATCACACAGTTAAATCCTGTTACAGATATTTATTATCACTAATCCCCTTCTATTTAAGTGGAAAGCTCTTCTTTGGCTTCAACTAGAAACCAAGAGGTTGCAAGAGGTCTCAGACCTCAATAAGGTGAACTTCTGATAAGCACAACAGTAACTTGATGAGCCCCACAAGGCATTAGCAACAAGATCTGACAGTTTTTTTCTTAATGTCAGCCTATAGCTTATTACTTGCTCACATAACAATGATGTTCATCTCATTCACATTTAAGCCTTGATCCCTGTGCCCGTCCTTAAGGGAATGCTTGATTTTCAGCCAGAATCTGGTATTTGCAACATTAATAATTTATAACAGTATGAGAAATGTAATTGAATTGGAAAGAGTCTTGTCTCATACAAAGTTGCAACAACCATTCCAAAATAAAAAAAAATAATGATTTGTTATATTTGAGTTTTGAGGGCTAGGTTACAGTCCAAATTCTATATTAATTCAGGTATATTTATTCATTAGAATATGTGTGCTATTGTTTTTAATATACATGGATATGGCCTAAATTCCAGGCAACATATGTTGCTTGATTCTCATGGTATTCAATTATTCACTTCTACTGATTTAGCCTGGAGTTAAAGCTTAATCCAACTGTAATCTGTCTTCACAAATCAAATAATGTAAGCAGTCAACATATATTCTACACAGTTTGCTCATATTAAGTAGGAAACAACACTCTTCATAAAACAGTCTCACATTTGGTGTTTTTCTAAATATTTTTTGGTGTCAATAGCTTTATAAATAATACCTCAAAAGGATACATGCTTGAATTGACTGTCGCTCTCACAGTTTATAACAATGACATCTCCCCACAGCAGATAGGATAACCCTTTGTCTCTCTCTGATGTCCTCTAATGACCTTAATGAAATTAATGTTTTCTTCCCCTCAGTGCCATTTCATGAAGGTAAAGCTTAATATTGCGTTATTACTTTGACCTGAAGCCCCCCATCTGGCACTGCTTCATGTCATCACTAGAAATAAATCACAAGGAAAAGAAGTCCTCTAGTCTTTCAGCACCAGTCACAACAAGAGATTGGTTTTAATCTGCACCTTGTTTTAATGCATATAATTTGCAGTGAGTTATAATCCAGAATGTGATGCCTGAAAGGGACATAGAAGCAAAGTCAATAGTAACTTCCAAAACAGAACTTTATGAACACTTGAGGCAAAAACAGTTAAATGAAGATGAATCAGTGAGCGGGCTGAGGAAATTGCCCCCTTGAAAAGAGATGGCTTTAAGGAGACAGAGACTGGCTGATTTGGCCTCCTGTGTGTTGTCGTTCAATTGTTCTATACGTATTAAGCATTTAACCAGAACCAGGATATTTATTTACAAACTTAATACAACAATGTCTGACCACACTGTTTACATTCATGCCACACAAGTGCTAAGTAACGATCACCTCCAACAAGAGAGAATCTAATAATCACCCCTTGACATTGAGTGACATTGTCATTGCAGAAACCGTCACTATCAACACCCTGGAAGTTATCATAGACCAGAACCTGAACTGGACCAGCAATATAAATACAGTGGATACAAGTACAGGTCAGATATTGAGAATTACGTGGCAGATAACTCATAGAGTCATAGAGATCCACAACTCAGAAAAAAGGCCATTTGGTCTATCACATTCAGACCAATCTGAAGCAACCAACTAACTATTCTAATACCATTCTCCAGCACATGGCCCATAACCTCGCATGCCTTGGCTTCCCAAGTACACATCTAAATGCTTTTGAAGTATGATGAGCGTTTCTGTCTTTCCCACCCTTACAGGCAGTGAGTCCCAGTGTCCCTACTGCCCTCTGGGTGAGATGTTTTTCCTCACATCTTCTCGAAACCTTCCGCTCCTTACTTTAAATCCATACCTCCAGTCTTTCTTCCCAACACCAAGGGGAAATGTTTTCTTCCTGTCTACTCTATCATTGCTTCTCACTTCCTGATTCCTCAATTTTTGTCTGCTACATCAAAATCCTGCAAATTCTTCCTAACAGTGCTGTCAATGCATCTTCATCAAATGGACTGCAGTGATTCAGGAACATAGCTCACCATCACCTTCTCAAGGGGCAGTTAGGGATGGTTAATAAATGTGGGCTTTGCAAGCAATACTCACAACAAATAGAATAAAAATGATATTGCTGCCATCTGTACTTTTGCCATTCCTGGAGTTGCAGTCAGATAGATTCTCATTGACTGCTCTATGTTTATTGAGTGATGGATATGCATGATGTGACGTGTACATGTGCAGGATATCTTTAAAACTTACTTTTTTTTCTCAATAGGAGTATTTTCTTGGAAATAAATTTTCAGAATCCATTTGATCAAGGGTCTGTGGTGTCTTTGAAGATACAGCAACTTTAGTGAGGAAGACAAAACCTTCTGTGTTTCAACAACCAAAATCAGTCTTTTTCAAAAATTATTTATGGGATGTGGTCAGCATTTTTTATCCATCCCTAATTGTCCAGAGGGCAGTTAAGGCTAGACCACATTGCTGTGGGTTTGGAGTCACATGTAGGCCAGACCAGGTAAGGAAGGCAGTTTCCTTCCCTAAAGGACATTAGTGAATCAGTTGGGTTTTTCTGACAATCAGCAATGCCATTCTCATCATCAGAGTCTTAATTCAAGATTTTTAATTGAATTCATACTGCACCATCTGCCAAAGAAGGATTCAAACCTGAGTACCCAGAACATTGCCTGGGTCACTGGATGAATAATCTAGTGATAACACCCTATGTCATTGCCCCATCAGACTGGCTACAAGCACATTTGAAGAAAAGTATGTTCAACCTTGCTAAAACGATCAAGAAGTTTAAAATTTTCATCTTGCACTCACCACCCTTTGGAGACAAGAAGAAACACCGATGTATACAACCTGAGGAGAGGGTGCAGCGGGAGCAGTTAACTGTCAATCTTAGTTCTCAGACCAGCAGATAAACTCTGATTTCTCAGGGTATTGCCAAGGAAATGCAGATTGATAGTCTTGATGACCATTTTTTTTTCTTTCTAATGATAACAATGATAAAAAAAAGGATATACACATTCCGTTTGTCTACACAAAACAGGGTCCCAAGTGTAGGCTATCGTACATGTAAATACATCACACTTAAATTGATTAAGTTGGTTAATTGATTCAATTGGTCTTAAATCAGTTCTTCGTGTCATTCTCAGCAATGTCCCGAAGGTATCAATGTGTACTGTAGTTATGTGACGGATCACATTTTGCACACCATTTACTCTAACCAAGCGGCAGCATATAAAATCCTGCTGGCATCAGCTTGAATAAGGGAACCTTGACAATTCAACCACCGTCCAACACATTGAGATATGACAGATATATATCCAATGAGTAACATTTTCACCTCAAAAGAAGATCAAGTGTATACAATCCCACTCTAGAGACTGAAACACAAAAAAAAAGGCTGACAGCCCTATTAGAGGTGCCATGTTTTGGATGAAATGCTAAATCAAGCCCCGACCTGCATTTCTGGTCAAAATAAAATAATCTTACAGCACTATTTCAAAGAAGAGTAGGATGATGCCCCTTGTGTTGTGGCCAATATTTAATCCTTAATCACCGTCAGTGGAGCTAATTACAGGCTCATTAACACAGTGACAAATCTTGAAAAGTTATTCATTGTCTGTCCAACACTCCAAGAGGCCCAGGGATTGTTAAAAGGGGCTTTAGAATTGCATTTCAATCTTCCTTCTTTTCCAAATGAGAACGTCAATCTAACTTCTTGTAACTTATCCACTAAGAGCATATCCTGGCTTTCCCACACACAACAATAAGCAATGTCTTGATGGTTCCTGGAAATGTTGCTTCCATGAGCTTATCAAGAAGACCCTATATCTTCCTGCTACATTTCCCATATTTCAATACTTTGAGCCTAAGCCAATGTCATGGTTGAATCAATAATCCCTGTGTAATTATTTTCTAGGTGATTTATGAATGTACAAACCTCCATGTATCTTCCTGATAATCTCCAGCTCTCACCATCGGCAGAGATGTGGTTTATGTAACCTTTACTCACACTTAAGTATCAGTGTCATGTTTCTTGTCCAAATTACCTCATCATGCTGGTACAGACAAGACAGTATTACACATTTTAAAGCATGTTCCTTTTAAAACAGCCGCTGATTAACTATTAAGATGAGTATCAAAATCGGGTGATTTTTACAACTTAAACAGAGACAAGCATTTTTGTTGAAACTTCTGACCGAACTAAATGAGCGAGACTTTCCCCCTGATGTTATGCCTCCAGTCAGTATATCAGTGTACAGTTCAGGTGGGGGACAATTAGCTCAGTTGGCTGGACAGCTAGTTTACAATATAAAGTGATACCAATGGCATGGGTCAATTTCTTGTACTGGTGGAGATTACAATGAAGGCCCTACCTCTCCCCTCTACTGAGGCACGGTGACCTCAGGTTAAACGAGCATCAGTTGTCTCTCTTCAATGAGGGAACAGCTCTATGATAAGTTGGTGAATACATCTTTAAAGATATGCTTGTAATAACAGTAATGTATCCTAGGATGTGACCGGACAGGACAATGGTTTCAGACTCAATCATCAGTGCAGCTGCATGATTCATGACATGTTTGTGAAAGCAGACTGCTGGTTGCAACCAAATAGCGTAAAGCAATCCAGACACTTATCTGTTACAAAGTTGCGTACAGTGTGTGGTTCCTTTAAGAGATAGTGTTTTGCTAAGCTTAGGGATTTATACAGAAAAACAAAAGTCTGCATGTAGCTGAAGATGTGCAACCAGTTCTAAAAGTAAAACATGTGTCAATTAGCTGTGTAATTGGAAACCTTCGGCATGTTTTGATGTTTTGGCGACTATCTGGTATCAGCCAATTAAATTAAACCAAGCACTTAGCAATTGAAAACCAATTGAATTTAAATCTGATGGTTTTGACAACTTCGGACCAATGCTCTTGTAAGAAAATTGATATGTCATCCAAGGTATATAAGGAGAGGGTTTTTGATAATGAGTGTGAAAACGAATCACCATCTAAGAAATAAGTACCTAGCTCTCTCAAGAAATCACTAAGCTCTCTAAGAAAGCACCATTTTACCCATAAAAGGTACCACAGCACTTCTAACTCAGAGTCTTCATAGAAAAAACAGCAGGATCAGTGGGAAAAAGACGTTTATGACTTAAGAACAGTGGAGAAAGGTTCTTATGACTGGAGAGACAGTAGAGAAGGCAAAGCATTCCAGAAGAGACATTCTGTGTGCACTTTGAGACACTAAGCTTTAATTTTTTTTTGTTATGACTTGGGTTATATAAGTGGGACTTGTGTTAATTGGAATAACATACCAATAGAATTTTGTTCAGTTAGGGAATAGTTAGGAGTTAGGGGGAATTGTTCGGTTTGTTAGTAGTTCTGTTAATTTGTTCACCATTAGGGTTAAATAAATAAATTGTTACTTGTTACTTATAAGGTGAATATCAGGGATTTTCTTTCATTTAAGCTCCCCTTCTCTGAAAGAGTTTGGATGCTAAAGACTGGGATCTGGCTGGTTCGTGTATGGGATCTGAATGGATCCGAACAGATTTGGACAGATTTAAATAGACTCGGGGATTAGTGTCCCAGATCATTTAAATAAAATGCAGGTGAGAAAAATCTGTTTAATTTTGGTTACTTGTGGTTGGTTAAATCAAAAGTGAGGGAAATGGCTCTTAACATTGCTAAAGAGGTTCTGGGATTTGAAGATGCTTCTCAAATTTGCCAAGAAAGTTCAGAAAAACAAAGGAAGGACATACTTTTAGACTTAGCAAACAGGCTAGAATTGGGTTTAACTAGGGATAAGAGGAAAGCTGAAATTGTAATGGAGTTGGCTAAACATTTAGGTACATCAGAGAAACAGCGAAGTGCAGTGGATTTAGAAAAACTTCAATTAAAAATTAGACAAATGGGGTTAGAAGATAAAGAAAAGGAAAGAAGAGCCAGGGCAAAGAGGAAGAAAGGCAACTGAAATGGTTTGAATTACAGTTAAAAGCAGAGGACAAAGAAAAGGAAATAATTGCTCGGGCCAAACAAAAAGAAAAAAAGTGAAAGGGAAAAAGCGAGAGATGAGAGGGAGAAAGAGAGAGAGTTTGAACTTCAGAAGTTGCAAATTAAACAGGATAGCTGACGTAAAAGGATGGAAATGAAGTTAGAAGATAGGTTTAGTGAGGAGGAGAGTGATGATGAGCAGACCCATCACAGACAAAGGCTTGATAGGGATATATACAAATGTATCAAAACATTGCCAAAATTTGATGAAAAAGTCATAGAAACCTTTTTCATTTCCTTTGAGAAACTAGCTAGGCAGATGAATTGGCTAGACACTGTGTGTGTGATGTTAATTCAGACCAAGTTGGTAGGCAGGGCTAATGAGGTGTTTGCAGTGCTTTCAGATGAGATGTCAAGAGATTTTGAAGACATTAAACAGACTATTTTGAGTGCCTACGAATTGGTACCAGAAGCATATAGATAACGGTTAAGAAATATAAGGAAGGAACCAGGTCAGACTTATGTCGAGTTTGAAAGAATTAAACAAAGCACGATAGATGGGTCAGAGCATTAAAGATAGAAAAGACATATGAGGATCTTAGAGAGATTATCCTGCTGGAGGAGTTTAAAAACTCACTTCCAGAAATGGTAAGGACTCATGTTGAGGAACAGAAAGTTTAAACAGCAAGAAGAGCTGTAGATATGACAGATGGATATGCATTAGTGCATAAATCAAAATCTATCTTCTGACAACAATTCTATTCCATGAGGGATAGAAATTGGGAGAAAGGGAGACCCATCAATGAAAAGCAAAAAGTAGATCACATTGGGAACAGTTTTCCACAGGTGAAAAAAACAGTCAAGAGGGTGAAAAAGAGTTAAAGATCTCAGGTGTTTTCAATGTAATGGAGTGGAACACACAAAGTCACAGTACTGGTAGTTTAAGAAAGGCAGTGTGAAAAAGGATGTGGTAAAAGAGGTTAAACCAGTGGGATTAGTTGAGGTAGTGAAGGAAATCCCAAAAGAAGTCGAGGAGCTACACGACAGTGCACAGCGAGTCACAGGCTGGACAGTGAGATGGTGCCTGACCTCTACAAAGACTTCACCTCCGTGGGTAAGGTTTACTCAGGAAGACCAGTGGGAGAAGGTAAAGAAGTTAAAATATTGAGAGACATGGGAGCTAACCACTCTCTAATAGTAAGAGATGAAAGTATTTGCACTCCTTCTGAAAAATTACCTGAGAGAGTGGTAATCTGTCGAATAAATGGAGGCATGTGTAAGATCAGGTTGGAAAGTCCAATCGAGACTGTGGAAGTGACAGTGGGAGTGATTGGAAGAGTGTCTATTCCATGAATACAGTTTGTTTTTGTAAACGACCTGGCAGGAACAGAAGTGGGAGTGATGCCCCTTGTGGTGGAGAAGCCGAAGGAAAACCAGGGAACTGAGGAGTTAAATGAAAAATACTCTGGAATTTTTCTGGACAATGTGGTAACAAGTTGTAAGTTACAGCAAGAGGGAGAAATCAAAGAGAGAGACAAAGGACTTGAGGTCCAGTTAGCTGACACTCTGATGAAATTGTAAAGGAAAAACCTACACATATAGAGGATCAGACAGAGGTGTTCAGTTCCGAAAGATCACTGGACTTACAACAAAAAGATGAGACAATAAAATATTTATATCATAAAGCCTACTGAGAAAAGGAATCAGAATGTATTCCCAAATGTTATTATCTTAAGGATAGAATCCTAAGGTGGAAATGGAGACCTTGACAGGTTAGTGCAGATGAGAAATAGGTGAAGGTTCACCAGATTGTGTGGCCGGTAGCGTACAGACAGGAAGCATTGTGGGTAGCAGAGGAATTACCTGTAGGAGGTTATCTAGGGGTGAGGGAGACTCTGGCTAAGTTACAGAAGCATCTCTTTTGGCCTGGATTACGTAAGAACGTGGTTGAATTTTTCCATACCTGCTGCATGTATCAGATGGTAGGAAAGCCACAGGCTGTAATAAAACCAGGACTTTCGATATCAATTCCCACATTTGAAGAACATTTCATGCGGGATATAATTGATTGTGTAGGTCCTCTCCCTAAAACCAAAAGTGAAAATCAGTATTTGCTAACCATAATGGATGTGTCTACCAGGTTTCCAGAGGCAATTCCATTACAGAATGTCAAGGCAAAGAAGGTTGTGTAGAAGTTGCTTATTTTTTTTTACCAGCTATGGACTACCCTGGGAGATTCAGTCAGACCAAGGGTCCAATTTTATTGCTAAATTATTTAAGGAAGTCATGGATAGTTTAGGCATCAAGCACTTTAAATAAAGTGCGTACCATCCTGAATCCCACAGACCATTGGGACTGTGGCATCAGACCCGAAAAACCACGCTGAGGGCTTATTGCCAGGATTACCCAAGTAATCAAGATATATGTATCCCACTTATATTGTTTGCCATTAGAGATACCACAAATGAATTGGAGATAGTAGGAACTGCAGATGCTGGAGAATCCGAGACAACAAGGTGCAG
>NC_063333.1:147516535-147570093 GCF_021869965.1 Rhincodon typus | reverse complement strand
GTCCAGGCCCGAAACGTCAGCCTTTCTGCTCCTATGATGCTGCTTGGCCTGCTGTGTTCATCCAGCTCTGCACCTTGTTGCCACAAATGAATTGATTCAGTTTACCCCATTTGAATTGATAGTCAGACACAAAGTAAGAGGGCCTTCAAAATTAATTAAGGAAAAGTTGGTAGGTCTGAAGTCAGAGATCTCACAGTTGGATTATGTATCTGAGGTGACAGAAAAATTAAATAGAGTAAGTGAATTAGCTGGACAACATCTGAAGGTGGCAAAGCATTTAATGACGTAAGAAGCAGATAAGAAATCTAAAAATCATATATTTGCCTATGTTGGGATAAATTATTGGTGTTGTTACCAGAGGTAGGAGATTGCTTCAAAGCAAGGTTTAGTGGTCCCTATCAGATTGAGAAGAAGTTGAGTCAGGTGAATTATCTGGTAAAGATGCCAGATAGGAAAAAAAATGTTATTGGGTATGTTATGTGAATATGTTGAAATCTTACTATGACAGGACGAGGAATTGAAGAAACAGATATTAGTTACTGCCACTCAGAGTGAGGGATCAAATCCAGATGATTTGGATTTTGATAGGCCTCAAAATAAATTAAATAATGAGGAAGATTTTTGGGATAGGATAGTGAGCTATCTGTCTCAGCAATAGAGAACTGAACTGAAAGGCTTGTTGCAGCAAAATCAGTACATATGTAGGAATAGAATGGGGAGGACTCATATTATAGCGCATGATGTTGAAGGAGGGAATGCTGTTCCGATAAAACAATACCCCTAAAGGCTTAATCCTCTCAAAGCTACACAGGTACAGAAGGAAGTGGAAGCGATGCTCTCAGAAAACATCAAGCCAAGTCAAAGCAAGTGGAGTTCACAGATCGTGTTGGTTCCCAAACCTGATGGTACTCAATGATTCTGCGCCGATTATCAGAAGGCCAATGCCACAACTAAATCAGACTCATACCCAATTCCAAGACTGCAGGGCTGTGTGGAAAATGTTGGACAAGCCACTTACATCACAAAATTGGATTTACTTTGTGGTTACTGGCAAGTACCTTTGTTGGAGAGTGTGAAAGAATTTTTTTGTGTTTGTAACCCCAAATGGACTGTATCAATTTAAATTAATACCCTTTGGAATGAAGAATGCACCAGCCACATTTCAAAGTCTTATGAACAGAGTTGTGGCAGGATTGACTAATTGTACTATCTATATAGACGACGTCGAGATCTTTAGCCGTTCATGGGAAGATCACATGGTTCATTTGGCTTCAATTTTTGGACTGAGCTGATTCTACTGGAAGTTTTTATCAATCCTGGGTAGCATGGTTACACTACAGACGGATTTGCTAAAGAAGAACATGAAATGAGGCATTTGAGAATTTAAAAGCCGTGTTAACCACCGCATCAGTTTTAGCCACACCAAATTTTTTTGAAACCCTATAAAGTCACTACCGACACCAGCGATGTAGGTGTTGGAGCTATATTGATACAGGAGGATAGTGGTGGTATTGAAAGGCCAATTGGTTATTTTTCAAAGAAACTCGCTATCCACCAGAAAAAAATACTCCACCATTGAGAAAGAGTTGTTGAGTTTGTTACTGGCCTTACAACCTTTATGTTATAAACAATGTTTCAGAGACGGTTGTATAGACAGACCACCACCCTTTCACCTTTTTGGAAAGATTTAAGGATTAGAATACGAGACTATTTCACTGGAGTTTTATGTTATAGGCTTTTAATTTATATATTGTATATTATGCAGGTCGTAAAAATGTTGTTGCAGATGTGTTATCACGGGTTTAAAAGAAAATGTGTAGATAAGATAGAACCAGTACAGTCTAATCTTACATACGTATACAGAATTAGTACGAAGGGTGTAACTTTCGATTACTAACCTATGTACCTCATGATAATGGTGTTAAGATTTAAAAATAAAGAAGCCATCTTTTCATAATGGTAGTTCATTGTTTTTCTTAAGGGTGGTGGTGTTACAAAGTTGTGTAAAGTGTCTGGTTCCTTTAAGAGATGAAGTGCTTTTCTAAGCTTAGAGATTTATACCAAAAAAATGACGTCTGCATGTAGCTGAAGATGTGCAGACAGCTCTGAAATTGAAACATGTATCATTTGGCTGTATTATTGGAAATGTTAGGCTTGTTTTGATGTTTTGGCAACTAACTGGTATCAGCCAATTAATTTAAACCAAGCACTTAGCGATTGAAAACCAATTGAATTTAAATCTGATATTTTGACAACCTCTGACCAATGCTATTGTAAGGAAATTGATATATCTTCCAAGGTATATAAGGAGGGAGGTTTTGAGAATCGGTGTGAGAGCGAACTGCCACCTGAGAAATAAGCATCTAGCTCTCACAAGAAATTACTAAGCTCTCTATTTACACTGTGTCAGCATTTCCCTGTACTTCTGCAAAATTAATGTTTTGCTAGTCTTACTTTTCTTTATTAAAAAGAATCAGACTGGATTGTAATGTGTTTGAAATTTTAAATTCCTGCTGCATTAAACTTTCATGAGTGAGAGACACGCTAACAATCACAAATGATGATCATTAAATATTTTGTTTCTGCCTTACTGCAGATGCACAGTTGTTGCCTGCATCGTTGATTGTGTAACAAAAACATGTAGGACCCCACTTTCCCATTTCCACAGAGACCTGTCAGGGAAGGCAATGGCCTAGTCGTACTATTGCTGTACTGTTAATCCAGAAACCCAGACAATAGTCTGGGGACCCAGGTTTGAATCCTGCCATGGCTGATGGTGGAATTTAAGTTCAATAAAATATGTGGAGTTAACAATATCATGATGACCATGAATCAACTATCAGGAAAAACCCATCTGATTCACTAATGTCCTTTAGGGAAAGAAACTGCCATCCTTACCTGGTCTGGCCTACATGTGACTCCAGACCCACAGCAACATCATTGACTTTTAACTGTCCTCTGGGCAATTAGGGATGGGCAATAAATGCTGGCCTAGCAACGCCCTCAGCCCATGAATGAATAAAAAGGAGTGTAGTGTGCACAGCAAATGGGTTGGTTGATGGAAAGCGGACACATCCTGATTGGTCTGAAACCACAGTTCTCTCTCTTTAAAATAAATTGGCACAAATGATTATCTGCAAAAACAATCAACTGACTGTTTACAAAGGAATAGGAGTAGACCATTCAGCCCCTCAAGACTGCTCTTCCATTCAATGAGATCATGGCTGATCTGTGGCCTAACTCCATATACCTGCCTTTGGCCCATATCCCTTAATACCTTTTCTTAACAAAAATGTAACTGTCTCAGAATTAAAATTAGCAACTGATCCAGCATTCACTGCCACGTGTGAAAGAGAGTTCTAAACATTTACCATCCTTTGTGTGTAGAAGTGCTTCGGAATATCTCTCCAGTGTAGCCATAATTCTCACACTATATTCTCTTGCTATAGCACTCTAGCTATAGAGAGAGGTGATGGCCCAGTGGTATTATCATGGGCTTCCTAATCTAATGACTTACATAATACTCTACAACCCAGGTTCAAAACCTTCTATGGCAGCTGGTGGAATTTGGAACAAATTATGAAAAAAAAAATTGGAATTCAGAGTCTTGTTATTACTAGTCTCAAAGTAATAGTAATACTAGTAATAGTCTCGAAACTATTACTGATTGTTGGGGGGAAACAATGCCATTTGGCTCACTAACTTCTTTAGGGAGGAAACTACTGTCTACATCTGGTCTGGCCCACAGATGAAGTGAGAGAGAACACATTTTGACTTTAGCATAAGAATTGTTACTCTACCCTCATGTCATAATGTGAATAAAGTGAAATGTTATAAATTGGGGTTGGTGTAGCAAGCTACATGCTTACAAATCCTGCTTTGCCACTGACGTTTGCACCAGTCTCCATAAACATTACCATTCGCACCATTAAAATGAAACTAAACTCAAAGCTGTAAACTTTTACAGTGAGCACATTCTGTAAAATGAAAACCTGTCAATTTGAACCTGGGTTTGTAGAGTATTATGTAAGTCATTAGATTATGAAGCTCATGATAATACCACTGGGCCATCACCTTTCTCTATAGCTAGAGTGCTATAGCAAGAGAATATAGTCCAAACCCATAGCAACGTGGTTGACTCTTAACAGCCCCTTGGCAATTAGGGATGGGCAATAAACATTGGCCCGGCCAGCAACAGCCTCATTTGTGAATGAACAGAAGAAAAATCCCCAACCAGTGGAAACAGTTCATATTCATCCTTTTTTTTCTGTTCATCTGTTTTTCCTGTTAATGTCTTGAACTGTTCACATGAATCAAAATCCCACTAGAATTACAGATAAAAAAAATCCACTAGATAGTTGGGAGTATTCACCCATTGCACTGGGAACTTTACTGTTTCATATCCAGCTTTGAAATGTCACAGCAGAGCAGAAGTATTTGCTTCTTTTGAACCACTTGAATGAATTGAGATTTTTCTTTACTTGGATTCGTACTTGAGTTAGTAACATGAAATAACAGTCTTTTTTCTGAAAAATGATGCATTTTGTTAAAATGTTTTCTCTTGTACTCATCAGAGCAATTTGCAAAAACAAAAGACAAAACAACGTTTACACTGTATGAGTGGAGAGTGCTCATTGGTGGGCAAGTGAACTATGATTTTATCAACTTCTACAAGGTCACCTCTTCCAGCGTTGGAGGCTTGGGGTGACCTTATAGAAGTCTCTAAAATCATGAGGAGCATGGATAGGATGAATAGCCAAGGTCTTTTCCCCAGGATAGAGGAGTCCAAACTAGAGGGCATAGGTTTAAGGAGAGAGGGAAAAGTTTTAAAAGGGATCTAAGGGGAAACTTTTTCATGCAGCGGGTGGTGCGTGTATGGAACGAGCTGCCAGAGGAGGTGGTGGAGGCTGGTACAATTACAGCATTTCAAAGGCATCTAGATGGGTATATGACTAGGAAGGGTTTAGAGGGATATGGGCCAAATACTGGCCAATGGGACTAGATTTATTTAGGATATCTGGTTGACATGGACAAGTTGGACCAAAGGGTCTGTTTCCATGCTGCACAGCTCTATGACTCTATGATTAGTTGATGTGTTGCTATGGAGAATGCACATATTAATGATGACTGGCAAAGTACACATGCACTCACTGTGCCTGTAAAACCTGAATAAAATAGGTGACAACCATTCTCTGGTTTGTCTTTCAGAATAATGTCATGACCGATCACAATTGAGCTACAATGATTAAAATTTAAACAATACTTGGCAGTTAATAGGCAGACATCACTTAATGGTGCGTTATCAATGGCAATCAATCTAAGAACATAAGATATAGGAACAGGAGTAGGCCATTCGACCCCTCAAACCTGCGCCATCATTCAATAGGATTATGGCTGACCCACATTTCTCATGTTCACGTTCCTACTCTTTCCCAATAACCTTTGGTTCCCTGACTGATCAAGAATCTACCTCAGCCTTAAATATATACAAGGACCCTGCCCCCACAACTCTCTAGGGCAAGGAGTTCCAAAGACTCACAACCCTCGAAGAGAAGAAATTCCTCTTCATCTCAGTCTTAAATTTGTGCCACTTTATTCTGAGACATTGCCCTGTGATTCTAGACTCTCCCATGAGGGGGAACATTCTCTCAGCATTTACCCTGTCAAGCCCCTTAAGAATCCCATATGTTTCAATGAGATCACCTCTCATTCTTCTAAACTCCAGTGACTGGAGTCCCAACCTGTTTAGTTTCTGCACATAAGCTAATCACTCCCTACTGGGAATCATCCCAGAAAACCTTCTCTGAAACTCCTCCAATCAAACAAAATCCTTTCCTTGAATAATGAGATCAAAACTGCTCACCAGATGTGATCTCACCAGCACCTTGTACAGCTCCAGTAAGACTGCCCTACTCTCATACTCTAACTGCCTTGAAACAACATTCCATTAGCCTTCCTGATTACCTGCTGTATATTTGTGCTAACTTTCTGCATTTCATGTACAAGTATCCCCAAGTCCCCTTGTATTGCAGCTTTCTGCAGTTTTTTCGTCATTTAAATATTATGTTCTTTTATTCTCCCTTACAGTAATGAACAACCTCAATTTTCCCACATCATGCTTATAGTTTTATACTATGAATCAATCACATGGAATACTCAGGCCGTCAGACCCTGATATTCTAAAATAAATCAGTTCACTACTGGCATGTGTTATTGCTTTATGGGAACCATGTTGTCCCTTAGATTTGGTAACATATTCTCAATTCATCTGACATTTGTCCTTCTTTTGGTATCAGAATACCATCTCATTGTCTGTAAATAGTGCAGATGAGAACTCCTTTTCATAGAATGAATGTCCCTGAATGAGTTATCCCCAGATTGAACTGAGAATCTTGAAAGCACAAATTTGGAATCTTCATTTTTCAAGTGAAATTTCCCATGCAAGATGTTTATATTCAGTATTAGTGATGCAATGAGCCTAATAGCAGGTGGTGTCTTATTCTGACATAGACCAGACAGGCAGTGCACCTTTAGGACAGTTACATGGCAAAACGGCACGTGCCAATCCTGCATAAAGGTATCTGTCGCACCTTCGGTCAGTCTCTCTGAGTCAGAAAGCCTGTTTAATCGGTCAGTTATGGGTATGTAAGGTGTGGCAGTATCAGACCTGCATACAAGCTTGCGATATTATAGCATGCAAATATTGTTATTAATAAACTTCAAGATATTTGTTCCAACAAAAAGAAACCCTATCTTTGTTGTGTATGATATGTAAGCTGACATTTAGGGCACAACTCAGGCTATATCATACTCGTTGTAGTGTTTCTGAATGTCTTTCTTATTTTGTGTGAGCTGACTGATACCTAACTATATCTGATATCTAACTATCTTTCATCATTCTTATCTTTCTTTTCAAAGGTTTGTACATCTTGTCTACTATTCAGTTCAAAATTAATGTCTAGTCAACAATTATACAGCATTAAAAGTGTTATTTGGGATCCCCTCATCAAATATTTCTCCAGCATGGTCTGACCGTTTGAACCACATCTTCATGATTAGATTATGTTTGTTGCATTCAGAGATAATTGTGGTGTGGGTTGTACAAACAGCAGTCTTTTATCTAAAAGCTCTACAGCATATAATATAAGAAACAAAATCCTCATAATGTGACCAAATACTAGTAGCTAACCATGTACTGTCTCCTAAATTACGCAGAGACTGGAAGACTAAAGCATCTGACCTTCAGTTTTGTGCAATAATTATCTATGCTGACCAGCGTTCAACACAGATATGCATCCATTCCGCTTCATTCAATTTACAACATGTAACTTACTGTTCAGGCTATATTACATCCAGACCTCCTGTCGAGAGGATGAGGTGTTTGCAATGACTGTAGATAATTCTGGAGTTATAAATAATTTGGATTTCACTTGAAGCACAAATGCACTCCATTGCAATTAAGTTATCAAGTCTGTATTAAGGTATCAAGAATTCAGAACAGGATAACCAGATTCTTCCCAATGATTACTTTTACAGCTTGCTGCAGTCTAACAATGTATTTCAAAAGTACTTAATTTGCTTTGAGACAAGATGAGATTACAAGAGGCATGAAATAGTTGCAAGATATTTTTTCTTCCTTTCTTAATTATCAAGGTAGAATTCATAAAACGTAAATGTATTCTCTCCATAATTACTTTAAACTGCCAGGGAAGTGCCAGATGCATAGTGTGGGCTGTCACTTATTTTATCAATTAAGGGGCACAGAGAGCCACAGTGTGCGACTTCATCAACAAAATTAAACATAAGATAAATCAGGAAGTGGTGATTAACTGATATCAATGTTGCACTTAAAGGAAATGTAAGTAGAAATTACTGAAAAGATCTGAATACTGGTCATATTGATAGATGATGTAAAAATGTTTCGGTCTGGGGGTGCCTACATATCCAATTTGTCACTAGAAAGAGCAAAATAAATCTCTGCATCTTCCTCCCTTAAATGGCAGCTTCTTTCTTTGTGAGCAGTCGGAAAGTGATCGAACGGAGAGGAGCTTAACAATGTTTTCAAACAACATCTCCAATCCACAATAGGTGTGTTTTTATTGGATCAGTCTTTTTAAAAGAATAGAGTTTTTGTGGTTTTGCTGAAGTATGAACTCGTAGGATCAAACAAAAGTTGAGAAAAGAGTCAATAAGATTCCAATAGAAACATTTTAGCTTCCACCCCAAAGTGGACAGAGCTCTTGTGGTGCAGTAGTTCTGTCCCTACCCCTGGGCTAGGATATCTGGGCTCAAGCCCCATCTGCTCCAGAAATCTGCCATAACATCTCAGAACAGGTTGATTAAAAATAAAGAGATAGTAGGAACTGCAGATGCTGGAGAATCCAAGACAACAAGGTGCAGAGCTGGATGAACACAGCAGGCCAAGCAGCATCATAGGAGCACGAAGGCTGACGTTTCGGGCCTAGACCCTTCATCAGAAATGGGGGAGGGGAAGGGGGTTCTGAAATAAATAGGGAGAGAGCGGGAGGCGGATAGAAGATGGATAGAGGAGAGGATAGGTGGAGAGGAAACAGACAGGTCGAAGAGGCAGGGATGGAGCCAGTAAAGGTGCGTGTAGGTGGGGAGTTAGGGAGGGGATAGGTCAGTCCAGGGAGGACGGACAGGTCAAGGGGGCGGGATGAGGTTGGTAGGTAGGAGATGGGGGTGCGGCTTGAGGTGGGAGGACAGGATAGGTGGGAGGAAGAACAGGTTAGGGAGGCGGGGACAAGCTGGGCTGGTTTTGGAATGCGGTAGGGGAAGGGGAGATTTTGAAGCTTGTGAAATCCACATTGATACCATTGGGCTGCAGGGTTCCCAAGCGGAATATGAGTTGCTGTTCCTGCAACCTTCGGGTGGCATCGTTGTGGCACTGCAGGAGGCTCAGGATGGACATGTCGTCTGAGGAGTGGGAGGGGGAGTCCCTATACACCTGCATTCTCCATACAGATGGCCTAAAGGGCCTCCGCTTCTTCCTGTCCCGCAGGCCCGACCAGTCCCCCTCCACTGACACCCTCATCCGCTTAGCCGAACTCGTCCTCACCCTCAACAACTTCTCTTTCAATTCCTCCCACTTCCTACAGACAAAGAGGGTGGCCATGGGTACCCGCATGGGTCCAAGCTACGCCTGCCTCTTTGTAGGTTACGTGGAACAATCCCTCTTCCGTACCTACACTGGTCCTAAACCCCACCTCTTCCTCCGTTACATTGATGACTGTATCGGCGCCGCCTCGTGCTCCCACGAGGAGCTCGAACAGTTCATCCACTTCACCAACACCTTCCACCCCAACCTTAAGTTCTCCTGGACCATCTCTAATACCTCTCTCACCTTCCTGGACCTCTCTGTCTCCATCTCGGGCAACCACCTAGAAACCAATATCCATTTCAAGCCCACCGACTCCCACAGCTACCTAGAATACACCTCCTCCCACCCACCTTCCTGCAAAAATGCCATCCCCTATTCCCAAATCCTTCGCCTCCGCCGCATCTGCTCCCAGGATGAGGCATTCCACTCCCGTACATCTCTGTTGTCCTCGTTTTTCAAGGACCGCAACTTCCCCCCCTCAGTGGTCAAGAACACCCTCAACCGTGTGTCCCACATTTCCCGCAACTCATCCCTCACACCCCGTCCCCACAATAAGAACCAAAAAAGAATCCCCCTCATCCTCACGTACCACCCGACCAACCTCCGGATCCAACACATCATCCTCCGACACTTCTGCCATCTGCAATCTGACCCCACCACCAAAGACATCTTTCCCTCCCCACCCTTATCTGCTTTCCGGAGGGACCACTCTCTCCGTGACTCCCTTGTCCGCTCCACACTCCCCTCCAGCCCCACCACACCCGGCACTTTTCCCTGCAACCGTAGGAAGTGCTACACCTGCCCCCATACCTCCTCCCACACCCCCAAGCCAGGCCCCAAGAAGACTTTCCACATCAAGCAGATGTTCACCTGCACATCTGCTAATGTGGTATACTGCATCCGCTGTACCCGTTATGGCCTCCTCTATATCGGGGAAACCAAGCGGAGGCTTGGGGGCCGCTTTGCAGAACACCTACGATCGGTTCCCAATAAACAACTGCACCTCTCAGTTGCGAACCATTTCAACTTCCCCTCCCATTCTGCAGATGACATGTCCATCCTGGGCCTCCTGCAGTGCCACAACGATGCCACCCTAAGGTTGCAGGAACAGCAACTCATATTCCGCTTGGGAACCCTGCAGCCCTATGGTATCAATGTGGATTTCACAAGCTTCAAAATCTCCCCTTCCCCTAACGCATTCCAAAACCAGCCCAGCTTGTCCCCGCCTCCCTAACCTGTTCTTCCTCCCACCTATCCCGTCCTCCCACGTCAAGCCGCACCACCATCTCCTACCTACCAACCTCATCCCGCCCCCTTGACCTGTCCGTCCTCCCTGGACTGAACTATCCCCTCCCTAACTCCCCACCTACACTCATCTTTACTGGCTCCATCCCCACCTCTTCGACCTGTCTGTCTCCTCTCCACCTATCTTCTCCTCTATCCATCTTCTATCCACCTCCCCCTCTCTCCCTATTTATTTCAGAACTCCCTTCCCCTCCCCCATTTCTGATGAAGGGTCTAGGTCCAAAACGTCAGCCTTTCTGCTCCTATGATGCTGCTTCGCCTGCTGTGTTCATCCAACTCTACAGCTTGTTGTCTCTTGATTAAAAATAAAACCACATTTGATAAGAATGAGGACATGGCAACTGTGTTTTTAGACTTTGTCAGTTCCAAGTTTCACACCAAAGGGTGATTACTTGACCATGTGTTTTCTTTTATTATTATCTATATTAAACAACATGTTCAGACATGTTCTGACACATCTCTAGGGTAGGTGACACTTGAACCCAGACCTGCTAGCCCATAAACTTGTTACCACTGTTGCCAAAAGAAGTTTCAGATATTTGTTATTTTATATATAACAGCTTGGAATTAAAACCATATACAAGTGTTTCTGTAGGGAACATTTCAGTGCTGCACCTGTGTAGTGATTGGAACCAAGTTGACCTTTTGAAGTATTTTCAAATACATTGTTAGACTGCAGCAAGCTGTAAAAGTAATCATTGGGAAGAATATGGTTAATCTGTTCTGAATTCTTGATATCTTAAGACAGACTTGATAACTTAATTGCAATGGAGTGCATTTGTGCTTCAGGTGAGCTCCAAATTATTTATATCCCCAGAATTATCTACAGCCATTGCAAACACCTCTTCCTCTTGACAGGTCAAGTTGAACCAAGTCAGTTTGGGGAACTAACTCCGAGGAGATTCTCATGTCCTGGTTATATTAGCCAGCCAGGGTTTTCCTGATTGGCCCAGGTTAACAACCCCAATCAACGACTTCGTAGTTAAAGAGGTCAACCTGGTTCCAATCACTACAACCTGATAAGCATGTAGTATGCAACAAAACCAATCCAAAACAGGGGAGTTGATGGCCTAATGCTAGTACTGCTACATGATTAATCCAGGGGATGTCCTGAGACCCAGGTTTGAATCTTGCAATGGCAGGATGTGAAAAATGAATTAATAAAAATCTGGAATTAAGGATTAAGTCTATGATGCCACTGCTGAATGTCAGGGGAAAACCCATGAATGTCCTAACATGGTCTGGCTTACATGTGACTTCAGTCTCAAGGCAAGATGGATGATTCAACTGCCCTCTGGGCAATTAGGGATGGACAATAAATGTTGGCCCAGATACCCAAATTCTATGAATGAATTCCATAAAGAAAACTATGTGGGTGTAGTTTAAAAATGAAATTCAGATGGCTTAGAGAGGATTTGAGGAAATCCTTTTCACCCAGAAGGTGGTGGGAATATGAAATGCACTGAGGATAGCTGAGGCAGTAAACCTCACAATCTTTAAAAAATACTTGGATGAGCGCTGGAAACATCATAATGGTCCGAGTGCAGGAAAGTGGGACTGGTGCGAGTAATAATACATATACACACTTGATAGGCAGAATGGTCTCCTCTGTACTGTAAGATTCTATGATTCTGTTGCTACTTCATATGAGCAGCCTGAAAGTATTCGACAAGATATAGTTAAGCTTGAGTGTGACTGATCAAACATCATAGAAGTCATATCAACCTATAGTTTCTAAACACTGAACAAAAACAGAAGTTACTGGAAAAACTCAGCAGGCCTGTCAGCATCTGTGAAGAAAAATCAGGGTTAACGTTTCAGGTCTGGTGACCCTTCCTCAGAACAGTTTTTATCTTGTGGGCCTTGATGCCTGAAAGGAAAAGATAAAGTTTCTTGTTAGCATGGTGAAAGAGCTGGAGGATGAAGTCGAACTGCGGAGTGGTGCAGCCCTGAGCCAGCGTGTTGCGATGCTGTTGGCGAGAAACGTCGAGAATCGTCCTCAGTAGTATAGTGGTTAGTATCCCTGCCTGTCACATGGGGGACCGGTGTTCAATTCCCTGCCGGGGAGGCTCTAAGCGTTTTGGGGCGGCATGGTGGCTCAGTGCTTAGCACTGCTGCCTCACAGCGCTGGGGACCCAGTTCGATTCCACCCTCGGGCGACTATCTGTGTGGAGTTTGCACATTCTCCCCGTGTCTGCGTGGGTTTCCTCCGGATGCTTTGGTTTCCTCCCACATTTCAAAAGATGTGCAGGCTAGGTGAATTGGCCATGCTAAATTGCCCATTGTGTTCAGGGATGTGTAGATTAGGTGGGTTATAGGGTAAAGGGTCTGGGTGGGATGCCCTGTGGGTCGGTGTGGACTTGTTGGGCCGAAGGGCATGTTTCCACACTGTAGGAATTCTATTCTATGTGCTTGTATTGCTGCATGGCACTGAGTGTGGATCTCAGGATGCAGCGAGAGCAGCTGCCCATGGAATGTTGAACATCACGGAAATACCTGTGATCCTGGGAGGATTTAAGACATGAGGGATGAAACTTCAGTTGGAATCCACGTGGGGTGAGTCTGAGCTGGAGGCAGTCACTGAGGAATGTGATATGGCTGTGGAAACGAGTTTAGCAAATACCTGGTCAAACACCAGGAGTGACAGTGAAATTAATGTCAGTGGGCAAGAAGAAAGACGGAAATCCCGTCAGAGAGAGGAGCAGAACTTCTTCAAGGTGGGCATGCCTAGAAGAGATGTGGCAGTGAGGTAATTACTAAATAAAAACCGAAAGAACTGTAGATGTTGTAAATCAGGAACAAAAACAGAAGTTGCTGGAAAAGCTCAGCAGGCCTGGCAGCATCTGTGAAGAAAAATCAGAATTAGCGTTTCGGGTCCGGTGACCCTTCCTCAGAACTGATTTTTATTTAGTTTCTAAAAACACTTTGGGACGCTGCAGTGACTAGCAGTAAAAGGCAACTTGTCCATTGTAAATTTTCTCTGGCTAAAAAGCTTCTCTCTTCATATTGTTTGCTTTCTTTTAAAGTTTAGATTAATGTCCAAAGGAATAAAGAAGTCATACTTGAAAACGAAATCATACTGGGGCTCTGTTTTTGAAGTTCACATGATGAGTTGGATCAATCTGGCTCAGCCACATGAATTACTGTGTTTTTTTCTGTCTTGAGTGGAAATTATAATTTTGTATTGAATCTTACTGTGTAATTTTCTCACTTTTAGTTCATTCCTTCAGGCTCATATTAAATCAAAACATCAACCAAAAACCTGGCAAGGAGTCTGTGGCCTACCATTGTCTTTTCCAGTCTGTTAACAGGAGTACTCATGGTCAGAAACCATTGTCAGTGGAGTTGGCAGCTTTCCGGGAAATCAGTGACCACTGATGCCTGGCCAAAACTCATCAATCAAAGCACTCAGCATTTACTGACCAAGGAAGGCTCAGCTTTGTTGTGAGGTGTTTGTGTTTAATTTAATGGAGGAAACAGCACATTACACAGTCCATAAAGCATCAGCTGGAATACAAAAGAGGCACCATTCCCATTATTTAATAAACTTTTACACTCTAAGTTAATTAGTGTTCCATTGTGAGAACATTTCAGAAATTTCCTACTGCTGCCACCATCATTGTAGGTTTGTGCTCAGAGATTTATCACCTCACAGCTCCCCACTCAGAACCCCTTGTATGTGTAACATATTCATTCCATCTTCCATCAGAATCTTCATGGACTGAACAGACATTTAAAATGAGTCTAAACATATAGAAACACAAACACTTTTCAAAGTGTCCCGTGTCCCAACACTCACCTTCTAATTATGTCTGAAAGACAAACCCATTATTCTTGATTGATGAGCAGGTAATCAGCAATGTTTTTGAGAACTGAAGGACAAATCACCACCCCAGTCATCCATTATTTATAGCAGCACAACAGGGTCTTCAGCCTGTTGTGCAGAGACTTGCACTCACCATCTTGACTTTGAAATATATCACTGTTCCTTCAGTGTCACTGAATTAAAATCCTCGAACTCCCTGCCAAGAGCACTATGGGTCAACATACAGCATATGTACTGGAGCAGTTCAAGAAGGCAGCTCACTACCACTTTCTCAAGGGCAATTAGGGATGAGCAGCAAATGCTGGCCCAGGCAGTGATGCCCATAAGACCATTTGATAAAGGAATAGGATCATGCCACTTGGCCCATTGAGTCTGTTCCACCATTCTATCATGGCTCTTATGTTTCCAAATTCCATTCTCCTGCCTTCTCCCCATAAACTTTGACCCCCTTACTAATTAAAACCCTGTGTCTTTTAAATGAAAAAAACAAAATAAGCTGAATTTAGCTCATCATTCTCCCAGTGAGCTTGAAGGTAATTTTGGCAATGGTTGATCATGTAAAACAATGTCAAAAATCACACAACATCAGGTTATAGTCCAACAGATTTATTTGAAAACACAAGCTTTTGGAGCCTCAGTCCTTCTTCAGGTGTTAGTGAGAGAGATAGCTTCAGACATAGAATTTATTAGTAAAGGAACAAAGGGTCACACGCTGTTAAATCTTTAATCAGTTAGATGGTTTTAATTGATTAATATGTATATGTAAATCCCTGAATTCCTTTCAAGTCACAGTTCTGAGAGAATTAAAGGTTTTATCAATGTAAATAAGGGGTGACATTTTAGGTCAGACAATGCATGTTAGATGTGAGACCTTGCTTAAAATCTGTGTGTGTTTTAGTTTGGAGTCAGACTGGTTTTATTTCTAAAGTAGGAATTTATAAAACCCCATGTTGACTAACTGTCTATGAATCGTATGCTTTTTGAAGAAAATAAAATATATCTGCAAATATAAATTTACTCCTTAGATTCATGTGTGTCTCTCTCTGTGTGTGTGTGTGTGTGTGTGTGTGTGTGTGTGTGTGTGTGGGTGGGTGGGTGGGTGGGGGGGGAGGCAGGTGTGGGAGAGAGTGAGAGTGAGGGGCGAGAGATAGTCTGTGTGAGTGAGGCAGGGAGAGAGAGTGTATGTGAGGGGTGTGTCAATACTTTAGCGGTCAAGGACATTCGGTCTCAGATCTTTGGGTAAACGTCCTCCAAGGTGGACTTTGGGATACACAAAACAGAGTTGCCGAGCAGAGGCAGATAGCCAAGTTCAGCACCCATGAGGACAACCTTAACTGGGGTCTTGGGTTCATGTCACTCTACAGGTGACCCCTCCACACTATACACACACACACACACACACACACACACACGCACACAAACACACACTTGCTCGCACACGCACTCACACACACACACACTTACACACTCACAAACACACACACACACTCATACACACACACAAACACACACATTCACACACTCACTCGCGCACACACACATTCTCATACACACACACAAACACACACGCACACAAACACACACACACACACTCTCATACACACACAAACACACACTCACACACACATACTCACACAGTCACTCGCACACACGCACTCACACACACACACACTCTCGTACACACACACACATGAATCTATGGGGCGAATTTATATTTGCAAATATATTTTATTTTCTTCAAAAAGCACACAATTTATAGACAGTCAGTCAATATGGTGTTTTATAAATTCCTACTTTAGAAATAAAACCAGTCTGACTCCAAACTAAAACACAAACAGATTCTAAACAAGGTCTCACAACTAACATGCATTGTCTGACCTAAAATGTCACTTGTTCTTTACACTGATAAAACCTTTAATTCTCTCAGAACTGTGACTTGAAAGGAATTCAGGGATTTACATATACATATTAATCAATTAAAACCATCTAACTAATTAAAGATTTAACAGCATCTCAGTTTTGTTTACTACATCCTCATCATGGTGTGACCCTTTGATCTTTTACTTATAAATTCTGTGTCTGATACTACCTCTCTCACTAACACCTGAAGAAGGACTGAGGCTCCAAAAGCTTGTATTTTCAAACAAACCTGTTGGACTATAACCTGGGAAAGTAGGAACTGCAGATGCTGGAGAATCCGAGACAACAAGGTGCAGGGCTGGATGAACACAGCAGGCCAAGCAGCATCATAGGAGCAGAGAGACTATAACCTGGTATTGTGTGATTTCTGACCTTGCCCACCCCAGTCCAACACCGGCACCTCCACACTATATAGAACAATCAGGCAGATCCAGCCACTTGTTGACTCACAATATTGAAACAAAAAATTGGACAGATGTACCACTGATCGGCTCAGTTATGCAAACTGACCCAAAATTTACTAGTTTTACAAAAACTAATCGCAGCAATTTCTTGACCATGCATGCTATGGAGATTAGATTGATAGAAAAATAAAAGTGGAAATTTGGTCAGTGAGCTAACCCGTTATCTCACAGACCTCAGTGCAAAAATTAATCCCCAGAAGTAAGGTTCTTCAAGTCTGTCTGTAGCCTGGGAAATTAAAAAGTGTAATCTCTAGAACTGTAGCAATGTTACTTCAAGAATGCTCTGGGATTACTCACAGCTGGCTTCACGGAAATTATGAGAGGCTATTGACCTAACATCTAACGCTGAATGCTATATCAAACTGTTCACTCAAGGCAAGTGGAAGGGGAAAACTGCAGTTGGATTGTTTGTTCATGACAGTTTCAGATGATGTATTGAGTTAAGCAGGACCCTAGGGTCTCCAACTGATAAAGGACTGAGTTAGGAAAGGGTCGAAAACCAATTTGCTGTAACTCGCCGTCATTAGACTTCGAAAAGAGGGCATTTTCCTTTTGAGGTGTTTTGCTGAAAGAAACAACCTTGTTACGTTGCAGAAAGATGACCTTGCCCGATCAGAGGCCAGTGGCTGTGCGGAAAATGTTTATGTCTACTGACTCCAAATCCAGAACTGCAGACGTTCCTGCATGAAGTGCCAATTGCAGAGAGATGGACATCCAAGTCCTCCCCCACTGGATGGGGCTTCATTGGGATGGAGAAATAATTCAGGACTTCTGTTTACAGTTTGTACAGAACCATTTTTGTCTTGAGAGAGGAGTCAAGTTGGGTTTCAAGGGCCGAATAAAAAACTTCTTTTGACAAAATTACAGTGCTGTTTCTGAGCAATATTTTAAAATCTGATTTTGTAGTGATTGAAACAAGCGCAGCTAGCTGGACATAACAGAATATGAGGTCCATGACTGAGGTTGTTAATCTGGTCCAATCGGGGAGCTCTGACTGACATAGAAAAAGTGTGAGGGTCAGAGCTACTGACATTCTGGTAGCTGATTCTGAAAGAGAGAGTAATAAAGTCAAGAGCTGTTTATGTGTAAACAAAGGGTGACTTGGTGACAGATACCAGCCTCTATGGAGTTATTTTAGATTTTTTTCATTTCAACAGCATTTATTTTTACCTCTAGTGCATTCCCAATTCTAATTGTTCCACCATTAGTGTCCAGGCATTCTGTTGCATTTGGTCTAAGCATTGGAATTTCTGCCTTTAGCCATTCCAACTCTCTACCTTGTTTTGCCCTTTAAGAGAGTCTTTAAAACCACCTCACTATCTATGGTCATCTACCCCAACAACTTATCTGTTTCAGTGCCATACCTTACTTTTTAAAGAGCAGTAAGGATGACAGATTTCATTTCCTCAAGAATATTGGTGTATAGACTGGGTCTTTGATGGCATTGGATGATGTTTTCACGGTGACTATCATCGAGAGTAATGATCAAATCCAGAATTTACTTGTTGAATTGAAATGGGATTTGAACCACTCCGTCCTCTTCCACTTGAAATACCCATCCTGATGATTTAGTGGAAACTACTTGACCTGTAACTATCCAAAGGAAATCAGCAATCTGTTTGGAAATGAGAGACATATAAGCTGAATGGGAAACAGCAGTGTGTGTGTGTGTGTGTGTGTATGTGTATATGTGTGTGTGTGTGTGTGTGTGTGTGTGTTTGTTTATGTGAGTGAATTATGGGATAATTTTGTCAAAATCCCATGCCAACATGATGTGCCAAGTATTCTCCTTCTGTAAGATTCATAACCCTGTTCTACATCACTTCTCCAGGTTTGTCGTAATCGTTTTGTGAAGGAGTACTGCACAGAGCTATTCTGAAACAAGCCTTTCTAAGAATGCACATTTCTAGATCCCTTGTTTCTGAACCACCTCACTTATTCCAGGAGGGTGGGGTGACACTTTCCAACAGTCCTTCTTCCGAGTGACATATACAGGTCTCACTTGTCTATATGCATCTCAAAGTGGAGCTTCCCTATGATCAGTACATTCATTTCTAAGTGTTGCTGCTTTTTTTTTCCTCTGCAATGTTCTTGTCTTCCTATGGAGGAGGCAAGCAATAATTTGGAAATTTAAATTGTTGTATTGTCACCGAACCTCCACATCAAGTGATATGATGTCAGTCTCCAGCAAGAACATGAAATCATAAGAAAACAAACAGGAGTAGGCCATTCAGCCCCTCTAGCCTGCTCTGCTATTTAATACGATCATGGCTGATCTCATCTCGGCCTCAACTCCACTTTAATGCCTGCTCTCCATAACTTTTCCATCCAATACTCATTAAAACTCCATCCATCTCCTCCTTAAATTTACCCACTGTCCCAGCATCCACTTCAATCTGGGGTAATGAATTCCACAGTTTCACAACCTTTTCAGAGAAGCAACTTCTCTTCATCACTGTTTTAAATCCTTAACATTAAACTAAGTCCTCTTGTTCTAGATGGTCCCACAAGGGAAAACATCCTTCGCACATTTACTTTGTCAATCCCTTTATCATCTTATATACGTAATTAGATGTAGAATCAATGCCAAACATCTATTGCAAATAACGGTCATTAATTCAGATAAGGAGTTTCCATGTCCATCTGCTACAGCATTGGCCATCTTATTTCCACTTCGTCTTTCAGGTCTCAGCTGTAGCTGCTAAATAAAAGACACATAAATATCGTGTCTCAAAGTGGTCCCACCTGGCACTGAGAATTAATTGAAGCAAAACTGCATGGCTCTGTGTGATTCCCATCAGTTAATTGATCTACAGGGACCTGGCTGAGGACTCCTGCCAATTATCCATGCTTCGCATTTTGGAAAGGTCGTGAGCATTAGACTGCTAATGAACAGAACTCGGGGTTGTGTAGGGAGGAAGTGATATGAAATCGTGCTTGTGAACATACGAAAGAGCGGTGTCAATTCACAGCTTAGGCTTGTCTCATGTCAAATGAAATGGCAGTTGCTGATGGTACTAAATAAATAGAAAGTGCACTTTGCATTATGGTCAACTCCCCCGACCCCTAGACCCTGGTACTATCCTCCTCCCCCACCATCACCACTCCACCTGCAGGATCAAGGCTAACGGAAGCTGTTGTGAAGAGTTAAAGAGAAAATGCTGGGTAAGGAACTGTTATACAGAGTGACTGCGGTTTCGCTGCAGTAAATGTGGAATGCTCCAATCTTAATGTTGACAGTCATTTGTTGTACTTCAAGCCTCCTTGCTGGCATTTTATTTTAATTTTGAGGGTGGGGAGGGGAGGGGCTGAATTCTCCATTTCCTTTGAGTGTCTTGTTAGCTTGAAAAGGTAGCAAGACATCCAGGCTGACCTTTCAGAGTTAGACCCACTATATCTTTCTCTAATCAGGCTGTTTGGAGTATGGGTAGAGCGGGACATTTTTTTTCAGTTGTGGGATGTGGGTGTTGCTAGCTGGTTTTATTTATAAAAAAAGAGTTTATTGCCTGTCCCTATTTGCCCTTGAGATGGTGGTGGTGAGTTTCATTTTTGAACTGCTGCAATCCATGAGCTGTAAGTAGACCCACAATACCCTTAGGGAGGGAATTCCAGGATTCTGACCCAGCAACAGTGAAGGAACGACAATATATTTCCAAGACAGGATGGTGAGTAGCTTGGAGGGGAATTTGCAGGGGATGGTGCTTCCATGTATCTGCTGCCCTTGAGTTTCTAGATAGAAGTGGCTGTGAGTTTGGAAGGGTGCTGTCCAAGAATCTTTGGTGAATTTCTCCAGTTCATCTTGTAGATAGTCTACACTGCTGTGACTGAGTATCGATGGTGGGAGGAGTGAATGTTTGTGGGTGTGGTGCCAATCAAGTGAGTCCTGCTCTGTTCTGGATTAGGTGACATGGATGGGGCAGGGGGAATGTGTGGAGATGAGATGGACAAAGGCCAGAGGAACATTTCTTGTTTTATTTTGTTGTTTTGATTTTTGGCTAGAGTGCAGGAACTCCAAGACAGCATTCCACCCTTTGCCAGTCCCACCCAGCCTAAACTCCAATTCAGAGATTCCCGGACTGAAAATGGGGCATCCAGGTGGCTCTTTGTAAAAGTCAGTGTTCACAGAACTGGAATTTCTCCCACCTATGCTTGTCTGATCCAGGAAAGAAAATAAGGGCAATAATCTTTGAATAAATTTAATACTGAAACAGAATCATCGGATTTGAAAGTGCAAAAGACACTATGTCATATTTATAGGCAATTTACATTAACATCATTCTAAAATCAATATTTATTACACAGAATGCTGACCAAACACCGAGTGAATGAGATTAATCAGCATACAAATCCTTTATCCTATTGAAACAACAATTTCTGCTGGAGTACTTTAAAAAAAGGCTTTTATTTCTCCAACTGGCTTTCAGTTCCATTAATGTACATTGTGCAGAGAATGGAATCTTTAATTAATTAACATCCAATTAATAATGTGCTTTGGGACCATTTAATGAAAGCGGTACCAAATTGAGAGCGATTTGGTGCTGAATAAAGGCCTTTTTTCCATCTGATATAACTTGAGCCTAATTGACAAAGAATCTTTCATTGATACATTACTGAGCACTGCCACTCATGGGAATACGTCATTGAATAAATTGTTATTAATTCAATCGGATCTTATTTGTATAATTCAATTATTCGTCAGACCAAAGCTATCCTTCTTATCGTTGCTTTTCAGACCCCAGGGTTAGATCATTCTCATTTTTGACTAGTTTCCTTATTGACACTCTTTCACACTTGTCACCCTTGCATCTCATATCTTTATCATTCTATTTCTTACACTGTGTCCCAATTATTATGCACTTGGTCATTTTCCTCTCTGGATCATTGACGTAATCTGGATAGGGTTTTAATTGAATCTCAAACCCAATGAAATTTGGTGGTGCTCTGAATGTCTTTCAAAGCAATGTAACTGAATGAATTAAGGAAGGAAGAAGGAGTAATGGAAAGGCAACCTGATAGTTAAATAGCACTAAACAAGAATGAGAGAGTGAAAAGACAATGAGAGAAAAAGCAGCTGAACTTTCTTCTCTCCAGCTGATACTTGTTATTTTTCCACTCTCCATTGTTCGAGTGGTGGGAGGAACTAACATATATTTTTGGCGTTTGTGTTTTTCCCAAATAATTGAGTGTGAAAAGAATAATCAGCATCAAAATAATGAATTGTTTCTCTTTCGAGAAATTCTTGCAAAATCAAGAAAACCAGAGTAAATATTTAAGGAATTTCATGAGCAGATTATACCCAATGCAATGTTATGTTCGACAAACTTTTGTACTGGTTTCGAAATATTGCATGCATACAGGGTGAATTAATCATAATGACAAGCTTCGGCTAATTGCCCTTGTGTGGACATTCCAAGAGAATTAATCTTTTCTTTTTGGCTTAAATGTGGTAATAAGTACATTGTGAAAGCTTTATTTTAGCTCACTAAGAGATAGACAACAACTCTCTGATGAAACTCGCAGCTAAAAGTTTTCTTTGTTGTGATAAACCCATCTTCAGATTTGTTAATAAAATTGTGCCATGTAACCATGGATTAAATATTCCAAGGAATATTTTGTGAACACAAAATTATTTTCACAATGATTTTACTAATTCACTGAAGATCCTTATACAGCACCTTCCAAACCCACAACCACTTCCATCTAGAAGTGCAGGGCTGCAGATGTGTGGGAACACTACCACCTTCAAATTTCCCTCCAAGACACTCACTATCCTGATTTGGAAATTTATCACTTCTCCTTCAGTGTCGCTGGGTGAAAATCCTGGAATTCCCTCCCTATGGCATTGTGGGTCAACCCACAGAAGGTAGACTGCAGTGGTTCAAGAAGGCAGCTCACCACCACCTTCTCAAAGGCAACTAGGGATGGGCAATAAATGTTGACCAGCCATCAACACCCACATCCCACAAATGAATAAACAAAAATAAACTAAATCATGCCCAAATGCATGATACACCCATATATGCCCACAGGTATACGCTCGAGTGTAATTGTGGTGTTATGTGAATAAGATTTGTGGAAACTGGGAACTTAAAGTCAAATATAATAACCATTACAACATAAGAAATAGGAACAGGAATAGGCCATTTGGCACCCCGAACCTGCTCCTTCATTCAGTAGGATCATGGCTGATCCAACACTCCTCACATCCACTTTCCTGCATTTTCCCTGTTACCCTTGATTCCCCTTCTGATCAAGAATACATCGATCTCAGCCTTAAATATACACAAGATCTCTGCCCCCACAGCTCTCTACGGCAAGAAATTACAAAGACTCACAACCTTCTGAGGCAAGGAATTCCTTCTCATCTCAGTCTTAAATTGGCAGCCCTTTACTCTGAAAATATGCCCTCAGTCCTAGACTCTTCCATGAGGGGAAGCATCCTCTCAGCATTTACCCTGTCAAGCCCCTTAAGAATCCTATATGTTTCAATGAGATCACCTTTCATTCTTCTAAATTCCAATGAGTAGAGGCCCAACCTGTTCAGCTTTTGCTCATAACACAATCTCTCCAGACCAGGGATCATCCTAGTGACTCTTCTCTGAACTGCCTCCAATAAAATTATATCTTTCCTTAAATATAGTGGACAAAAACTGTGCACAGTGCTCCGGGAGTGGTCTCACCAGCACCTTGTATAATTGCAATAAGACTTCCTTACCCTTACACTCCAGCCCCCTTGAAATAAGAGCCAACATTCCATTAGTCTTCCTGATTGCCTGTGCACCTGTGTTCTAGTCCCGATTCCCCACCTATTCCCATCACCAGAGACCGGAAGCATGACCCAAGATATGCATTTGGATCTATGTAGGAATATCCTGGAAGGTTTGAACTTTCCAGGAGTAATTTCCGAAGTCCCTTCGACCCATTGAATATGGTCAGAGTTAGGTGTCTGAGGTGGGGACCTTAGACAGCTCCAACATACTTAATTGGGATAGTTAGCCAAGAAACATTAGACAGATTAAAAACTTAGTCTAACTGTAATTAACTACACTACTGGCCCCCAATTATTCACACTTACCCCCTCTCTCCCACCCCGCTACCCTGTGACTCCTAGCCTGAATACTTGACTTTACTATAATATGACGCAAATACTCCCCATACTCCTGGCTATCTCAAACCTGAATCATCTCTTCCTCATGATAAGGGCAACCAGTCAAGTACCGTCCTGATATTTCCTAACCACCCTCCCATCACCTGATCAAAACACCAAACGAATCAGACTAGCCCCTGACCTTACCTGACGACACATCCACCCGACTTCTCACTCACCCACCAGCTCACCTGCCACCCTAAATACCTGTCAATCTACTCAGGTACCACTTCACCCACCATCCTCACCTGCCAGTTTACAAGCATGCCACGCAACATTCCTGTACCTGACTCACCTGCCACACGACCCACCTGGTACAGCATCATGTTGTACAGCCTGTGGGTGGAGGGTCTGCATTTCTGGAGAGGCCAGACTTTGATACCCAGCATGAAATGTGGGGCAGCATCATGCAGGGAATAAGAACACAAGAGAAATTGCAATCTAACAGTAATCGCCACTCCAAATCAATATCTCCACCATTACTGATCCACCATATTTTTCACAAAGTCCAACATACTGTCTTGTTAGCAATCCACAACTAGACACATTGCTGGAATCAATCGTAATTCATCTTAACTCCTTAAATCTCTTATTTTTCTTTGAAAAAAACTCGTTATCTGTGGCAAGACATCATGCGTAAATAGTCATGTAGATACGGCAGGCTGCTGATAACACCAACAGCCACTAAAAAAAATCATTTTCAAAGATTAACATAAGCAGGATGATAAGCCCATTCAAAAAATTACTCCCCAGAATTTCACATTGAAAGATGCTTGATCTGGGAATTCCATCCCAGAATGTTCTTGTAGGAGAAGAGAACCTTTACTGAGATGGTTTCACATTGTGGAGCGTAATGTTATTTTAAGGAATTGGAACCCAGGCTGCTACAAGTCATAGAAGTTGTTTTCAGCTTGTTGTGAAATTCTGGTGACAATGTCAATTATTTTAGAACAAAATTGATGCACGTAGACAGAGGATCATGGGAGATGGAGGAGGCCATTCAGCCCCTCGAGCCTGATAGATCGCCATTTTTTTAGATCACGGTTATTATTGTTTAAATACATCATTCTGCTGTGCTTTTATAATCCTGAAAACAGGAACTAACAGATATCTATCAAACTCAGTTATCAATGTTCCAGTCAACAATTTAGCATCATCAGATCATTGGGAGAGAATGTTCCAGATTTTTTTTTGTGTGTGTGTGAGTAGGTGCTTTCTGACATGGCTCCTGAATAAAGTATCTCTGGTTTTAAGGTTTTGCCCCTTTGCTACAGACTCCCCCTACAGAAGTAATAGTTTCTTTCTACGTACCCTCTCAAGTGAGGAGGCCCAGTGGTATTATTGCTGGACTGTTAATCCAGAGACCCAGATAACATTCTGGGGACCTGGGTTCAAATCCCACCATGGCAGGTGGTGGAATTTGAATTTAATAAAATATCCGGAATTAAGAATCTAATGATGACCATGAATCCATTTGTCGATTGTCAGGAAAAACCCATCTGGGTCACTAATGTCCTTTAGGGAAGGAATCTGCCATCCTTACCTGGTCTGGCCTAAATGTGACTCCAGACCCACAGCAATGTGGTTGACTCTGAACTGCCCTCTGGGCATTTAGAAATGGGCAATAAATGCTGCCTCGCAGCGATGCCCTCATCCTGTGAAAGAATAAAGGAAAAGAAAAGTTTCTTCATTACCTTATACGTTTGAATCATACCATCCCTCAACCATCTAACCTGAAGGAAACACAAGGAATGTTTGTCCAAGACAAACCCATCATTTTTCTGTCTCACTGTCCTACAAGAGTAAGCTCACTCTGAATGGCTATGCAGCCATTTATAAAATTCTAAAGCCATTAACTACAAAACTGACTCCTTTGAAAATGGATCATGAATTTTTCAGAGAAAACGAACATTGTATGCAGCTACTTCATTTGATTCTTTCTACAGTTCTTTCTGTTTCCCTTGGCAGTGAAATCTCAAGCTGAAATTAATGCCAATTGACTCATGTTCCACATCCACATCCTCCCTCCACTGTCGCCTGATGTTCAGGTGGCCTGTTATTTACTTTAGATATTTGATATTTGTTTTCCTTTAAATGGCTTGATGTGTCACGGGGCTAGTAATCCAGAGCTCACAGACAAATGTGTAGGGACATGGGTTCAATTCCCACCGTAACAGATGGTGAAGTTTGAATTTAATAGAAATCTCGAATCCTGAAGTTAACTTTAATGGCAATCACTATTGATTGTTGTGAAAACCTGAACTGATTCTTTAATAACAAAACAAAAGTCACTGGAAAAACTCAGCAGGTCTGGCAGCATCTGTGACGGGAAAAAGCAGAGTTAACGTTTCGAGTCCGGTGACCTTTCCTCAGAACTCTGAGCTTAATGGAGCTTAATTTTTTTTTAAGGAATTGGAACCTAGGCTGCTACAAGTCATAGAAGGTGTTTTCAGCTTGTTGTGAAATTCTGGTGACAGTGTCAATTATTTTACAACAAAATTGATGCACATAGACAGAGGATCATGGGAAATGGTGGAGGCCAATCAGCCCCTCAAACCTGATAGATCGCCATTTTTTTTAGATCATGGTTATTCATGTTTAAATACATCATTCTGCTGTGCTTTTATAATCCTGAAAACAGTAACTAACGTATCTATCAAACTCAGTTATCAAAGTTCCAGTCAACAATTTAGTATCATCAGACCATTGGGAGAGAATGTTCCAGAATTTTGTGTGTGTGTGTGTGTGTCTGTGTGTGAGAAAGTAGGCGCTTTCTGACATGGTTCCTGAATAAAGTATCTCTGATTTTAAGGTCTTGCCCCTTTGCTATAGACTGCCCCCACAGAGGTAAAAGTTTCTTTCTATGTACCCAGTTCTGAGGAAGGGTCAACAGATCCGAAACGTTAACTCTGTTTTTTCCTTCACAGATGCTGCCAGACCTGCTGAGTTTTTCCAGCGACTTTGTTTTTGTTCCTGATTTATAGCATCCGCAGTTATTTCAGTTTTTATACTGATTCTTTAATGTTGGGAAGGAAATCAGACATCCTTATGATGCCTAGCCTACATGTGGCACTAGACCCAGGAATTAGACGAGGTTTAAATCAGTCTGCCATTTCCGGAGTAACAATTCCAACAAGTGGACGAGAACAGTCTGAAGTTTCCAAGTTAGACTGAGGATCTTTGCCTATGCCATGGGTCATAGGGAGCAGGGGAAATGACCATTGGATGTTCACATCTCTTATGGTGGCATTTCCTTTGCAGATGCCAACATAATAATTGAGTCAATCATTCATTCAGTCTCCAATCATGGGCCAATCTGGGCAATGGTATTCCACTATAACTTCTCAATTTCCACGATAGTCAGTCACACACCACAAATTAAATGTGCAACTCAACTGGGCAACATTTATGAAGCTATTACTAAAAAAAAAAGTGCATTACAAAATAATGAATGGAATATTTAATGTGGTTACTTAGTATAGTTCTATGAACAAAGCTGATTATAAGTTTAATCAATATAGAAATAAACAATTATAATCTTTGCAAGTGTCTAGTTCTGCACCTTTGAGTGACTGGCTAGTCCTGGCTAATCACACCGCTAACCCACGGAGTTGGAGCAGCACAAATTCATCAGAATTAGACCAGGGATTACTATAATATGGACTGGTTGTACAAAGTCATTTTGAATCAGCTCGATGTTAAAATACTTAACAGGTCAGGCAGCAACCAAGCAGTAAGAAACAAAGGACTGAATTGTACAGAAATCAACTCAATGCAAATTTGGGCGAGTTTCATACAGAGTTTCTCGCCGTGAGCCCAAATGAGATTTTTCATGATGATTTCACGTCTTTCGCTATGCACCAGACCTCTATTGCACTCCATTTGTCATATCCGGCCTCTCGTCAGAGGTAGAAGTACTTCCCAGTGCTGGGAACTCATGGGATTCCTTGCTCCCACACCCTTTTTAAAGCACAGTCAAGTATACTCAGTACTCAAACATCCAACCACAGACTACTCTGCACTGTGCCCATGGTGGGAGGGGAATCAAAAAGAAATGAATCCCAGGGTATATGGGTGGCATCGCTGACACTTCTTTGTAGATACTAGTGAACATTTGTGTATGTATTGGCACTTGAGAAACAAGCCACATGTTCCCATTCTCAGTAACATCCCATCAGAGTGACAAGATGGCAGCAGAGTAGAGTTTCTGTGCTGAGGCTCATATATACCAGCCACTTTTCTTTTCTCGTTTTCTCTTTTCTTGTTTTTATCTTCTTTACTTTATTTACTCACTTACATCTTGTCCTGAGCTCAGCTGGCATTGGCAGTATAGAGAAATCCCAGTGTGGACTCAAGTGGGCCCAGTATAGGCCTCGTGGCAGTAGCTAGTGAGGCCCTACCTACCTTCCCAGAGTGAGCACACGACCTGGTGTCGGTATCAGCAACTGTTACATTGGTCAAGGTGACATTGGTGAGGTAGGCCCAGTGGCGAAAGATTGCGCCTAAGGATCGGTGACTTTGTCATTCGTTGGGGCAGGCGCTAGCAGCAGTGAGGTGGCATTAAAAGGGCATCACAGTGATATCAATGAGGTGGGCCCAGCGGCAAAACATGTGACTCTGGCTTTGGTGGTTCTGGTGTAGGCAATGGCGAGTTGGTGGCAGAGGAGATTCGGCCCAGCGGTTAAAGCTAGCACCTAAAGAATGATGATTTCAACATTGGTTGGGTCCGGTGTGAATGGCAGTGTGAATGGCAGCGAGGCTGTGTGAATGGCAGCTGTCTTTGATGATGAACTGGCTCAGGACTGATGGACTCCCTTTAAGCTATATATTTCTGATTTTTTCTTAAAACTATTCAAATGGCACTGGATTGTGGCGACAGTGGAAAAGCATTTTACTGTATTTTACTGTTTTTCTCACTGACACGTGACGATAAAAAATCATTCCTTTGAGAAAAATAATCATTCATTCATCTTGGGACTGTGTCTAAGCGGGGGTTACTCTTCACATTGGCTGGTTTCTGTATAGCTCTCCAAGTGAGGTAACACAATGCCCCAGACTCATTATGCTGCACTTGCAGTGAATGGAGACTTAGACTCCCAATCCCCTCAAGTGGCCAATGACAGTGTCCAAGCCTCTGCACTGATATTGGACAATGCCCTTGACTTATCATGCTGACACCCCCTGACTGGGGACTGCCTCCCTGCAGACATTGAGACAAGACCATTTCGTTAAATTCCATGCAGTGTGTTTGCCTTGCACTCTTCTGGCACATGTGCCCTTTCCTTTAAATAAAAAAAAACAAGTTCCAGAATTGTCTGACAAACTTCAAGGCCCTGAAATTTACTTTGCTGCATTTCAAAACAGTGTAAGCTAAACAAAAGTCCACTAGTGATGCATTTTAAAAAAACCACTAATTCTGAACCTAAGCCTCAAAAACTGTTTAAGAAAAAATCATCATGGCTAGAGAAACAATTCAAAGATAATTATTAAATTAAGACACAGAAAGTCCACATGTTACTAACTAAAAAAACAAAGTCCTAAATGAACAATGAAAGTTATTGAAAAATACATAAAATACACAGTTTAAATAACAAAGTCGAAAATCTAATTTTTGCCTATCTCACCTTGTTTTCCCAAAAGATGCGTCAACGTCCAAATTATTCAGGGACTGGGAGGATTCCACCACAAATCACTGTTTTGTACCAATGACCTTTGTTTCGTTCTGATTCTTGTTGGAGATGGTAACTGCCCAGAATTACTAAAAAAATGTTTGTGCTGCACCAATCATCAGCTCAAGCCTAAATGTTACACCAGTTCTTCTGTATTTAGACACGTACTGCTTCTGTGCCCAAGAAGTTGTGAGTAGTACAGAACATTGTGCAATCATCAGAGCCTTACTGCTGAGCTTAAGGTGGAGGCAAAGTCATTTCTATCTGACAATGGCCTACCTGTGGAAGCAGGAGTGGGAGCCATTTTGAAGAAATCCATGTTTATGTCATTTCTGACTGTGGACAGCCAGCACAAGGAAAAGAATGAAAGGAAATGGAGGCAAAATCAATTCATATTTCATGAAAAAAATGAGTATTAACATCAGGTCTGGCAGCATCTGTGGAGGAGAAAACAGAGTTAATGTTTCGGGTCCGGTGACCCTTCCTCAGTTCTCAGACCCAAAACGTTAACTCTGTTTTCTCCTCCACAGATGCTGCCAGACCTGCTGAGCTTTTCCAGCAGCTTGGTTTTTGTTCCTGATTTACAGCATCCGCAGTTCTTTTGGTTTTTATGAGTATTACCATGTTGCATCTCTAATGTGCCTTCCCTCACAGCAATTTAACTTCTAGCAGTGATAATTCATTTCTCAAACTGAAACAAGACTAGCAATGACATATCACTCCATCAGGACTCACCAATGTTTGAGGGTGATTAACGCACGACTCATTTCCAAACGCTGTGACTGTTGTCCCTGGATAACACCTCGATATTGTTTTGAATCCAGCATTGTTTCACATACAGTAATGGGATGAATTGCCAAATAAACCAATATAATTCTTTTACAATTAACATCATAGTTGTTCTGACATTTCAACTCCACATGTGTTCCCAGGCTGTGGTGGCAGTGATGTGGATTTCTCACTCCTCACTACCTGAAAAAAAATTCTAGCTCAGCCTTCTTTACAAACTGCAAGGTTGTGGGCATCCAACATTGACATTGGGTCAAATATTCACCCAATGAGATATATCTATCAACCTGTGTCTCTGTTAGATGCGAGGTCACTACGCCATGATGGCAGGTGAGTTGAATCGTGCCCTTCTCAAAATCGGAATATTCACCTTGTCATTATAGAATCATAGACATCCACAGCATAGAGAAAGACCCTTCAGCCTATCATGTCCATACCAGTCTAAAGCAGCTACTCAACTATTCTAGTCCCATTTCCCAGCATTTGGCCCATAGCCTTTGTAAGCCTCGGCATCGCAAGTGAACATCTAAATATTTCTTCAATGTTAAATATCCCCAGCACACATGGTGCTTCACCAGACCCTTCAATGTGTTTATTACTACATTGTTGGGTAATATATACTGCAGTTAGAGTTAAGAGCCCCTCTTGGTATGGGGTGTGGATTCCCATGTATGCCACATTAGGTAAGCATAGCAGATTTCCTTTTCTGAAGGACATTATTGAATCAGATATTTTTTCATTGTTTCCATCACTGATTCTAGCAGTCAATTCCAGAAGTATTCATTGAAATTAAATTTTACTAGTTACCATGGTGCGATTTCACCCCGGTGCTAAGGGCTTTGGAGTTTTGATTACTTATCCTGTGACACTACAACTATTCTACCATCTCTCCCAATTGAGCTTCTTATTGAATGGGGGCATCACTTCTGAGGTATCCTTAGAAGACCACCACCTGCATGTTCCCCTCCAAACCACTCACCATCCTGACTTGAAAATATATCACTATTCCTTCAGTGTCGCTGTGTCAAAATCCTGGAATTCCCTCCTTCAGGCATTGTGGGTTAACCTACAACACAGGGACTGCTGTAGTACAAGAAGGCAGCTCACCACCACCTTCTCAAGGTCAGCTAGGGATGGACAATAAAGGTCGGCCCAGCCAGCAATGAACATGTCCCATGAAAATTTCCTGAACGCACACTTCTGACACAAACTGCAGCTTTGGTCAGAGATCACTTCACGTTAAGACCCCGTCTACTGACTGCAATACAAAATCAAATCTCATCAACCCAAACTGCTAATCCATTCCTAAATGATGGTAACAATTGCAGAGATGTTTACTTTGTTTCTTTGCCTAAGTGTACATCCAGATGATTAAAGAGCACAGCAGGAAGCTCGTAGAACTGTCTAGTGATTCATTAGTACATCTGCCCAGTGCATTTATTATTTACAGAAATTGTTGCTGTTAACACTGAAAACTAACAACAATGCTGTCACTGATTGAATTTGGTTATAAGCAATTGACACATACCAAAACCATTTATTGCATTCATTCACAAGATGTGGACATCACAAATAAGGACAGTATTTATTGTTCATTCTGAATTGCCCTTGAGGAGTTGATGATAAACAACCTTCTTGAACCACAGCTGTCTACGTGCTGTGGGTTAACCCACAATGCCATTAAGGAGGGAATTCCAGGATTTCGATCCAGTGTCTTGTTGGGACTTTTCAGAGCACAGCTAAGAATCAGATCCATTGCTGGATCTGGAGCCTGGAGTCTGGAGTCACACGTAGGCCAGACGAGGTGAGGACAGTAGATTTCTTCCCCTCAATAAGCCAGATGGGTTTTCCTGATCAAGGATAGTTATTATAGTCACCATTGATGTGACTAAATTTTATCTCCAGATTTATTTATCTAATTGATCTTAAGTTCCCCAGCTGTGACAGTGAGATATAAATCTCAGCTCATTGATCTGTAGTCCAGACCTCTGGTTTATCATTCCAGTGACATAAAATATCAAAAACAAAGAAGACTGACATTTTGACGGCATAGCACTTTTCATGACCAGCACATAATGTTTCATGTATTGAGATGTGCAAAATGTGGCAGGCCAGTTGTGCACAGCAAGTTCCCATGTGCAGCAATGTGATCATGATCAGAAAACCTATTTTTGTGCTGATCCTGTAGGGATAAATATTGGCCAAGACACCAGTAGAGAACTTCTCTACGTTTTTTTGAAGTAGTGAAGTATGGCCACAGGAGAAGGCAGAAGGGCCTCTGTTGAACATCACATCCAAAAGCGTGTATCTCTGACAGTGCTGCGCTCCCTTAGTACTGCTCTGGATTTGTAACCTTGACTTGGTGCTCATGCTGTGGAGTGGGAATTGTGACTGAGAGGCAAAGGTTTTGTTGACTGAACCATGGCCGATCCTTACATACTTTTGTATGAAATTATATTGTTGTATTCAATCCATTCTATCATCCCCAATCATTCCCTGCAGCTCACCTGAAGCTGCTGTCACAGACAGGAAACAAAAAATATGAACACTAAAGCAGGAGTCAATCATTAATCCCCTTGGGTCTGTTCCACTGCTGTTTAATGACAACTCAACTAACTCCATATACATCTCCAACCCTTCATTAATATCTTGGCTGAGCAAAAATCATCAATTCAGTTTCAAAATTAACAATTGATCCATCATCAGTTATTATTTTGTCGAAGAGAGTTCCAAGTTTCTACCATCCTTTGCACGACGAAACATTTTTTAAAACTTCACTCCAGAGATTCTGACTCTACTTTTTAAATGCTGCCCTCAACTCCTAGACTCTCTAAATCCTGGAAACAATTTCTCTCTATCTACCCCGTTTGTAACCTTTAATATCTTGAAAATTTCAAACGTGGCACCTCTTATTTTCTAATTCATGCCATCAGTTGTAATTTAATTCTGAATCTGGGTGACCAGTGGAGAGAAGCTATTTAATAATGAAATATTGCCCAAACAAACCTGACCATGATCTTAGTCACTGAATTGAAAGCAGTAATATGTATCACAACTGGAACTGTCTGTTCAACACCAGCTTCTTGTCTTTCCAAACATCATCTCCTGATGCATCCAAAGGCTGGTGAAATTGTACAAGCTGACTGGAACCACCTGTACTACTGCTCACTTACCCACTCCGTGATGAGCTGTTCCGCTCAACTCCTGCCTGCCTGCCATCTCAATGCCCCATATAGAGCAAGTTCCCTGAGTGAGACCACTCAGTGGAACACCCTTTGAAGCAAGGGATAGGAAATATGAGATGTGACTGACAAACTCCTTGTGACAACCCGATCTGTCAAGTTGCAGGCTATGAACCAACACAGTGAGATTGGTCTTCACTAGGCAGACTCAGGACAAGCCTAGGCCCTTGTGCAATCTCTATTGCTGGTGACTCATTACAAACCCCTCACAGAGAGAGACAAACAAGGCAGTACGTTACCAAGGATTGTCTCCTCTACAGACTGATCACCTAAATTCAGCAAGTGAGGAGGCAATTGCTTGCCTGTGGGACCTGCACTCACTAAAAACTAACAATAATCTCAATCACGTGATAACCACATAACAATCAAGCGTCAAAAATCCTTTTTTGTTTGGAAAGAGTAGGTGATAGCGTAATGGTAAAAGTCACTCTTCTAGTCAGCCCAGCCTAATGTTCTGAAGCCACCATGGCAAATGGCAAAGATTGAGGGCCCTCTCATGTTGCAGTGACTGTGTCTTTACTCCTGGACTAAGAGACCTGGTTTCAAGTCCCACCTTCTCCAGAGGCCAATTTTTCAACAAATCATGATCCATAAAACCTCAGAGGATTTGTGAGCAATAAAAAGCATGAGGGAACCTTTTGAAAGATAATATCAAAGGGTCACATTCTTGCTGTCTCTGGCATTCAATTTTCAGTTGCCTGTAAACTGTCACAATCTCCAATTGTATATCAACAATGATACAGTCTCCAGAAAACTAGTGAAACCTACAGTGACAATAATATGTATTAAAGATATTATAAAAACATTGTTTATTTATAACTTCCTTTTTTCTTCAAAAGTAAATCCTTTCACTGTATGGCAATAGAAATGCATCATCCACACACTTTAAAGGACCAGAAGCAATAATTTCAAACATTTGAAACATTTTATCTTGTGTAAATAAACACTGTGCAATTGACTGGGGAGATCTAACAGCGAGAGCTGAGAATCCAACAACATTCTCCCTGGGACACAACTGTTTCAACAATCTAATGGATGACAGAGCTCTCAGCCAAGCCACATTGTGTATTCTTTATGGAGAGTTCACATGTTCATCTGACTGTTGAGAGGCCATGAGGTATGAAAGGAGACACATAGCTTAACATTGAATGAATGGGTGGTCATAGGGTATTAGGAGAGGGTCAGAGTTTTGTAAGAATGGTATAATGCACCCTGGAGTGTGGGTGGATAGGCATGGTGTTACATTGGGCCATGCATGAAGGGAGGCTGTGGTGGGGAATGTTGGGGCAGGAGGTGACATGGATAAGAAAGGAGTAGTGTGTGGGGGTGAGTGGGTGTGAGAGCTGGCAAGAAAGCCTTGCTGATTTAATTATAACTAAGTCTAGGTTCCACAGAACTGAGGCAGGGCTATTAAATGGGTTGCCTCAGCTCACAGTCCACACTTTGTGGCTGTTTTCAAACTCTTCATGGGCCAATGAACTTATGATATAATTCATCTACAAACTCATCAGCAGAATGGGTTTGAGAGGCTGATGGCCCCCATTCTGTTCTCATGGGTTAGGCTGTGGAGAGACAGAGAATAGCAAAGTTGTTGGACAAGTTAAGACACCAGTGGAAGTGTGGTCCTGTCTAGGTGAATAAGGGCTCCAACTCCCAAACAAGCTGCTTTAATGTGTTATAATAACAGAGAAGGTCCCATGGAGCTAGAGGTAAAGCATTCTGGTGCTAATATTCAAAGGAAATAATGACATTCAAGATTGCAAAAACTCAAATTAAACTTCTACTGTATTGCTTCAAGATATAAGAGAGATGAAAGGATGGGGAATCTATGATTGTCAGTTCAAGTTCAATGTGGGAAGAAACAAGTTAGCGATACTTTAGTTTAGAGAAAAGTAATGGAGAAATGTCATGAAGGCACCTGAAGACTCCATGAGTTGATCTCAAGAAATCTACTTACTGGGTATCAAGGGAGGGAACCTGGAGGTATTCCACAGTGTGTGGCATCCCAGAAAACCATGTGCAATGATTACAGCTCATTTACAAGGAGCACTAGACAAGAGTAAGAAATAATGTGGAGGAAAGTGAGAGTTTCAAAGTTGGATTGTACCAAGGATCAGCACTGAGACCCTTCCTCTTCCTGATTATCATGAATGTTTTAATTGTGCAAGTGAGACAGGAAGTTCCATGATCAGTGAAGTTTGCACATGACATTGAACTGCTTGGTCAGAACGATCAACACATCAACAACTACCTGATAACTTGGAGAAGAGAAAAACTGGAAGGCATATGAAGATCAGGAGACCAAAGACACAAACAATGGACAGTCAGTTTAAGCCTAGGGAAGAGGCTCAGAGTGAAGGTGTAAAGAATATGAGTGAAGACTTGAAGGAAATGTATGGAGACAATCGTGATAGAGGATCAAAGTATGGAAATGGAACCTAAGCAATGAATTGGTTCTGGTGGAAGTAACTGGAGGAAATGGAATTGAGTGTTATGTGACAGAAACTGTCACCAAAACTAGAACAAAGAATCTCCAAGACGATTGTGGGTCTGGTTATATCTTTCAGAATCTTGGGCAACATCAAGTGTAGGGGAATAGTGACTGGATACTAATGAAATGCAGATAGGGAGATGGATATGTGGAGTACGAGTAAGGACAAAATTGGAATCAAAAACATAAATTTATGGAAAAGCTCAGAAGTTCTGGCAGCATGTGTAGAGAGAAATCGGACTGAACATTTTGGGTCCAGTGACCCTTCCTCAGAACTGGTTCCTCAAAATTGGAAACCGCCATATCAAGGATTGAAGAAGATTGGGGGATCATCGAAGAAAGCAGCTGAGAAGGGGTTGAAATCTTACTGCCATCCATTGTGGAGAGAGAGAGAGGAGACACGATGAGGTCATTGAGAAGGGACTGCAAGGAAGAAAGCTAAAGGGCTCAAATCAGATGGGAATATTGGCTGGTGGGAGACTTAAACACAACGTGATTGGAAGAGGAAAGATGACTAACAGGAAGAGATGAAGAAGGATTATCCACCAGTACTTTGGTGATAAAGAGAAAAATGGAATAAGAAACAGAATAACAATGAAAGGAAGGGATCACTCAAAGCCTGTTGGATATCTGACAATGACTTGTGAATTACATGTCATTATACTCTTGTTTCTTCTACTCCATAATTTACAGAGAATTCAACCTTTAAATTTTCTACAAGGCTTTAAAGATGTATGAGACAAAATTACAATCAATTGCCTGAAGCAAAAGTATACCAGATTTATGCAAAGAGTATTTGAAAGTACTCCTTCATGACTATGAAAACAACATAACTTAGAACAACATAGCTTCTGAAGAAGGACCTAGGCCCGAAACGTCAGCTTTCCTGCTCCTCTGATGCTGCCTGGCCTGCTGTGTTCATCCAGCTCTACACCTTGTTATCTTAGCTTAGAATCACTGCAGGCTTGCTGCACAAGCTTTGAAGTGTCAAAAATACATAGTCTATTTATTTATTATTTATTGAACTCTGATGAAAATGTTTTCTTACTTACTTTATACACAATAAGTGTACACATTAGGCCTGCATCACTTTTTATTGACGATCTGTGCTGGTGGAACTGTTACATTAGCAAGAGAGAGAGCGAAAACACTGATGGTGAGTTTAAACTGACAACCACTTCGCCACAGGCAAGAGATGAGGTTGAGAAAGTGTAATCTTCACTTGTAGCATCTGCGATCACTTGCTGTCATAGTTTCCAGTGACTATGGGTAATGAGAAGATGGAGAGGTCATGGTCACTTGGCTGAAGGGAATGGGTCCACAGGAGCTCCCAGTGGTCTCTGAGGACAATTATGGCAGATCCACCCTTCACCACCTTCAACATTCACTCCCTACATCATTGATACACACTGGCAGCAGTAAGTATCATCTACAAGATGCATTGCAGTCACTCAGCAAGGCTAGTTTAACAACATCTTCTAAATCCACGAACTCTCCCAAATAGAAGGGCAAGGGCAGCAGGTACATGTGAAACTTATCAGTTGGACCACTCTGATTTGGAACTTTATCATTGTTCCTTCACAGTCATTGGGTCAAAACCCTGGAACTCCTTTTCTCACAGAACTGTGGATGTCTCCACATCCCAAGGAAAGCAAAAGGTAACTCACTTCACCTTCTCAATGGCAAACAGAAATGGGTAATAAATGCTGAGCGAGCCAGCAATTGCCATCATCCCAAACTAATAAAATAAATTGTTCTATTATGTGTCCTAATGAGTTGGTCTCTTTATATTCTCTCTAATGGAATAAGCAGTGATCTAATTGAAAATTAAGTTGATAGCCATTTATTTGCAGGAAATTATGCTCATTCTTAAACCATTCAAATTTTTGTGATGGGATGCACCTTTAGGGCAAGTATTGTAAATGTGTGGTTTGTAGTACCATTGATTAATTTTGATTTATTTGTCTGCAGTTTTGTTGTCTAATTATGAATGTTTCATGATGTGAAGTGCCTCAGAGTGGGTACTAATAAAATAGATTAAGACATGCTGCAGTGAAAGAGAAACCGAACTGGGCCAGCCATATAAATATTATGGATGCAAGACCAGGTCCAAAGCTACGATTTTTATGATGTGTAACTGACCTCCTGATTCCTCAAAGCCTGTCCACCATCTAAAAATCACAAGGTACAAGTCAGGATTGTGATAGAACACTCCCCATTTGCCTGGATGAGTTCAGCTCCAGCAAAACTCAAGATATTTGGCACCTTCCAAGAAAAAGCAGCCCACTTAATTGGCACCACATCCACAAACATTCACATAAAGAGAAGATGATGGTCTAGTGGTATTATCGTTGGTGTATTATTCCAGAGACCCTGGTAATGTCTTGGGATTGGGTTTGAATCCTGTCACAGCAGATGGTGGAATTTGAATTCAATAAACATCTGGAACTAAGAGTCTAATGATGACCATGAATTCATTGTCAATTGTTGGAGAACCTCATCTGGTTAACTAGTGTCCTTGAGGAAAGGAAGCTGCCATCCTTACCTGGTCTGTAACTCCAAACCACAGCAATGTGGTTGATGCTTAAACTAAATGGGCACGAAATGCAGGCCTGACAAGTGATGTCCTCATCCTATAAAAGAATTTTAAAAAACTGTCTCCACCATCAATGTTCAGTAGCAGCAATATATACCATCTACAAGATCCACCCCAGAAATTCACAAAAGGTCCTTACGCAGCACCTTCTGATTTTATGGCCACTACCATCTAGAAGGATAATAGCCAGTAGACACATGGGAGAATCACCACCTGCAAGCTCCCCTCCAAACCACTCACCCTGACGTGGAATAATATTGCTGTTTTGTTGGGTCAAAATCTTGAACTCTCTTCCTTACCATACTGTGGACATCTCTATTCTCCATGGACTGCTGTAGTTCAACAAGGCAGCTCACCACCACATTTTCAATGCCAATTCAGAATGGACAACAAACACTGTCCCAGCCAGTGAAACTGACACCCCGTGAATAAGAAAGTGCTCAGCATTGATAGAAACATTTGATGCTAACTACTGTTTACCATATGTAACATATGATGGAAATTCAACACTCGAGAGCTTGCAGTGAAGTGAAAATGTAACCACTCACATCTATAACATGGTGATTTTCTGAGATCAGCACCAAGATGGATTCAGTGCCCCATGGGTGCTCTTTGCTTGTTTTCACTTGAATTTAATTGATGTTTTTCCTGTTGGTGGGATTAAGTACAAACTTAGCATTTGTATCCACATTATTCATTATACTGAGATGAAATACCGGCTATTTCATACTTGTTCCATTCAATACAACTTGACTGAAATATTATTTTTATTATGAAGGCCTAAAACGGTTCATTACTGAACTGTCAACAAATCACTTTCTTTGTATTAGTTTCAGATGACATATTAAGGGAAGAAATAGCTTGATGCAGAGTTGAGTGTTGGAGAACATAATTCGATTTTATTGTGATTTTGGCATTTAAAGCAAAATTCAAACATTGTTAAAGTAAACAATTTAGCTGTGGTCAACGTGAAATCCTGGGAGAAAAGCTTTCACTTACGATGACTCTTACTAACCCCACTGATTCATTCCTAAAATTAAAAGGTTATCCCATGAGGTGAGTTTGGGTAGAATGGGCTTATATTCAACAGAGATTGGATGAACCAGAGGTGATCTCATTAAAATCTATCACTTTTGTAGAAAAATTGGTATGGTAGATGGGAAGATGTTGTTTTCCCTGGGCACTGGAGAAACTAGAACTCAAGTTAAAAGCTCAATAATTTAGGACTGAGTTGAGGAGAGGGGAGTACAAGTCTTTTGTGTTCTCTACCCCAGAGGACTGTGGGTGGTTGGTTAATGAGTGTTTGAATGAAGACATGAAGAATGCACCAATTAATGTTGATTGAACATTACCTTCCAGCATTTGTTTAAATTTTAGATCAGGCAGATTGATTCTGGTTGGTCAAGGCATTGCCCTGGAAAATAAATCAGTGAATAGGTGGTACCTATTGTGTTGAGTTAAAACAGGAACAGCACATGCACATGTTATTTTCTATCTGTAAAGAAGTGGCCCCATGCACTAACAAGCACAGTTTCCAGTACACACAGGTGATCCTGACTTTGAATTCTTAATTGGTTGTCAGCAAAATTATTTGCACAATCAGGATTCTCCAATTAATGATGTCCAGTTGCAGTATTTTCTCTAACATTTGTAGGATTGAGAAAATATCCCCATACTCTGAAACACTGGACCAAAATCCTGGACTTTGCAAATAACTTTTAAAAGTTAAAAAAAAGGGGGCAGCTGGGCTATGCTCTGAGAGAATTACACAGACAGAGATAGCTGTGTGGAACTATCGTTCAGCCTGAAAATCTAATTCACACATTCACTGTAAGAAAACAGTCAACCAGGCCTAAACCCCACCCAACCCAGACCGAATGGGGCCTCTGCAGATTTCAGACATTTCACTTCGATCAATATTCATGCACAGAGCTAACGGACATTCCACTTCGATCAATATTCATGCATACAGCTACTGGACATTCTGCTTAATCGAAATACATTTACACCGAAAGGGAACAGCAGTAACACAACGGCAAGCGCAGATTTGGTACGAAGATAAGAGACCCATAATTAGTATAGCCACGGACCCCGGCCTCACCTAAAGGAGCTATAGCCAAGCGCTATCTACACTGCTATCTCCGGAGGACCCTGGAAGCAATTCCGAAACCTACCAACACAGCCCTGTTCCGCACCAGGGGAAAACAACTACGACCAGCAGACCTGACCACCAACAACCTCTGAGACCCACTGACCCAACGGACAAGGCCTTAGACACATTCTGAGATGAAAGCCAGCCTGCAAAAACCACCACAAAGTAAGGAAGACGAATTACTCACTCACTAAATCCCAAAATGCGTCCAACCACATCCGTGGGCTCAACCCAGACTGAAGGCCTACATTGTCCAAAGTCTTCATCGAAGCACTGGCTACAGCAAGTGGGAATGGTCAGCTGTAATTCAAAATTGTGTTTATCCTCATTGGTGAGCTTATTTCCTCGAGCCCACAAGGTATCCAACCTAGGGAGGGGAAGATGGGTGGTGACAGTGCAGGGAACCCCAAGGTTAGGAAGTGAGATTAAAGTGTGTGGGATTAAAAATACTGTTTAGCTTCTAATAGTATTCAATCTGTGGTAAGTTAATGGTCCATTTAAGTGTACTGTCCTCTGAATAATTGATAGTGTCAATTTCACTGTTTCAGATTTGCCTTTCTTTTTATTTCTTGTAATATCTCACCTTTTGCATTTAATAAACACAGAGATTCTTTTGCCTCTGAAACACCTGCCTACTGCCTTCTTCACTCCACATTCCTAAATAAGTACAGTGTCAGAACCAGGGATCTGGGGGTGATCCGAAACATCTAAAAATCAGCAGTTTTACTAATCACAAACCAGAACCCTACATGTTGGACATTGAGATGCAAGTTTTTATAAGTGCACAATTATTGGTACCATCAATGCCTAGCTTGTTGTGAACAACCAGAGGGATATAATGTTTGTTGATCATTCAACAAGCAGTAGGTCCTATGGTATACATCTGACATTACACTGACAGTGAATTCCATATCCCAAAATACTCATTAGACTGATTGGCAGAACGTCTTTTTGACTTGATTGCAGCATCCTGTTAGTCATGAACACCACTCGTGTTATAACTTTGAGAGAGTTACATGTTTTTATGATGTGTGATGTACCAATTTGAATGTAAAGGTGGCACGGTGGTTCGGTGGCTAGCACTGCTGCCTCACAGTACCAGGGACAGGTGTTCGATTCCAGTCTCGGGCATTCTCCCCGTGTCTGCGTGGGTTTCCTCCGGTGCTCCGGTTTCCTCCCACAGTCCAAAGATGTGCAGGGTAGGTGGATTGGCCATGCTAAATTGCTCATAGTGCCCAGGGATGTTCAGGTTAAGTGGGTTAGACATGGGAAATTAGTGGAATGGGTCTGGGTGGGATGCTCTTCGGAGGGGCGGTGTGGTCTTGTTGGGCCAAATGGCCTGTTTCCACACTGTAGGGATTCTGTGATCTTCTATGATCTATGACCTCACCACCAGTCACTGTAGGTGTTGTGTAGTCAGCCAGCTCTACATATGGAATGTGGAATATCAGTAAGCAAAAATCTAAACTGTAAACAGTTAGTGTTGTTAATAAACCTCAAGATATCTGGCCTAACAGGAACCTAACTCTGTGTTGTGTATGTGATGTGGACTAGGTTATAGAGAAGTGATTCAAAACTTACCTACCATAGATTCATAGAATAATACAGCACGGAAACAGGTTCTTCAGCCCAAACTGGCCCACTCAGCTAGTTCCAATTGCCTGCATTTGGTCCGTGTCCCTCTAAACCCTTCCCATTCATGTACCTATCCAAATGCTTTCTAGATGTTGCTATTGTACCTGCTTCAACCATTTTCTCTGGCAACTCAATCCATATACGCACCAACCTCTGTGTGAAGAAGTTACCCCTCAGGTCCATCTTAAATCTTCCCTCTCTCATCTTAAACCTATGTCCTCTAGTTTTCAATTCCCCATCCCTGGGAAAAAGACGATATAAATTTATCCTATCTATGCCCTCCTTGATTTTATATACCTCAATAAGGTCACCCCTCAATCTCCTGCATTCCAAAGAATAAGGCCCTATCCTGGCCAACCTCTCCCTGTAACTCAGGGCTACTAGTCCTGGCAACATTCTTGTAAATCTTCTTTGCACACTTTCCAGTTTAACTATGTCTTTCCTATAACAGGGTGACCGAAACTACACAGTACTCCAAGTGCGGCCTTACCAACAACTTGTACAACTGTGACATAATGTCCCAATTCCTGTACCTAATGCCTTGACCAATGAAGGCCAGCATGCCAAATGCCTTCTGTGATGCAGCTTTCAATGAACTATGTACTTGTACTCCTAGGTCCCTCTGTTCTGCAACATTCCTCAGGACATTATCATTTGCTGTATAAGTCCTACCTTGGTTTGACTTTCCAAAGTGCAGCACCTCACACTTAACTGTGTTGAATTGCATATGTCAATCCTCAGCCCACTTCCCCATCTGGTCAGGATCCCTCTGTAATTTTTGATAACCTTCTTTTGATAACCTACCAATGATACCTCCTAATTTTGTATCATCAGCAAACTTACTAATAATGCCTTGTAAATTCACATCCATAAATTCACCAGATCATTTATGTGAATAACAAATAACAAAGGTCCCAACACCGACCCCTGCGGTACACCATTAGTCACAGGCCTCTAATCTGAGAAACAACCTTCAACTATCACACTCTGCTTCCTACCATTGAGCCAAATTTGAATCCAATTAGCTAGATCTCCCTGTAACCTAATCTTCATGATTGGCCTGCCATGTGGGACCTTGTCAAAGGCCTTACTAAAGTCCACATAGACAAAATCCACTGCCCTACTCACATCTGTCCTCTTGGTTACCTCTTTGAAAATCTCAAAAAGATTGGTCAGCCATGACTTCCTGCACACAACTCCACGCTGACTATCCCTAATCAGACCTTGACAATCCAAATATTGGTTGATCCTGTCCCTCAGTACCCTCTCCAGTAACTTGCCTACCACTGATGTCAGACTCAATGGCCTGTAGTTCCCTGGCTTATCTTTGTTACTTTTCTTAAACAATGGAACAACATGAGCCACTCTCCAGTCTTCTGGAACTTCACCAGTGGCTAAAGATGAAGCAAAAATCTCTGCAAGGGCCTCTGCAATTTCCTCCCACAATGTCCGAGGATGGACTTGATCAGGTCCAAGGAAACGTATCCACCTTAATGCGATCTAAGGCTGCAAACATCTCCTTTCTGGTAATATGTCTGTGGTTCAAAACATCCCATTGGCAGGGTAGGCATGTGGCATATAGAGATTTAGAAAGAATCAAATCAACTTGAAAAGTAGAAGGTCCTTCATGGATGTACAATGTATATTCAAGAGTGAGAGTTTCTGTGAAGTGTATGGCTGGATATCTGCATGGCAACAAAGTTATTCAAACAGTTTTGTGCACAGATAAATACCTGCTCTGAATGGTTTGCATAGATCTGCTGGATGTTGATTACTCGTGCATGGATATCTTTTTGGAAGTTGAATGGAACCTCAGCAACCAATAAGTGGGCACTGCTAAGCTCCTTTTTACTCCAGATGCTCCCCTTGTCGAGCTAACATACTCACAGCAACCCTCCAAAATAAACATAATCTGATCTCAGTTAATAAATTAGTTGTTCTAAAAACTTAAACAATTCTATTACGATGTCATAAGGAATTAGTTGTCAATGATGAAGACACTGGGGAGAAATCATCAGTTTTGATGGCCTTTGAGATGCAGTACAGTACCTCAAAAAAAAATTGCTCAATGAATGGAAGGTATATTACTGATTAAACAGTAGAATTACTCTGCAGTGTAGCAGTAGAAATGTTTCAAAATTCAGACAGCTTTATTTCATGCAGTCCTGTCCACAATTAATGCAATCCATCAAAAATTGCAGCAACATTTTTCACCTTTCTGGTCCAAGTTCCTAACTGATTTGAACCTTGTCTAGCTGACCTTGTTGGTATGCAGCTTGTGGAACTTCAAGGCGGGATCAAACTGAACATTTAATGTGCCATCTATCAGTCAGCCAGCAAGCTGACAATGCAGCTACATTTCATGCCCACTGACTGTTAATGGGTGAATATGAAGAATGACCAAGAGGTTAAGTGAATGGAAATATCTTGCTGTGCATATCCAATCAGAAATCACCACCTTCGGAACAGGGATTAGGAAAGAAATCAGCGTGAGAGGAAAATATACAAATTATAGAAGAAAACATTTTCTTTAAAGTGAATAACAAGACCATGTCCTATTTACACAGCATTTTTAAGGCACCAAAATATTCCCATGACGAATGACAAGAATTTAATTGAACAAAATGTTGCACCAAGTCACCTCAAGAGGTATCAGGACAAATCAGAATGGTCATAAATTAGAGTTTCACATTAATGAATGAGAGAGAAAGAGAGGAAGAGAGGCAGATATGTTCAAAATGGGAATTCTAAAGCTTGTAGCCAAAGCTACTGAAGGCATGGGCTCCAAAACAGTCAGAAATGTTAGGACCACATCTAGGCCACTCAACTCTTCAAGCTGTTCCATCATTTCATATGATGACAGCTGAACTGATTATGACAAGATTCATATTCCTGCCTATCCCAATACCCTTTGAATCACTTGTTAGTGAAAACTCTATTTACATCTGCCTTAAAAAGAATCTATGCACCTACCTCCCCCATTCTCTGGGAAAGACAGCTCCGCAGACCCAGGATTCTCTGAAAGAACACATTTCTATTTGTTTCTATCTCAAACAAGACAGCCTTTAATTTCTGATCATTTATTGTACTGTTCATTATTTGTTAGCTCAGGAAATTGAAGGATGACTTTACCAAGATAGGAAGAGGCAAGTTCTTACACAATGAACATTATTGTTGCTTTTGGATCCAGTATTCAGTGCCATGCGCAATTTTTCTTTGAATGAGGCACCCTGACTATGAATGAACTTTTGAATCAATAATGTCTGAAAATGTGGAGAGAAAGCAAAGTTCTGAAGATGGGTCACTGGACCCAGAATGTTAACTCTGCTTTTTCTCCACAGATGCTGCTGGGCCTGCTGAGTTTTTTCAGCAAATTCTGACTTCCAGCATCCACAGTACTTTTTTTTGGCCTAACATCTGGAAAAATTAGAAATTCTCAGCAGATTCAGCAACGTCTGTGGATGAAGAAATAAAGTTTATATTTTAGGTCAGTGATCTTGTATTAAAATTGTGTGATAATATTAAAATACATTTTAATATTATTTATTTTCAAGTTTGTTTTGTAAACTCGTAGCATATGGATTTTGGTCTGTGTGTATGAGGTGGTTTAGTGATTAATTTGGTAATATTTCAGTATTTATTTCTTTGAAACAAACATGACAGAAAGTTACTTTCTGAAGTAATGGTGGAATTAGTTTGCATTGGGAGAGTTTTAGGAGCAGACAAATTAAACATTGACTAGCATAAACATTCGTTTGGTTTGAAGAATCAATGATTAAGATATTTATGCCTGGGGGAAATATTTATAAATTAGAAGCCTTTTTATATAAGATTGCCGATGTATTGGTTGAGGTTAAATGTATGAAATTATTGTCCTGGAACAAGGAGTTCATTCTAAGAAGTTAGAAATCAGTTAGCTCAGTGTTTTAGTTTGAAAGTTCGAGACTAACACAGTTTGGTTAGAACCTTGAAGGCACCAGTTGAAACTGAGGAAGCTCATTGTGCAAATATTTAAAGAAGAGGCGATTACAGTCTCAAGACCAGGAATTGAAAATTACAGTTAAGAAAACCTATAGATGTCATAAGGAAAGGAACTCTCTCCCATGTGTGAGTACTGTAAGATGGTCTCTCACTGAAACATAAACACAATACTATAGATCTGTTAAAACAATAAAAAACAGAAAATTATTCCATAAAATAAAATAAACCAAGCTCTTTATACACAATACAATTTGTCATGTTCTGACGGAATACTTTATTTTTACTGCGTGTTTCAGAACAAGTCAAATTGTGCAGTATGTAAGTAGCTTGGTTGATGTTATCTTATGGAGTAATTTTCTGTTTTTTATCGTTTAAACAGATCTATAGCGTTGTTTATGTTTCAGGGAGAGACCATCTTGTTCATTAAAAAATACGCAAGATTTGATCAATCAAGCCAGATTTCGGTCTGGATCTGACTTCTCCAGTAATAACATCAGCTGGGTCCGTAACAATTCAGAAATGCTTTGATCAAAAATGAGATGCGAACATGTAATATTCTAGATATGGGGATTTCTTTCACATTTTGAAATGTATTCTTTAGGATTCAACATGTTAAACAATTTCCCATTATCTTTCCAAATAAATATGGAACTACAACTCTATATTTCAATTTAACTGTGACAGTATTGGAGAAGTTGGTGATGTATCTGTGAAGTCACTGGACCAGTAATGCAGAGGTCCAAGTTAATGACCTGGAAACATGTGTATGAATCCATGACGGCAGGTGGTGGAATTTGAATACAATTTATAAATCTGTAACTGTAAAGTCAGACTGAGTAATGGTGACTATTAAGCTACCATTCATTGTTGTAAAAATCTGTCTGGTTCACTTAGGAAATCCCCATTCTTATGTGATCTGACCATATATGATGTGCCAGGTCCACGGGGATGGAATTACCTCTAAACTGCCCCCTATAAATACGTAGTGAGCCATTCAGTTGAAAAACCATTAAGGGCAAACCACAAGTGTTCCCCAAATCCACATGTCCATATCCCATGAAAGTATAAAGAATAAACTGGCTAACACAGATAACCAGAAACCTGTCTTCAGAGTGAAAGTCTAGAAAACTAAAGACTAGGCATGGTAAATAGGCAGAGAATGATGTTTTGTAAAATCCCAAAAGAGGATAAAAACTGCAGAAAGGGACAAACAACTATAACTAACGAATGGACGCGAAGAGATTATAGTACGGGAATTTAGAATACAGCCATAACACAGGAGCTATTAGTTTAGTACTCAGTACAAAACAATTTGGATTTGAATAATTGAAAATTAATATATAAATATAACTTTTGACAATTGCCAGAGCTAATGTCGACACGGTGGCTCAGTGGTTACCATTGCTGCCTCACAGTGCCAGGGACCCAGGTTCAATCCCACCCTTGGGTGACTGTCTGTGTTGAGTTGGCACATTCTCCCCATATCTACGTGGGTTTCTGTCAGGTGTTCCAGTTTTCTGCCATAGTCCAACAATGAATAGGTTAGGTGCATTGGCCATGCTAAAACACCTGTAGTGGTCAGGGATTTATGGCGAGGTGAATTAGCCATGGTAAATTCATGGTTATAGCGATTGGATGAGGGTCTGGGTGGGGTGGTCTTTGAAGTGTTGATGTTACTCGATGAGCCAAATGGTTTCTGCACTGTAGGAATTCTACAATTCTATCTACCTGTGCATGCGCACATACACATATACACTCCTCCTTAGTGGCTTTGCCAATATTTATTCCTCAATTAACATAATTGTAATGGAATGTTTGCTATCATAGTGTTGTTTTGTGTGAGCTTGCTGTGTGTAATTTGAGTGCTGCATTTTCATATCACCACAGTGGCTGTTGCTTGAAGATGATTCATTAGTTGTAAACTCATTGGAGCATCCTGACGACAAGAAGAACATTGTGGGAATGCAAGACATTCCTTTCTGTATCGGGCTGTAAACTTTTCCTTTAATGTTTTATGCCTTTCTTTCCACTTCTTCCATTGCTGAGCCAGTTTGAAAAGAGCAATAGTTGCCTTTGTGATGAATGATGCTATCTTAATATCCTGAGCAGAACATTGCCACAATCACTCCCATTGCTTTCAATGCATGTGAGATGTGAGCAATGCTGGTATCTATGCTGATTGAGGATGCTGGTATTGACAATAAACAGTTAAATTAGAGCAAGAGGCAATGAAAATTACACTTCAGCTTTGATGGAGTACAGCTGTGGGGGTTGAATGAGGAAAGAGGATCTGTAATAGTTCTTTCTTAAGATTGAAAGCTTTGTCACTGCCTTTCAAATGTTTCATAGGTGCTTGACTTTTATTTTTCACACACAAAGAAAACTATTTCAGTTTGTTAGTTTGCTTCTAACAGAATTAAACACTGTTAAATTATAATCTGAAATTATTTTTTATATTTCTAAAGGCATGGTTTATTAAGCTTCCGTTCCTGTGGTTAAGATTTCATTTATAAGATAAACCTTTCTCTGAATAAGCAATGATTTTAAATGAAACAAGAAAAGCCCATGATGTTGCTGTTTTAAACTAATGAACAACTCAAAAGTGTTTATTGATTGTGAGGATGCTGTAAGTTGCTAACATTCTTTTAAAATAAAACTTCCAACATTGAAACTGTGTAGGTGACAGGATATAATGAACGTGCAGAACAGGACCGTGACTATCCAGTTGGCAGACACACCATATGATGGCGATTTGGGGCTCCACAAGTCTGGATGGTCCCCGAGCAACATTTTATGAGTCAGGACAGCAGTTAGTGGAGTGACAATGATAAATAGGTGACAGTTCTTCTCCCTGCCAGAACCCACATTCAGTCTCACAAGGTCATTGTCTTTGTTTAGTCCCTTGGTTCTCAATGCTGAAGCATGTTGATTACAGAATTCTCACTCATGTTTACAGACCAGGAACATTCCTCGTCACAATGGACATTTTGGCACTCTACACCAGCATCCCCTACAATGATAGCATCGCTGCAACAGCCTCCATACTCAATACCACCAACTGCCAATTTCCAGACGCCATCCTACAACTCATCCGCTTCATCCTCGAACACAATGTCTTCACCTTCTACAACCAGTTCTTCATCGAGACACATGGAACAGCCATAAGGACTAGATTTGCTCCCCAATATGTCAACATTTTCATGCACAAGTTCGAACAAGATTGCTTTGCTGCACAGAACGTCTAACCAACACTACACACCAGATACGTTGATGACATTTTCTTCCTTTGGATTCATGGTGAGGAATCACTGAAATAACTACATTGTGATATCAACAAGTTTCATCCCACCATCAGACTTACCATGGACTATTCTTTAGAATCAGTCTCATTCTGGGACACACACGCATATCCATCATGGACAGACACCTCAGTACCTCACTCTCCCGCAAGCCCACAGATAACCTCATGATGCTGCACTTCTCTAGCTTCCACCCTAAACTTATTAAAACAGCCATTGCCCATGGACAAGCCTTATACATACCCAGGATCTGTTCAGATGAGGAGAAATGCGATAGATACCTGAGGTGTTGAAGGACGCCCTCACAGGAACAGGATACGATGCTCAACTCATTGATCACCAGTTACAACGTGCCACAGTGAAAAACCATAATGACCTCCTCAAAAGACAGACCTGAGATACGACCAATTGGGTACCCTTTGTCATCCAGTACTTCCTGGGAGCAGACAAACTGCACCATGTTCTTTGCAGCCTTCAACACATTATCAATGACGATGAGCATCTGGCCAAGACCTTCCCCATGCCTCCATTTTTCACCTTCAAACAATCACCAAACCTTAAACAGACCATTGTTCACAGCAAACTACCCAGCCTTTAGGACAACATCGACCACAACACCTTACAACCCTACCACAGCAACCTCTGCAAGACCTGTCAGATCATTGACACTATCATCACACGTGGGAATACCATGTACACGGCAGATACTCATGCGACTCGGCCAACGTTGTTTATCTCATATGCTGCAGGCAAGGATGCCCTGAGGCATGGTATATCGGTGAGACCATGCAGGCGCTACAGCAATGGACGAATGGACACTGTGCAACAATCGCTAGACGGGGTGTTCTCTCCCAGTGGGGGAGCACTTCAGCAGTCAAGGACACTCGGCCTCAGATCTTCAGATAAACGTCCTCCAAAGCTGACTTTGGGATACACAACAATGCAGATTCACCGAGCAGAGGCTGATAGCTAAATTCAGTACCCATGAGGACGACCTTGACTGGAATCTTGTGTTCATGTCGTACTACAGGTGCACTATACATGCTCACACACACACACACACAGACACACACAGACACACACAAATACACACACACACACACACACACACACACACACACACGTGAATCTATGGAGCGAATTTATATTTGCAAATATATTTTATTTTCTTCAAAAAGCACACAATTTAAAGACAGTTAGTCAATATGATGTTTTATAAATTCCTACTTTAGAAATAAAACCAGTCTGACTCCAAAATAAAACACAAACAGATTCTAAACAAGGTCTCACACATAACATGCATTGTCTGACCTAAAATGTCACCTCTTATTTACACTGATAAAATCTATAATTCTTTCAAGACTGTGACTTGAAAGGAATTCGGGGATTTACATATACACATTAATCAATTAAAACTTTCTAAATGATTAAAGATTTAAGAGCATCTTAGGTTTGTTTAGTACATCCTTATCATGGTGTGACCTTTTGATCTTTTACTTATAAATTCTGTATCTGATACTACCTCTCTCACTAACACCTGAAAAAGGACTGAGGCTCCGAAAGCTTGTATTTTCAAATAAACCTGTTGGACTATAACCTGGTGCCATGTGATTTCTGACCTTGTACAGACTCTTTCAGTGTCTCTCTGTACCTTTGATGTGGGGGTGCCAGTGTTGGACTGGGGTGGACAAGGTCAGAAATCACATGACACCAGGTTATAGCCCAACAGGTTTATTCAACAGCACAAACTACCTGATGAATCGACTACGCTCCGAAAGCTTGTGAATTCAAATAAACCCATTGGACTATAACCTGGTATTGTGTGACTTCTGACCTGTGTACCTTTCACTCAACTCTGCTAACAAACACCATTTATTGCACAAATCAATTAGAGACATAGGAAGATGAGGGGGAATTAAAAAAAACATAATCCTTTGTCTTCTTGGGATCTTGACTGCACTTGTTGCAGTCTCTTGATAAAACAATAACAAGGGTATGTCAATCAATGGGAAGGTCTACTGATGCATTGATGCATATGTGTGTTTCTAAACCAGAAGCCCATGTTCAAATCTCACTCCAGGACTTGATGGCCAAGGAAGATGTGTTAATGGTCAAACAGATTGAGTATCCAATAGAGAAGCCTTCCATCACAAGCCAGGAGCAGGTAATACGAGAGGGAGAGACACATTCTGGTTGGTATGGTTTGGGATTTGTGTCACTGCTGTACCCATGTTGGAGATTGCCAGTTTGTGGGTTGGAAATGTCTTCAGGCACAGAACATGATAATATGATCTGTCACTTTCTAGTATAGGATTTTTAAGGGACTTGACAGGGTAAATGCTGAACAGATGTTCCCTCTCATATGGGAGAGTCTAGGACCAAAAGGCACAGTCTCAGAATAAAGGGGAAGCAATTTAAGACTGAAATGAGGAAGAATTTCTTCTCCCAAAGGACTGAGAGTCTGTGAAGCTCCTTGCCACAGAGAGCTGCAGAGGGAGAATCCTTGTGTATATTTAAGGCTGAGATAGATAGATTCTTGGTCAGTTGGGGAATCATGGGTTATTGGGACAAAGGGAAAAAAGGGCGTGTCAGAAATATTGGGTCAGCTATTATCCTACTGAATGGTGGTGCAGTCTTGAAAGGCCAAACAGCCTACTCTTGTTCTTATTTCTTACAGCCTTATGGTTAAGTAATCAAAATCAGATCCTGACATGACACATAAAAATTCAAATTGAGGATAGCTTTGGGAAACATTGATCTAAAATCACCTTTTCCCTTTCCAGAGACTATGTTTAAAGCATATCACTTGTTAATGCTTTGTATGCAAGAATGTTATTTTCTGGAAGACAAATCTCTTTTACTCCCTTCCTCCCTGTTGCCAACAGTTCCTTGCTGCTTTTGGATGTATTCTACAAAGATCTTTGTCGTCGAGGTAAGGTTTAATGAACATGTAAATGTGCCTTTGAGGTCAGCTGTGTTGTGTTCTCAGCAGTCATGTGATAATTCGCTGCCTGACAATTGCAACTTGTATAGATCAGAATATGAACAGATTGTCCATAAATGTGTTTAAATGTGACCTAGGCATCTGACCTGACCTTGTATAAAGATCTGAAGAACCCCTGCCAAAACATTTCGCAATTTCCTTTCCTTAGCAAGGTTTCAATTCTATCTCTCAGCATCTTTGATTCCCGTCCCTTTTCCTCCCACTCACTGCCCTCCGTGGAGACATCCCATTGCAAGTGAAGGGCTTGGACAGATTGGACATTCACTCCAGAAATCAGTTTGTTGTATCAAGTGGCAGAATATTGCTAGACCTTGCTTAGCCATTTACAGCCTCACAGCTCTTGGGCCATTATTTCCTGCAATGGAGATAGTCTATCTCTTCTACACTTTTCTAAAATGTTTCCATTTATTATGGTGGCGTGCTTTCTTTTCACAGCTTCGGCACATGGCGTATTCTCCTGACCCAGACGCAGCAACAAGGTGGCTTTCAAATGCCCGGAAAGCCAGTATAGGCCTGGTGCTTGGCAGGGCAGTCTCCTGGTGTGGCAGTCTCCTGGCATGAAGGTCTAATCCTGGCATGGAGTTCTCAACTTGGTGTGGAGGTCATGTCCTGGCTTCAGAGGCAGCTTCCAGATATTCCAGCAGCCCAGCATGGATGTCTAGTTCCAGTGTGGATATCTAGATCCAGTGCGGGTGTTTATTTCCAGTGCGGATGTCTCATTCCAGTGTGGATGTCTAGTTCCAGTGTGGATGTCTCGTTCCAGTGCAGATGTCTCGTTCCAGTGCAGATGTCTCGTTCCAGTGTAGATGTCTCGTTCCAGTGCGGATGTCCCGTTCCAGTGTAGATGTCTAGTTCCAGTGCAGATGTCTAGTTCCAGTGCAGATGTCTAGTTCCAGTGCAGATGTCTAGTTCCAGTG
>NC_063333.1:147516193-147516525 GCF_021869965.1 Rhincodon typus | reverse complement strand
GTTCCAGTGCAGATGTCTAGTTCCAGTGCAGATGTCTAGTTCCAGTGTAGATGTCTAGTTCCAGTGTAGGTGTCTCGTTCCAGTGCGGATGTCTAGTTCCAGTGCGGATGTCTCATTCCAGTGTGGATGTCTAGTTCCAGTGTAGATGTCTCATTCCAGTGTGAATGTCTAGTTCCAGTGCGGATGTCTAGTCCCAGTGTAGATGTCTTGTTCCAGTGTAGATGTCTAGTTCCAGTGTGGATGTCTAGTTCCAGTGTGGATGTCTAGTTCAAGTGCGGATGTCTAGTTCAAGTGCGGATGTCTAGTTCCAGTGCGGATGTCTAGTTCCAGTG
>NC_063333.1:147452319-147516183 GCF_021869965.1 Rhincodon typus | reverse complement strand
GATGTCTAGTTCCAGTGCGGATGTCTAGTTCCAGTGTAGATGTCTAGTTCCAGTTTAGATGTCTAGTTCCAGTTTAGATGTCTAGTTCCAGTGTAGATGTCTAGTTCCAGTGCAGATGTCGAGTTCCATTGCAGATGTCTCGTTCCAGTGTAGATGTCTAGTTCCAGTGCGGATGTCTAGTTCCAGTGCAGATGTCTAGTTCCATTACAGGTGTCTAGTTCCAGTGTAGATGTCTAGTTCCAGTGTAGATGTCTAGTTCCGGTGCAGATGTCTAGTTCTGGTTTAGATGTCTCGTTCCAGTGTGGATGTTTATTTCCATTGTGGATGTCTACTTCCAGTGTGGATGTTTATTTCCAGTGTGTATGTCTAGTTCCAGTGCAGATGTCTAGTTCCAGTGCGGATGTCTTGTTCCAGTGTGGATGTCTAGTTCCAGTGTGAATGTCTTGTCTTGGCATGGCTGGACACCTCAGCCTGGCGGGGTAGACTTGGCCCATTTTGCCATCATACCCTGTACCCAGGAGCGATTAATTGAACCATGATGAACTTTTACCTTTTTTTCTTCTTATTTATGAATTCTGTCACAAATTTGGGTGCCATAGTATGTAAACTCATAAAACCTTTCACTGTATTTTTTTTTGTAAAAATACACATGGTGATAAATTGCTATTCTATAAGATGCTCACTGCTGCTTCCAAGGGCAGTTGATGCCAGTCATGCCAAAATGTCCACATCCTGAGAATTCATTTGTAAGAATCATCTGAGGCCCTTACAGAACACCAAAGCATGACTGGTCAGTGAAAGTAGGCAAACATCTCAGAGTTCAGCACTTTACACTGCATCAAACATTTTCTGTGGTAGCCTAATCATAAAGATCTAGCATTTTCAACCTGGTCCACTAATTTCTGCCTGCAACATTGTTGCTTAACGGAGGATATTAATAATTATTACTTATCTTCCAATCAACTCACTGAGAGATTTTATAATACCTCACTGGAGCAGGTGGGACTTGAACCCAGGCCTCCCGAGTCGGAGATAGGGACTTTGCCATTACACCACAAACACCCAGCAATTTTTAATCTACTATATTTCAGACATTAGAAAATAGAACATAGAACTGCACAGCACAGGAACAGGCCCTTCAGCCCACTATGTCCGTGCTGACCGTGGTGTCATTCTAAATTAATCCCATCTGCCTGCACATGGTCTCTAGCCCTCAATTCTATGCTTGTTCCTGTCTGTGGCTAAATACCTCTTAAACATTGCTATTGCATCTGTCTCTACCACCACTCCTGGCAGCACGTTCCAGGCATTTACCACATTGCGTAAAAAATGTTCCTTGCACAGCTCCATTAAACATTACCCCCGCTCACTTTAAACCCATGCCCCCCCTCATATTTGACATTTCTACCCTCGGGAAAACTATCCACCCTACCCACTCCTCTCATAATTTTATAAACTGTATCAGGTCGTCCCTCAGCATCCAACACTCCAGCAAAAACAATCTGAGTTTGTCCAACAGTTATATCTTAGCAAGTTCACTTTTGATTGCTTTTCCATCTAGTGATACCACATTACACTCTTGGCTCGCTATCAAGTCAATTGATTGTGCAGCACCTAACCAGCTCTGTAACAACTTGAAGTAATTGAAGCAAGTGGGTTCAGTTCCAAGGACTGATTGAAATCCGAGTTAAACTCAGTCATTCAAAAAAGCAGAGGAGTGAATCTAGCAATACTAACAGAACAGAGATAATTAGAGACTTCAATACAAATTTAATTGCAGATCACCATCTATATCCTTTACATGTTAATATAAACAATAACTGTGAATGCTGGTGATCTGAAAGAAACAAAACAAAAAGAAAGCACTGGAGAAACTCAGCAGGCCTGGCGGCATCTGTGAAGAGAATAGAACAGAATTGTAATTTATTGTCACATATATTTTTACAAAAAAATACAGTGAATAAACATTTTAGTTGCCATACTCTGGTGCCTATATTAATAATAGAAATCATGCGTAAAGAACAATTAATCATCTTTGTTCATCTTTGTTTAATTCATGGCTCATGGGTTCCTGAGGTTGAGGGACAGGAAGATTCAGGAACCACGTTCTCCACTGATACAGAAAACCGACATTGAAGCTGCTGAATCTCGGACCATTGGAAATTCCAGGCTGGAAGACGCCACCAAAGCTGTCTCAAGGAATTCCAGGCTATTGGAATCCCGGGCCGGACACACCACAACACTCAAATACCAAAGCAGACCACCACTGTGCAGGGCCCACCAGGAATCATCACAGTGACCAGTGACCTGACGAGTGGGATAGGTTAAAATTGCCTTTAAATGGGAAGAGATTCTATCGTTCTTCCATCAGAAATGTCTAAATGTTATTTTATGGAGACAATGTTACCTAGTGTAATTCAGCTAAAGTATAGGATTGCCAGTATTTTGTTTGGCATTCAACAACTCCTTGATGTTCATGTTTTAATATTTACAGCAGGAATCCAGTTGATTATCATAAAGCTTTCCTCTATAAAAATAACACAAAGAAAAGAAAACACTTTGATACAAAGCAGGGGGAGAGTTAATCACTTGCCTCTAAGCAGTTAATGTAGGAGAGATTATATTAGCTGAATGCCAAAGATTTGCACACCAGGATAGGAGCACGTTAAACAAGGCGTAGGTATTAATCAGAGCAAGTGGAACTCACATATCCCAATCGACCGTTCTGATTTAATCAGCATGAGATGCTTACAACATTGTTTGTCACATTCGTCGACTGTTTATTCACCCACACAGAAAGTCTCAGAACAATCCTTACCATCTGACAAATCTTAAAGAAAAATAACCAGGGAAAAGGCAGGATTGTGCGAAAGTAAAAAGTAATTCATGCACCTGAATCTCTTGAAGCATGGTTAATCAGAAAACATTAGATCGAAGATGAAGTCATTGAAAATGTCATCGGTTACATTTGATTAAAAATTGTAATTGTGCATTTGGCCATGTGATCTCTGCAACTGAAGCAACACAGGATCTAAAATTACATGCTTTGTGATCCACTGCTGTGCAGCAGGACAAGATAATCACAATGATTCCAAATGCAAACCTCACTGTCTGCCACTTTTAAAATGTAGGGCAGGACAAAAGATACAAGCAACGTTAGCAATTGGGTCCTTATGCCAGGAACACAATGTTCTCCTCGCGAAAAGGGTCAATTCAAGGCATGCTCCCAACAGCAACCAATGCTGAGAAAGCCCACTCCAAGAGTGTTCTGGTCTCAAATCTTGTGAGGTTAAATTGAGCAGAGTGAAACAGAATCATAAGCCACATAAAATAGGAACAGGAGGGGACTATTCGGCCCCTTGAACACTGCTGTACCATAGCTGATCTGACATTCCTTATGTCCACTTTCTTGCCCCTTTCCCATAATGCCTTGATTTCCTGACTAATCAAGTATTTATTTATCTCAGCCTTAACTATACACAAGGACTCTGCTCTACAGCTCTCTCTATCAGGGCATTACAAATACTCACAACTCTTTAAGAGAAGAAATTCCTCCTCATTGCAGTCTTAAATTGGCTCCCCTTTATTCTGAGTCAATGCCCTCTGATTCTAGATTCTCCCATGAGGGAAAACACCCTCTCATCATTGACCCTGTCAAGCTTTTTGAGAATTCAATATGTTTCAATGAGATTGTCTCACATTCTCCTAAACTCCAGTGGTAAGATCCCGAACTGTTTAAGTTTTGCACATAAGAAAATCCAAAATGGGACTGAGTAACAAAAGACCTGCTGATGGAATAGCCAGGATTCAGTGGAGGGATGCAGATTTGACAAGAAATAGCAATGTGTCAACTTCTACGATTGCTTTCTAATGTAATAACTATAATGACCTGCAAGGTCATTAAAGATAAGTATAATATCAGCAGGTGTCTATAATTTTAAAATGTAATGATTAAAACGATCTTTAGAATAAACTAACCAATGAGAGGTGTAAACATGAGTTAAATAAACTAAAAAGACTCTTTCAAGCACACCATTTCTATTATGTTACTGGAAAATGCTGTGACAAAGCAATCCCTTTGAAAAGGCAATCTACTCTTTGTAAAGTCCAATAGAGAAGTAATTAAACAATCTAAAAGTAACAACTGTGTAGAGCTGGATGAACACAGCAGGCCAAGCAGCATCAGAGGAGCAGGAAAGCTGACGTTTCGGGCTGAGACCCTTCTTCAGCAATTTCTCCAGCATCGGCAGTTCCTACTATCTCTAAAAGTAACAACTCTCCTGTTCTCTCACTAAATAAAATTACATCATTTGAAAATGCAGTAAATTATAAAAGGAGTAAGAGGACACTTAATCCCTCTATCCCAGCAAGATGAGAAGGAGACAATTGAAAGCAAAATTCAATTTGCTGGAAAATGATGAGTGAGTGTGGAAAAACTGTTAGCCTTGTGAACAGCCAAAAACAGGATGTGTGAATATCAGATAATCATGAATAAGCCTGCTAAGTGTTTTAGGAATCACTTTTTTTGCATAAAGAATAGTGAGAGTCTGGAACATTCTGCTTGATGCAGTAGTTATTGTTCAAGCATTTAGTAAAGACTATTGTATATGAAGAGGAATCATAGAGAAGAAGGATATGTGGGCAGACTGGAAGAGGACTTTGTGAAGTGGGACATGGCTTTTGTGAAATCTCAACAATGGTTTAAATTAATTTCCAGATTGGACTTTCTCTGTGTTTTCGATCCAGTGGGCAAAACCCTCCCATTCTCTGAATGAAGGGTAATGACAGCCTATTGGGAAAATATGGTGAGATTGGAAAATCAGATTTTCCAAATTGCAAAAAAATAGACCTTGCACCCAAGATTTTACTTGCAAGATGAGAATCTCACAAGTGAGCAGCGAATGATCTATTTGTATGCACTAACATTCATTGTTATCTAATCTTACCTCATTTATGTGCAATTTGGTATTTTCCCATGTAGTAGAGAGAAACTAAACAATGACAATTCACGACAGTGTGGATTCCAGGATAACTCCTAACCACTGCTTGCTCCTTCAGGCCTCCAACTCGGCCCAGGGTCTCTAACATCTCAGAATGCGCTCCATGGACAGCAACCACCTGAAACATCATCCACGAGGTTGGTATTGGACAATCACCAGCCTGATCACATCATCACAGAATACAAGTTGGCTACTTAATGCTGTACTTTTGAGCTGACATTGCAATGAAACTGACAGGCCATTTTGTGAACAGGGAGAAGCTCCCATCTCATGGATCAGAGCGTGGTGCATCTCAGGACTCCTGCTCTTTTACAGCTCCCTCTCTGTGTAGCCTTGCCTTATGATGCAGACACAAAGCTTACAGCCTGTCCTGTTTTACAGTGATCAGTGAAGGGGTTGAATATGTTGTAATATGGCCCTGTGCTACATCAATGTAACATATGCAGTGTGTGCTAACAGTTTATGTGGCAAATGCACAACCAAATGGGCATTTCTCAAAGTCTAAGGGGACCATTTCTCAGTCAGTTAAGGCCATTCCAACTAACCTGAACATAGAGTTATACAGCACATAAACAGACCCTTCGGTCCAACTCATCCATGCTGACCAGGTTTCCCAAACTAAACTACATCTTTGGACTAGAATCAATGATTCTAAATCCCTTGCACCAGATCCTGCCACTGTCAGTTAAGGGTGTCATCTGATCTCAGGCTTGGAGACAGTCGGCCACTTGGGACAGTCAGGGCCAGGGATTCTGTACTTTTTACAGTACTGGGAGTGGGTCACATGAACTTCCTCCACCAGTGCTACACAGTGACAGCAACATGTACCATCTACTTCAAGACTGATTCCACACACCGTACATCTGAGACAATGAAGGGTGCAGAAGCATGAGAACACCATGACCTGAAAGATTATCTTCAAGCCCTTTACCATCCTGACTTGTAAATATATCACCATTCCTTCAATGATCACCTAGATTTGAGATGATTGATGTCCAAAAACCAAACCATCTTGCTACATACCCTGATGACTCCAAACAGTGAAGTGTTTTTCCCCTGTTTGCCATTGACTCCAATTTTGCTGGCACTCCTTGATATCACACTTGGTCAAATATGGCCTTGATGTCAAGGGGTGTCACTCTCACCCTAACCCTGGAGTTCAGCTCTTTTTGAACCATGGCTACAATGAAGTCAGGAGCTGAGTGGCCCAGATAGCAACTGAAATCAATGACATTGCTCTGGACATGGAGTCACATGTGGGCCAGACCAGGCAAGGATGGCAAATTTTCTTCCCTAAATAGGACATTAGTGAACAAGATAGTTTTTTGCAACAATAGTTACATGGTCATCATTAAGTACATTTTTAATTTCAGATTTTTATTGAATTTGGCCACTGGCCATGGTGAGATTCAAACCCATAATCCCAGAACATTTGGTTGAGTTTTGGTTACTAGCCCCGAGTGACATTACCATGACCTCACCTTTTGAGTAGAAACAGTGCGGTCAAAAATCTGTGTGCAAATTGAGACCAAAGTTGTGAGTTTCCTGAAATTAATATTTCTGCTCAAGTAGCAGTTCAAACAATTGGGCAAAGTTATAGAGTCATACAGCATAGAAACAGACACTACGGCTCACCATGTCTATGCTAACCAACAAACACCAAACTACACTAATCCCATTTACCTGCAGTAAGCATATCTAGTCTCTCCTTGTGACTGAAAAAAAATAAGTATAATTCTTACATTTTTGTTTTAATCTTACAATACCCAAATGTTGCTTGATTTATTTTAAGAGTGGTAACTCATTACATTTTTGCTAATCATCTGAAATAACTCCTCACTAAATATACCATTTCATAATTAGTCTTTCTTAACTGCTAGCTATGATGAAACCAATACAAAATAACTGAAAGTAAGTTTTAAGGAAACTACACTGAACCATTTCTGAATTACACAACAACATACAGTTTAATTTACAGTGCCTATGTACAGAGCTACAGTTAGGTACAGTTAGCAGTTAGTCACCATGGTAATGAATTTTGCCCATGGCTTAGATCAGTTTTGTAAATGGGAACAGTTGGCAACTTAAATAAAGCAAGAACTGCAGATACTGAAGATGTGAAACAAAAAAACAGAAAGTGCTAGACAAACTCAGCATGTCTGGCATGTATCTGTACAGAGAGAAACAAATCAAGACCAGTAATCCCTTTTCTGAGGTTTTTTGCAGCTTGATGGTTTTCAAAGTCCTGCAAAAACTTGTGGAAGCATGATTTATTTTGAATATAATTTGGCCATAAATTCTTCAAACTCTGCCATCACTTACGCTAACTGTGAGCAAACATATTTGAGCCATACCCTGTTCAATTAGATCACAACTGGTCTAATTGCTCTACGTTTCCACCTACCAATGATAACCTTTCACCCCGATCATCAAGAATCTATCTAACTCCACCTCAAAAGTTTTCAAGGAATGTGAATTCATCAGCTTTAGAGGAAGAGAGTTCCAAAGACTCAAGATCCTCTGAGAGAAAAGCGATCTCTCATCTCTTTCTTAAATGGACAATCTCCTATTTTGAAACAGTGATCATTGGTTACTTACTCTGTCAGCATAAACCAACTCCATGTTTCACTTCTCACATAATGTGAAACAGAATTGTGCAAGGCAAAGAAACACAATGGCTGTAAGAGCTAGGTAGAGGCTGGGAATTCTTCAGAAAGTCATTCACCTCCTGATTTCCAGAAGGCTGTCCACTGAGGCAAAAGTCAACAGTGTGATAGAATGCTCTCCATGATTTCAGCACCAACAACACATAAAAAGCTTCACAATATCCAATATAAAGAAGGCTGCTTGATTGGCATCACTATGCGCACCATGAATATTTACTACCTTCACCATCAACACATAGTGAGCACTCTTTGTGCCATTAATAAGATTCACTGTGCAACCTTCCAAACCCATGAGTTCAACCATATATAACAACAAGAGCAGTAGACATTTGCAAATGCCACCACACCCAAATTCTGCTCCAAGCCACACACCATCCTGAGTTGAAAATATATCATTGCTCTTTCGCTGCCACTCAGTCAAAATCCTTGAATTCCCTCCCTAACAGCATAGTGGGCACATTTGCATTACATGGACCTCAGTAGTTCGAGAGAGTTGGCAGCCATCACCTTACAATGGAAATTACCAGAACCATCTGGAAGGACAAGGGCGGCAGCTACATGGGAGTATCACCTCCTGCAAGTTCCCCTCCAAATTGCTCACCATCCTGACTTGGAAATATGTCACTGTTCCTTCACTGTTGCTGGGTCAAAATCCTGGAATTCCCTTCCAAAGGGCAGTGTGGGTCAATCTACAGCACATGGACGGCAACGGTTCAAGTAGGCAGCTCACCACCACCTTCTCAACGGCAATTAGGGATAGGCAATAAATGCTGGCCCAGCCAGTGATGCCCACGTGTCATGAGTAAATATAAAGAATTATGGATGGACAGTAATCTAACCTTGCCAGTAACACTGAGACTGCATGAAAGAATTCAAAAAAGAACTCCACATGGATAGTCCTTTTTGTGGTTTGATGGCTTCACACTAAGAGTTTGGGATCTTCATTGACTGGTTGGGGTGATGTCAAGGACTGCCAACAGGTTTGGACTTCTAAACCCCGCTATTTATTGCACTTTAATCTTAAATGCTGCTTTACAGGGTAATCGTAGTTATACCATAGATACAGTATTTGATCTAATGATCTGATCTTAGAGTTATGTGACTGATGATGAAGCTTTCTTCCCTATGCCTTCATGTTCATGTACTCATGTGAGACTTCCAGAGTGTTCTGACTGTATTATCTATACTCAGTGATGTTCAGCTCTGGAACATCATTACATGGTCGTTACACAGCGCGTAAGCATGGGACATCAGTTTATTTCTAGCTTTGTTAAAGTATTTAACTGCACCCACCTCATGATTATGCATTGTTTCTAATGATGGTAGACTCAATATTGCCTGTCAACATTGTGAAAAACTGAAGGAAACTTGGAACCGTTTTCAAGTATTTTACAGGAACAGAAACAGGGTTAACACTGGGAAATTACCTGAAGCTCCTTCATATCTAATCGTTTGAAAATAACCCCCATCATTTTTTTAGTATTTTTGAAATTGAAGTCCTTCTGAACATCATTTATTCTCGATAAATGGAACTTCAAAAAACAAGACTGTAAAAAAATGCCAGTAAGGGAGCTCCATCTTTGTAGAATTCCTTTATCACAAAAAAATACATTTCACAGCAGTAATGGAGCAAGGTTCAATAAAAGATTAAATGGATAATCAGAGCATAGGACTTGTTGGCACCAAACTGTCTCAGTCAAGCCAGTGATAACTTTGTTGTTACATAATTTTTCATCTTTTTAATCAATGCTTGAAATTAGGTAGCTCTGACATTTACTGCATCTGTGTTGATGCAGTGATTTTTTTTGGCAAACAAGGGAAATTGACACATTAATCAAGTGCCTTAACTTGTGAAAAATCAACCTCAAATAGTTGGATTAATCCATGGGACAGATAACAAATTAGCCAAATAGCGCTCCTCCACCTTACATCATTCGCTGACAATGTGGATCAGAAGAAACATAAAGGAATATTAAAACTTGCACGAAAACTTTGTGCAAGTGGGAGTCAATCTTCCAATTTCTGTTGCAGGTACAGGTGTGTTGCTGTCATTTTTAAAGCAACTCTCACCTGCACCAATTGATTGTCCCATTGTCATCTTAAAACAATTGATCACCCGGTCCTCACAGAAGACTGAGCACTCTGGAAATTTGTTTTATTGGACTCTCAGTCTTGGCTTGCTGCATGTAAAGATCTCACGTCAAGACTTCTTTCATGTGTCCTTTCACAGGATGAACAATCGCCATTGAACCATTATGTGAAAGACAAAGATTGCAAACTAATTACGTTCCAGTGATTTTAACACTGTATTTTGTCAGATACTTTGGAGACTTTTAAGCAACTCTTAGATAGGCACATGGAAAGATAGTAAAATGTAGGGTATGCAGGGTCGATTGATCTTACTAGTGTAATAGGTCGGCACAACATCGTGGGCCGAAGGGCCTGTATTGTGTTGTACTGTTCTATGTTCTATTTTATCTATCTGACCATTTCACACAAACCTGGGAACAGTATCTCTCCAGTGATTTGAGTGTTTTTATATGTATATAAAAAAATTCTCTCACTCAGTTTTTGGGAGTGTTTTTTTTTGTACTGACTAAGATAAGGGATGTCAGAATAAGGTGAAAAGTGACTTTCATCCAGGTTTTTGGTATCCAACTATGAAGTCAGATACTGAGTGATGGTAGCTGGCCTCAACATGCATACCTCAATCTCAAAAAGAGATGTGTGGTTATTTAATGGCTTCTCCAGGAGAAATAGTCAAATCATTGACAACCACTATCCAGTAATAAGCAAGTTAGTGGTCTACTCAATGGGACTGAATCAGAATGGTTTCAGTCAGAACCTTATGGCTGAAAGACAGAGTCTTTCATTCTCTGAGCATGCACAGGTCTGTGACATTAAAATAATATATCTTCAATCCACTGTGTCCTTTAGTCAAAGAATTTTTTAATATTTTAAAAACTTTCTTCAGAAAATTTTGAGGAAAGGAAGCAATCCAAAAAGCCAGAGTTTTTCACCAATGATTACAAATTTTACATATGGCAAGGTAAAATCGCCATAGTCCCCGAGGACCAGAGGTTGCTCTCTCTCCTTAAGCAGAGACCACTAATGGTGGCTTAACCTAGGGGTCACCACATCTCAAGTGAGGAGAAAGCTTGAGAAGATGAGTCCTTTATGGTAACCTCAGCCAGTGTAGGAATTGAACCCACACTGTTATCATAAGTCTACATCACAAGCCAGCCACCAAACAACTGAACTAACCAGAAAGACATAAACATTACAGCTAGACTAGTTATCACTCTGAGTATTGCTGATTGCACTTTATCATCAGCAGTTTCAAGAATCATCATTGTGTAAAAGTAACATTGACATGATCATGAATAAAGGGCAGCATCAGAGAAACAGTAAATTTGGAGCAAGTCTCATTAAATATTTCTTTCACTGTGAAATTAATGGAAATGCAGAAATACCAATGTGGACATCACAGGATTACACATTCTCACTACACATAGGAACAACCAGTCAAATGTATTAAATTTATTCCAGTTCAATATTTTTTCACAAGACAAATTATTTCCCTTGTAGTTTCCCCATGGCTTTCAGAACACACTCTCCTTCCGACAGCAATCAATTCCACATAGCTTCTCCAAATATCATTCCAATCTAGGCATTCAACACTGCACCACATTCTATTAATTCTTACATGTTGCTTCTAATCCCAGCAGAATATGCAACCCCAATTGTAAGTATAAAATTGTTTCCCATAATCTATCTGGTTGACGCTTTCAGGGTCTGTCTGTAAAACTAGGCCGAAGGGAATAAAGTCCAGGGTACAAAATCCTGCAGTGATTGTACCAGTCTTGGGGATATTGTCACAGTGGAAGGCAGGTTTTCAGCAGTTCCTGGATGTGTGTCTGAGACACACTTGCGAGTTTCCTTCATGACAAGACCTGATATTGGGACAGATTTCCTGGAGCACCTCAGAAGTCCCAAAGCACGGACCTTGTGGAATTTCATGCAGAGTTTGAACTTCCAAACTGATGCTCTGAAAAATCCTGAGTCATTGAGACACCCGACACATTTCCCTCACCCGCCTACCCCTTTCCCCACTTCCCTCACCTACACTCATTCACTTACACAATCAGAAACCTTTTAAATGTCCTCAAGCTTTCCAATAGGCTAGTGAATGAACACTTAGCAAAACACAGCAGCAAGTGCCATTAAAAAGGAGCATTGCTTTTCTTCCCCTAAAGAGGAAGGGATTTGGCTTAAACTGTGTTCCTTATTTCTCAAGCAACTCGGATCAGAGGCCATGGCCAGAAGTGCAGAGATTGGTTGGGGTGGACTATCAATTCAAAGGTGATTATCACTTCTCACAGATGTAGGTCTTTATGTTTCAGATTCAGAAAATAATACCTTACCGGTTTAATCACTTCTGTGATAATCTCACAACTCTCTAACAGAAGTTTTCAAAATTATGAGGGGTTTGGATGGTGTAGTTACGGAGAAACTGCTCCTGGTTGTAAAAGGATCAAAAGCAAAAGGGCACTGGTATAAATTAATTTGTAAACAAAGCAAGTTAGATGTGAAATAAAACGTTTTTACATGAGTGGTTCACGAGTGGTTCTTGAAAGCACAGCCTGAAAGTGTAGTGGAGGCAGGTTCAATTGAAGCATTTGGGAGGGCATTGGATGATTGCATAAATAAAAACAACACGCAAGGGGTTGGTCAAAAGGTAGCAGAACAGAACCAAAGAATGATGCACATTTGAACAGCTGGCGCAAACACAATGGGCTGAATGGCCTCCTGCACTGTAACTCTTCAGTGATTTCTGTGTCTCAAGTGTTTCCCATACTTGTTTCGGAAAGAAGTGTAGAAAGTTGTAGATCAAGTACGTAAATTTCTACAATCAGCAATTTTCCACCAAGCTTATGCTCATGAATATTATTTAAAATTTAATAGCATTTAATCATATAGAGCAGATACACAAATACATTTCTTCAAATTTCCAAAAATATATACAATTAAGCAGAATTACAGGAATAATAAGAAATAGAGCAAATTATTTTGTACGTATGTTTTGCTTCCTGAACAATTATACACATGTAAATTAAAACTGTCATTATATTTTATATAAGAACAGGAGTAAGCCATTCAGCCCCTTGAGCCTGTTCCACCATTCAATGAGACCATGGCTGATCCATGACCTAACTCAATATACCTGTCTTTGTACCATATCCCTAATATCTTTGCTTAACAAAAGAAAAACCTCTGATTTAAAAGGAACAACTGATACAGCATCCAGCGTCGTTGGTGGAAGAGAGTTCCAAACATTTATCACCCTTTGTGTGTAGAAGTGCTTTCTAACATCTCTCCTGAATGCTCAGACCTTAATTCTCAGACTATGCTCCTAGTTCAAAAATCTCCAATCAGTGAAAATCGTTCATTTCCATTTACCCTGTCATTTCCTGTTAATATCTTGAAGAGTTCAATCAGATCACCTCGTACCCTTCTAAATTCTAGAGGAAAAAGCCCTAATTTGTATAATCTCTCCTCATAACTTAACCACTGAAGTCCATGTATGATTCTTGTAAACAAATGTTGTACTCCCTCCAAGGTCAATTTATCCATCCTAAGATGTGGTGTACTGAAGAAGGGTCACTAGTCTCAGTTTTCTTTTCACAGATGCTGCCTGACCTGCTGAGTTTTACCAGCAATTTATGATTTTGTATCCTTCCTAAAATGTTGTGTCCAGATCTGCTCATCGTACTCCAAATGGGATCTAACCAGGGTTTTGTATAACTGCAGCATAACTTCTACATCCTTCTACTCCAGACCTCCTGACATAAAGGTCAGTAATCCATTAGCTTTCTTGATTATTTTCTGCACCTGCTTGTGGCATTTTAATGATCCATGCACCTGAACACTCAAGTCACTTTGGACCTCTGTTGTATTGAACTTCACACCATCTAGAAAATGCCCTGATCTATCCTGTTTTGGTCCTAAATACAAAATGTCACACTTGCTTTCACTGAACTTCACCTGCCACCGTTTTGCCTATTTACTTAGTCTATTAATATCGACTAATTTTATGCTGCCATCCTCACTGTCTACAATGCCATCTAACTTTGTGTCATCAGCAAATTTGGGTTAATGATTTTCTACACCATTATCCATGTTGATATTAAACTATGTGAATAATTGAGGCCCTAAGACAGATCATTATGGAATACCACATTGTTGGTGATGGGCCAGTTCTTGACTGTTGTCAAAATGTTGCACGTTACAACAGAGTCCCATTTGAAGCGGCCATGACACTGATTTTTGTGATGATGGACAGCATCTTAGAGAACAGGCTGCCTCCACTGAAATCAAAGGTTAGAATCCCAAGTGCCTGGAACCTGGATGTGGAGGTGAGCCCAGATATGAGCAAACCCTTGATTTTCATTCTAGAGTTTGGTTCATCGAGGAGAGAAAAATCCTGACTCTGCAAACCCCAACCTCTAAAATTAAGTGCCCACATTCCCCAATTCCCATCCAGAGTGGGAAGAGTAAGTGTAAGTTACTGATTTCACAGACAGTCTGGGAGGAAGCTCTGTCTGGGGCCTCAGGATTGTGTTTAAAGATTAACAGTAAAGATTAACCTATAAAACATCCTTCCTTTCTCAACCCTTCACTCTCCCTTATCTCCATGTCTCATCTGTGCCGGTGTTGGACTGGGGAGGACAAAGTCATAAATTGGAGGAGACGATGGCTTAGTGGTATTATCACTGGACTGTTAATCTAGAGACCCTGATAATGTTCTGGAAACCCAGGTTCAAATCCCACTATGACAGATGGTGGAAATTGAATTCAATAAATGTCTGGAATTCAGAATCTAATGATGACTGTGAATCCATTGCTAATTGTTGGAAAAACCCATCTGGTTCACTAATGCCCTTTAGGGAAGGAAACTGCCATCCTTACCTGGTCTGGCCTACATGTGACTCCAGTCCCACAGCAATATGGTTGACTTTTAACTGCCCTCTGGGTAATTAAGGATAGGCAATAAATGCTGCCTAGTCAGCAACGCCCTCATCCCATGAATGAAAACAAAATTGGTCACACGACACCAGGTTATAGTCCAACAGGTTTATTTGAAATCCGAAGCTTTTGGAGCACTGCCCCTCCATCATGTGAAGTGAAGAGAAGCGCACAGGCACAGAATTTATAGGAAGAGAGATCAAAAGATTGTACAAATGGTGACTGGAGTGTTGACAGCCTGAATAATAAGTCTCTGCAGGTGATCAAAAGTGTCAGATGGTGTGAGTAAAGTGTCAACAGCTGAACAACAAATGAAGGGATGACCTATAATCTGATTAAACGAGGCAGCGAGATAATTACAAAAAATTAAAAATAAAGTGATGCTGGAGACAAACCAAATGACCGGAATAACATGATAGGTATAACAGTCACATGCTGGGACTCTAACCAAAGTAACAAGTAATCTATAAATGTACAAACTAATTAAGGTAGGGAGATCCTAACAAGTTATCAACGTGACGGTGTCAAAACAGGAAGGTTTTACAGACATAGAACAATGTGGTGGAGTCACATGTAGTGCAATATGAACCCAAGATCACAGTTGAAGCTGTCTTCATGGGTACGGGACTTGGCTATCACTCTCTGCTCGGTCATTCTGTGTTGTTGTGTATCTCGAAGGGTGCCTTGGAGGACACTTACCCAAAGATCAGAGGCTGAATGTCCTTGACTGTTGAAGTGTTCCCTGAGTGGGAGGGAACGCTCCTGTCTGACAATTGTTTTGCAGTGTCTATTCATCCATTGTCGTAGCATTTACATGGTTTCACCCAATATACCATGCCTTGGGGCAGCCTTGCCTGTGGCCGAGTCACATGAGTATCTGCTGTGCACATGGTGGATAGTGTTCCCACGTGTGATGGTAGTGTCCAGGTCCATGATCTGGCATGCCTTGTAGAGGTTGCCATTGCAGGGTTGTATAGTGTTATGGTCAGTGTTGTCCTGAAGGCTGGATATTTTGCTGAAGATAATGGCCTAATTAAGGTTTAGCAGTAGTCTGAAGGCAAGAAGTGGAGGTGTAGGGATGATCTTGGTGAGATGTTCGTCATCACCAATGACATTCTGAAGGCTGCAAAGAACATGGCGTAGTTTCTCCGTCCAGGGGAAGTACTGGATTACAAAGGGCACTCTATCGGTCGTGTCCTGTGTCTGTCTTCTGAGGAGGTTGTTGCAGTTTTTTGCTGTGGCATGTCAGAACTGGCGATCGGTGAGTTGAGCATCATATCCCATTCTTATGTGGGCGTCTTTCAGCAACTTTAGGTGTCCATCGCGTTCTTCCTCATCAGAGCAGATCCTGCGTGTAGACAGGGCTTATCTGTAGGGGATGGCTTCTTTAAGATGTTTAGGGTGGAAGCTAGAGAAGTGTAGCAACGTGAGATTATCTGTGGGCTTGCAGTAGGATGAGGTACTGAGGTGTCCGTCCTTGATGGAGATGCATGTGTCCAGGAATAAGACTGATTCTGATCGTGGGATGAAACTTGTTGATATTGTCATTTAGTCATTTCAGTGATTCCTTGCCATGAGCCCAAAGAAAGAAAATGTTCTTGATGTATTTGGTGTATATCGTTAGTTGGAGGCCCTGTACAGCAAAGAAGTCTTTCTCAAACTTGTGCATGAAAATATTGGTGTATTGCGGTGCAATATACACAGTATCTGCTCAGACAAGGCGATCCTCTATGTGAAACCAAGTAAATCTATGCCATTTTACCCAAGTACCACCACAATTCCCCAAAAATGCTTTTTCAACCCATTCACCACCATGACTCCCTATATATTATACCCATCTCAACACGTCCCATTCAAAACTTCCTCTCTCCAATGGCTTCGCTTATCACAAGTTCCCCTAAACCACCACATGGACTTTTAAAACACACATGCTAATATAGTGCTAACTGATATCCCGCAGTCACCATCACTTTGCTTCACCCTCCATGCCAATTCACTTCTTATCCAGAAGGGATACTTAAGGCATGCTGACAGAAAATGAAGTTATCATTCTATTGGCAATGTCACTATTGAAATAAAACACACTGTAATTGATACTGATAAAAACAACGAATTGTAATTAACACAATTAGTGTCTGATGAAAATAAAACATTTCACTGGAGAGATAATCCTTCCTGGTCATTATTTATCAGTATCAGAGAAACAGATTATCTGATCACTAGTTCATTGCTGTTTTGGGAGCTTGCTGTGTGTAGGTAGACTTAGGCTTTTCCTACACTACAATAATTACCTTATACTACAAAAGTGTGGCATTAAGTCTAGAAGCAGTACTAAGCAAACTGATGGAACTGCAGGATGACAAATCTCCTAGATCAGATAAACTTTATCCTGGAACCCTAAAAGAGGTGTCTAAAGTAGTCATCGAAACATTGGTACTAATCTTCCAAAATTCTTAGATTCAGTAAAGTCCCCTCTTTCTGAAAAGTTACAAAAATCATCTAATATTCACGAGCGAAGGAGGCGGAAGACAGGAAGCTATAAGACAGTTCACTGACTGCTCTGGTGCTGGTATAAGAATCTATCATTAATGACGTTATAATTGACCATTAAAAAAAAACAAGATAATCAGGAGGAGGTCAGCATGGTTTAGTGAAAGGAAATCAACTTATTAGTTCTTGTTCTTCTTATTAGAGTTGTTTGAAAGAGTACCTTGTGCTGAGATTGAAGGTGAGCCTATAGATAGACTGGATTTCAGGAAAACATTTGATAAGGTACCACATCAAAAATCATTAAAATTAATTGGAACTCATGGTATCAAGGTGACACATTAGCATGGCTGTCTGGCAGGAAACAGTGTGTGTGTGCATAAATGTGTCTTTGTCTGATTGACAGGATGTGACAATTGCAGTCTTACTGGGGTCACTGCTGAGCTGTCAGCTTTTTACAATTTATATCAATGACTGAGATAAGTGAGCAAGGGCATGGTATTTACATTAGCGAATGTCAGAAAGATAGGAACACTTATTGTGTAAAAAACATAGGGGCCTTGCGTACAGACTTAAATAGATCTAGTTACTGCACAAAGCTCCTCCAGATGGAGAATTTTGTGGGAAGATGTCAAGTTGTTGACTTTGGCAGGAAGAATAAAAATACAAAAATGGAGAACAACTGTGGAATTCTGAGATGCAGAGGGATCAGAATGTTCTAGTACATGAATCACAAAAAGTTTGTCTGCAGGTTCAGCAAGTAAGCAAGAAGGCTAATGGGATGCTGTCCTTCATTTCAACAGGAATTGAACATTAAAGTAAAGATGTTACCCCTCAGTTGTATAGTTGAGACTTCAACTCAAATACTGTATGAAGTTTTGGTCTCTCTATATAAGGAAGGATGTAAATTATTTGGAGACAATTAAGAGGAAGTTTACTGGGTTGATACCTGCAATCAGTGAGTTGTTTTACAAGGATGGGTCGGATAGGCTTTGCTTGTCTTCATTGCAGTTTAGAAAAGTGAAAGGTGATTTGATTGGCATTTATCAGATCCTGAATAGCCTTGTTAAGATGTTGTCAAATAGTCCTGCCTTCTCTCTATAAGCTTTGATCCCCCTACCAATCAAGAATCTATCTATCTCTGTCTCAAGTATACTCAGTGACTTGGTCTCCACAGTTTTCTGTGGCAATGAGTTCCACAGAGTCACCACCCTCTTGCTGAAGAAATTCCTCCTCATTTCAGTTCTAAAGGGTCATCCCTTCACTCTGAGGCTGTGCCCTCAGATCCTAGTCTCTTCTACTAATGAAAACATCTTCTCAATTCACAAGTCCTTAATCAGCTGTAAATTAATTGGAGACATCCGATATATTGTGGAAAGCACGAGAAAACAGTAAACTTTCTTTGCAAAAATTGAAGCAGACTGTCCATAGGTAAATCATAAATTTTGATCAAGGGTCTGACTGTGTTATCAAGGATACCACTACCATGGGGTTTCTAGTTGGAGGACACCCAGTTACATCAGCTCACTTATCAAACAGCCTGATACCATCCATGCACAGTCACTGGGCCAGCTTCAGCCAGACACGCAAAGGGACATGAAACTATGAATAAACAGTTACTGCATCAGAAAGAAATTTAACTATCAGGAATGAATAGCTTCCACACTGCTAGGGAAATCAATCATCATAGTTAGAAAGTCACAGAGCTGGCAGGAAAATCAAATGTCAAGAACATATAGCATCGCCATAAAAAAATCAAAACCAGCCTGAAAATGTTGCAATTCCACTAAACAGAAATAAATCAAGTATCCTGAACTGTCAAGCATAATATCACCAGGAAAATCTGAACTGGCCAATACAGCGGCAGATTTGTCCAACTTGAGGATAGGCAGACAAACAGCATCACGAAAATAAACACTGCAATAGTTCACTGCTGAATGGAAAACAAGTTTCACACAATAGACAGCTTGCCGTTGCACTAGAAAAGGGTAGATAATCTCCAGGACAGATAACCAGTAAACTGCCAGTGAAATTTAATGACCAGCCTCTAGATTGCCAGGGGAAACAAATGATAAGCAAATAATTGATAAAACAAAACACTGCGCTGTTTTCTCGACACTGCACAATCTTGCAGCTGCCCACTCAGGTAGCTAGGGACATTGACTTCCCATATAATCAAGATGAATGAAACTCATGCCATTTAGCCCAGCAGACATTCAGAATGCAGACTTCATAAACAAGCAGATGCAGCAAGGAGAAAAAAAACAAAGCTTACAAAAATTACAGCAATATTCTTCAAAGTAGTTTAAAAGCTTTAATATTCATGGAAGAGTCTAAAACCAGTCTAAGGCAACTTCCAAAAAAGGTTTAATAAGGAGGGTAATCAACGGCTATGGGAAAGGACAGGAACATGGATGTGAGGAATATCGGATTAGCCGTTATCCTATTGAATGACGGAGCAGGCTTGAGGGGCCGAATGGCCTACTCCAGTTCCTATTTCCTATCATCTAACTCACATGACACAATTTTCAGAAAAAAATAAGTAACTTTATTTCAACAGGAGTGCACAGATTCACAGAAGACACTTACTTATTGCAGCATTATGCTGTAAATCAGAAATGAAGCCATGAAAATGAAAGGCCTTTACCCCAGTTGTTTAAAATGTTTTCAACTTTGTGTACCTTTGTGCATGAATGTACACTATTGATTTGTGACATGGAATTGAATTTTCATTACTCTTAGCAATTATCTTGTAAATACATGATTGTAACCACAAATTACATCTGTTTTAATTAACTAGTTTAAATATTTCTTTACAGAAATATGATTACCTTTCTAAAATTTGAAGCTTCTGACAGAAAATATTCCTTTGTCTACTTCTACAGCAAGAGCTGCTACAAACTGTCTGTGGGAATATAATGAGGTTTTCCTATTTTGAGATTAACATGGTTTCTGTTCACTGGATAAGCAATAGCTAAATAAGAATGCCCTTCAAAACATTTCTAATTATTTGAGTTTTTTGCTTGCTTTTGGTTCATTTAATCTTTCCACACTTAGAGTATATTTCTCTATTGTTATCCCTGGCATGTTGACAAAAACACATGGAGAGAAATTGAGCAGAAAAGATTTAAACACAGCAATGAATCCATTTGAATCTTCATTATTTGAAGTTACCAGTGAGGAGATGAGGTATCTGATGCTGGATCTTGCTCCATTCACTGTGTCTAGATAATACCAAGGACGTCCAGGAGCAATATTAGGTTCATTGACTCTACTTAACTGAACTTTTAAAAGCTCACAAACACAAAGTTGCCGGAAAAGCTCAGCAGTTCTGGCAGCATCTGTGAAGAGAAAAACAGAGTTAGCATTTCGGATCCGGTGACCCTTCCTTAGAACAGGCTCACCACTGTTTTCAACTCCCTCCATGACATTACCTTCCCTCTCTCTAAAAACTCCTCCAGTCCACCAACCCTCTGCAATCTCAGCAATTTTCCAGATCTTGTCCCTCAAACATCACCCAGTTTTAATCTCTTCACCATTGGTGGCCATGTTTTCAGCCACCGAGTTGGAATTGCCTCCTTAAATTCTCCACCTGTCAATCTCTCTCCCTCTATTCTCTGCAGCCTCCTTAAAAACTTACCTCTCTGACCAAACACTTGATCACCTGTCCCAGTACATACACAAGTGCTTCAGAGTCAATTTTTGCTTGGTAATGATCCATTGAAGGCTGATGGGACATCTAACGATGTTAAAAGGGTAATGTAGTGACAAGATGTGCATGTACCTTTAAGGAGCAGCATTTTTACCTGCTGACAATCATGACTTACCTCTGGACAGGATGTGATGCAGAAGTCCCATGATTCTACATCTGGGATATAGTAGCAGACTTTTCTGTCTCCGAATTAACACTGTCGTTAATTTTCTTCTAATAAAGAGCCCACATTATAGTTGCACCAATTCTTGGTATATATGATTTGGATAGTTATGATGAATAGAAAAATGTAGCATCATTTTTTTCTCTTTATTTATTCACAGGATGAGGGCATTGCTGACCAGGCAGCATTTATTGCCCATCCCTAATGTCCCAGAGGGTACATTGCTGTGGGTCTGGAGTCACATGTAGGCTAGACCAGGTAAGGATGGCAGTTTCCTTCCATAAAGGACATTAGTGAACCAGATGGGTTTTCCGACAATCGACAATGGGTTCATGGTCATCATTAGATTCTTAATTCCAGATAATTATTGAATTCCACTTCCACCATCTGCCATGGCAGGATTCAAACCCTGATCACCAGAATGTTATCTGGGTCTCAGAAGTAACAGTCCGGCGATAATACCATTGCCTCCCCACTAAGTGCAAATTGTTGGGGTTTTTGTGACTGCTAGTTGTTTGATGGTAGGGCATTGCAGCCATATTCAGCACTGCATTTCTTCAGTACTCTCTCTGAACTAAGAAACACTGGGATATCACTTGAAAGGAAACGTCAGAAGGCGATTTCAGAATCCCGAGTACAATCCCTGGTGTGATTGACCGGTCACATTGGATATGAATTCTTGTTGGTCAGTGCAACTTCTTCCAGACCAGACAGTGCAGTTGCCAACTATATCATTGAGGGAGCCAAAGCCATTTACTTTGTGTTCTTTCCTGTGGAAGCTATTAATCACTCCCATGATCTGACAGTCTACTTAACTCAGAATGTGAACTCAGAATTAGAGGACACTACTATTGAGTTAATCAGCTTCATGTAAAACTCAAGATAAGTTCACCCCTACCCCAAGGAGTCATGGAAATGTCAGCCTCTCTGCTCCTATGATGCTGCTTGGCCTGCTGTGTTCATCCAGCCCTGCACCTTGTTGTCTCGGATTCTCCAGCATCTGCAGTTCCTACTATCTCTGATGGAAATGTGAAATTGAGTTTCTTACAAAACTGTTAAATATTGGGTTGAAATGTTTGAAACAGCTGAATAAAGGAAGCTGGTGATAAAGGGAATGGGGCAACAATTAGTAGTGGGATAGGGACACAAAGTAGTTGGAGTCACATTTGACTGGTCCTTACTGCAAAGGTCATAGATATGATACTTTATGGCATTTTTGAATTTGGATGCAAACCACAGAATTGGTGAGTAGAATCCATTTAAACTCAAAACAGCAACAGAACTGTACAATTCAAATTACAGTTCAGTTCTTTTTGATAGGAAACATTTTATTGTGTTTAATTAAGGATTAATTTCTTGTACATCTAGAGGAAGGGAAAATGTTAAAAGCAGCTAGTGTGAATTCTAAAAAGGACAACGATGCTTCAAGAAGCTCATTAAAGTCTTTGAGCAGATAACAAATCAGGCAGCTGAGTGAAAAGCAGTGATATGAAGCTGAATCCTATTGTTTTTATGACTCTGTCGAGATGGCTTTTCACTGCAAGAGCTAACGGATTTTCTCATGTTTTAACAAACCCACTTCATTAATGATTTACTCGGACCCACGGTAGACCTCTTGTCCACAGCTGAGATATCTCAGAACTGATTGGCATCCCTGTTGTCAGTGCCATCTTTAAAATCCCACTGTGCCCTCGGACAGGCTCTGTCAGTATGGAGCTGCTCTGCACCTTTCCTGACATTTACCCCAGACATTGCAGACAGGGGAAAATCACTGCCCCACTTTGAGGGCAGGGACCTGGAGCTCCTGCTGGGAGGCAGAGTGTAGAGGTGGGACTTCCTCTTCCCCCTGGACCAGCAGAGGAGGCTCGGACACCAGACCCTGCCCAGCCTGGTCTGAGGTTATCCCCTGTGTCAGTGCAGTCTCAGTGTCTGGAGGAAAGCCCAGAGCTGTAGGCTGAAGGACAATGACCTTCTCCACTTCCCCAGGGTAAGTACCACCATCTTCTCTCTGATACCTCACCCTCACTCTGTCTCTGATACTGTACCCACCTCCCACCAAGGCTCATGCTCTCCCACTCTCACTATTACCTACAACATCCTCCCTCCCTCACCCTCACCCACCCCAACCCCCAACACCACTCACCCTGCATGCCCTCTGTGCTGCCCACTCACTCACTCAGAACAAATCCCCCCCCCACCGCACTAACAGTAACAGCTGTGTCACCCGCTTCCATCTCCATTAATACCCACCTCTCTCTCATTCCGGGAGGAAAACAGCCCCCGGACGGGGCAGAAAGAGTCCAGACGGGGGATGACCTGCCTGACTTTCAGCACCTCACTCCCTACGAGGAGAGCATCCTGACTCTAACTGTCCCGAGCAGCTGACTGACTGTGTTCAAGCCCCTGGACTGGTACCTGAGGCTGCCCCTGACTTACAGTGCAGGAACCCCCTGAGCGATGGCTATTCCCCTTGACTGGGGCCTGCTCACAACCAGGACAAGCTTCCTGGCTTTGTGTCTGTGCTAAACAGCAGGACAAGGGCAGCAGTACTGTGGGCCTGGTATCTCTGGCTGAGGGGGCACAGCACAAAGAGACAAGGCCAGGCAGGGATGCTGTGAGAATCAGGGTCGGCTCAGGGTGAGTGAGGGCTCCGACACTGAGGGAAGATCATGGAGCTACAGTCTGGTGTAGTCCCTGAGCTGGGGATGTGTCCCTGAGCACACAGTGTCCTTGCTGCAGGGTTACAAGTGAGAGTTAGCCGGGCAGCCCGAGGGGCAGCATTGAAGGGCAGAGTGGATCAGAGATGAGATATAAGGATTCTCGGTGGCTAGCAGATATCAGATGTGAATAACTGTGGACATGGGGCTGCACGTGACTGGTGACCATAGAACATGTCTGGATGCAGAATTGCCTGTCCAATAGAAGACAGAGGGTGGTAGTAGATGGAAAGTATTCAGCTTGGAGCTCGGTGACCGGTGGTGTTCTGCAGGGATCCGTTCTGGGACCTCTGCTCTTTGTGATCTTTATAAATGACTTGGATGAGGAAGTGGAAGGGTGGGTTAGTAAGTTTGCCGATGACACGAAGGTTGGTGGAGTTGTGGGCAGCGTGGAGGGCTGTTGTAGGTTGCAACGGGACATTGACAGGATGCAGAGCTGGGCAAAGAAGTGGCAGATGGAATTCAACCCAGAAAAGTGTGAAGTGATTCATTTTGGAAGGTTGAATTTGAATGCAGAACACAGGGTTAATGGCAGGATTCTCGGCAGTGTGGAGGAACAGAGGGATCTTGGGGTCCACGTCCATAGATCCCTCAAAGTTGCTACCCGAGTTGATAGGGTTGTAAAGAAGGCCTATGGTGTGTTGGCTTTCATCGGCAGGGGAACTGAGTTTAAGAGCCGTGAGATTATGCTGCAGCTCTATAAAACTTTGGTTAGACCACACTTGGAATATTGTGTTCAGTTCAGGTCGCCTCATTACAGGAAAGATGTGGATGCTTTAGAAAGGGTGTAGAGGACATTTACCAGGATACTGCCTGGACTGGAGGACAGGTCTTATGAGGAAGGGTTGAGGGAGCTAGGGCTTTTTTCATTGGAGCGAAGAAGGATGAGGGGTGACTTGTTAGAGGTTTACAAGATGATGAGAAGCATAGACAGAGTGGATAGTCAGAGACTTTTTCCCAGGGCGGAAATGACCATTACAAGGGGACATAATTTTAAGGTGATTAGAGGAAGGTATAGGGGAGATGTCAGAGATAGGTTCTTCACACAGAGAGTGGTGGGCGTGTGGAATGCGCTGCCGGATGTGGCAGTGAAGTCAGGTACTTTAGAGACTTTTAAGAGACTCTTGGATAGGCACATGGAGGATAGTAAAATGTAGGGTATGCAGGGTAGTTTGATCTTAGTAGGATCATAGGTTGGCACAACATCGTGGGCCAAAGTGCATGTGCTGTACTGTTCTGTGCTCTATGTTCTATGTTCTATGCCCTGAAATGTTGGTGCTCAGTGTCCAATATGGAGGTCCATTGGTGTAAACAGCAAACAGAATTCATCCCATTCCCACTCTGATTCCATATAGAGAATTTGCAACTTCTTACTTTTCAGTGCATTTGGTAAGATACGAAGCTGAATATTAATGAGGTGTGTTGTGGTATTGGTAATGTGTCCAACAAGCTAGAATGTCCTTTAACTGGCAACTCACTGCTATGCGTGAGAAACTTGCCTCACTGTTTGGCAGATGCATAAAGAAGGAACAGAGCTGCTCCCAACATCCACCACAAATCTTTGCATAGCTGTATCACTCAGCCCCTTTAACAACCCACCCTTTACGACTGTAAAAAAGACTTTAGTCAGGTACTGCACTAGGTGTTAATTATGAGGGCTAAGAGATATATAATTCGGGAGAGGAAAGCAAACCTGAATAATAATTACTGAGAAAGGAGAGCTGATGGCTGGAATGTAGAGAGGTTGCCTGGAATGTAGAGAGGTTGCCTGGAATTGAGTTAGGATGTTCCACCTTAATCAGTTATGAGCCTACATATATAACATAATTTGGTTAGAACTAGAGAGGGAATCGTGTTGGAAATTACAGACTGTTACAGATGAAGAGGTGTCGTCAATTTCTTAGAAATCCAAAGGAAACCACAAAAGAATAATAATAAAATGGAGAAAAAAAATGCAAAGAAGAGATGGATGGAATTGAATGCCAGTCACTGGGAAATAGCACATTTTTTTCAAAAATATGTGGCTGAAATTATATCCTGCATAGGAGTAGGTCAAGCGTTGTGGGAGAGTAGGGCGATTTATCGGTATGGGATTTTGTGAATGTGAAAGACAACATTTAAGGTTGCGAAGGCTTAATAAATCTAAAATAATTTCAGATCTTATCGTGAGAAATATAGGATATAAATATCAAGAGGTAATAATGAGCATTTGTATAACTTTAGTAAGTCCTAAGTCAGAGACCATACTGCTTGCTGTATTTGACTCCACATTTCAGCAAGACATTTAAGGTTTGGAGAGATTTGAATTCTGGCTGCTGAGAAGGAGCATAAATGTGCAAATTAAAGCATGGAATTTGTGCCACTTTTCATTAGATTATGGGCCAACATGATAAAAAATGTTAATAATTATGAACAGAATGTGGATAGTAACAGATTGGTTGCTATAATTTGTGTGGTTAAGAATGATCCACTCCAGATCCAAGATTAAATCAGTTTGGAATATAGGGAAGGATAATCTTCTATGCAAAGCTGTAGATATTTTATAATGAACTTGTTCAGAGATGTTGTGGCTCAGCAGTACCACTCCACCACAGGCACCCCTTCTAATCTGGGCTGGGAGAGGAAGTGGAATCTATGACAAGACTCAATATAAGATTGGATAAATTGGTGAGGGAATTGGGCTGGGTATGGGAACTAGGTGATTGAATATGCTCGGACTGATTTTTAACCTACAGTGGAATTAGGCTGAATAGCAGGCTTCTGTGTTGAAAATTTAATTTATTTCAATGTTAATAGCTGCCAGCATGGAATAAGGAGCCCTCTGAATGTTGCAGCACTGTATGAGTGGCATCTGGGATTGGGGGAAATGTGGCATATGTCTGTTTTTAATCTTGGTTATTTTTGAGCTCTGGAACTGTTGATTCAAATGGAGGAGCAATGTGGATTTGAATATTTTGTTGTGCTATTTAGAAGTCACAAGTCATAGAATCCCTACAGGCCACCCGGCCCAACAAGTCCATACCAACCCTCCAAAGAGCATCCCACCCAGACCCACCACATCCCTGCATTTTCCATGGTTAATCCACCTAATCTAAACACTACGGACAATGTAGCAAGGCCAGTCCACCTAACCTGCACACCTTTGGACTGTGGGAGGAAACTGGAGCACCTGGAGGAAACACATACAGACACAGGGAGAGTGTGCAAACACCACACAGACAGTCACCCAAGGCTGGAATTGAACCTGGGTCCCTGCTGCTGTAAGGCAGCAGTGCTAACCACTGAGCCACCGTGCCAATCCAATTGCCATCAGACTGCTTGCCATATTAACGTCAATGTTTTGGGTATTATATATTGACACAATCATTAATCTAAGTATGCTGTCTAATGGCAATCAGTATGACAATGTCCATTTGAACTTGAAACAGGGCCCGGTGAGTTTAGGAAAGGTAGGAGAAATTAACAGTGTCTGATTAGCACTGACTGAGTGTGATCTGAAAGCTGTGGAAATGAGTTTCTGCTGTCATAAACATTGCCATATCAATCAAAGCAATAAAAACTGAAGGTGTGAGAGAAATGTTGCAGGACTGGCAGCTTCTGGAGAGAAAAAGACAGAGTTAAGATTTCAAGTCTAAAAACTCTTCATCAGACTTCAGCCACCCGTGTAAACCATATCAACATCACCAAATAAAATCCTATCAGAATTTCCAAAATCAGAATTTCACCCTCCGTTGGTGTCCATAAGTGAACATGCTGACAACGACTTGAATTTCTATAGCATCTTTAACTTAGATGTCCTCACTTCCAGCTTCGTATTGAAACATTTGCAGGAATCTCTTTTCTAATCTTGTTTGAATGGCCAAAAGATGGTCCCAACTGAAAGCTTATAAATCAAGTTTACAAGCTGCTGTGGAGATGTGTTGATATAAGATGGTGACTCTGTGATTTGAGTAGAGAATTGCATTCACAGGGAACCCAGCACAGACATTTAGATGTACAAACCTAAGTAGGCCATTCAGCCCATCGAGTCTGCTCCATCATTAAATGAGATCATGGCTGATCTGATAATCCTCAACTCCATTTTCCTGCCTTTTCCTCCATAACCCTTGATTCCCTTACAGATTGAAACCTTGTCTATCTCAGTTTTGAATATACTTAACAACCCAGCCACTAAACCATTCTGCAATAAAGAATTCCACAGATTCACTACCCTCTGAGAGAAGAAATTCCTCCATACCTCTGACCTAACTGGGCAATCCCCTCTGAAGAAAGGTCACTGGACCCGAAATGTTAACTTTTCTATCACTCCACAGATACTGCTAGACCTGGTAAGTTTCTCCAGCAACTTGTGTTCTCATTTTAGATTTCCAGAGTCTAAAGAACAAAGAATAAGACAGCACAAGAACAGGCACTTCGATCCATCAAGACTGTACCGGCAAATGATTCCTTTCTAAATTAAAAATCTTCCACCTCTATGTGGTTGATATCCCTCTATTCTCTGCCTAAGCATATATCTGTCAAGATGCCTCTTAAACAATCTGCATATCTTTGTATTTTGTTTGGACAATGGCTTACACTGAGATTATGCCCTCTGGTCCGAGACACACGCAAGGGACAAACCTCTCCTCATTTACTCTGTTGAGCTCCCTAAGAATCTTGTATAATTGAATAAGGTCACCTCTCATTCTTCTAAAATCCAATGTGTACAGGCACAACCTATTCAAACTCTCATCATTAGATAATCTCTCCTTACCTGGTACCAGTCCAGTAAACCTTCTCTGGATTGCCTCTAATGCCAATATAACTTTATTTCGATAAAGGACCACAATAGTTCACTGCATATGGAGGGACGATCATTCACCTTTTGCTTCTATGACACAGATGTGAAACCAATGATTTGCAACAACACACTGCAAGTTCCACTGTCTGACAATTTGAGTCTATTGTTATTCTGTTTTAATAAAGCTATAGAGTCATAGAGTTTTATAGCGCAGAAACAGACTCTTCGGTCCAACTCATCCATACTGACCAAATGTCCTAAATTAACCCAGTCACATTTGCCAGCATTTGATCCATATACCTCTAAACCCTTCCTACTTATGAATCCATCCAGATGCCTTTTAAATGTTGTCATTGTACCAGCCTCCTCCATTTCCCCTGGCAGCTCATTCCATACACGCACCACCCTCTGTGTGAAAAAGTTACCACTTGGGTCCCTTATAAATCTTTCTCCTCGCACCTTAAACCTATGCCCTCTACTTTTGGACAACCCACCCCAGGGAAAAGACCATGGCTAATCATCCTATCCATGTCCATCATGATTTTATAAATCTCCATAAGGCCATCCCTCAGCTTGTTTTCAATAGTTTCATAGCCTTGCTGAAATCTGATGCAGGGCATGGAGCAGCGTTCAAAAAATACCACAAAGAGAAATTTCAGCTTCAGAATCTTTCTGCATATGTGGCATCATCACAACAATCTAAATTAAGCGAGACCAGACAAAAATGTTTTACTAATATGGGGTACATGGTTCAGTAACAGGCAATTCAGACAACTATTCTTTGTAGGTTTTAAGCTCCATTCCAGCCTGCTCCATCTAAACCTAATGGTGTCAGATTTAAAACAGAAATGAGGAGGAATTAGATCTCCCAATCAGTCCCAGATTCCAATGGACAATAAAAAAAATTTATTGGGAGATGAGCAGATCTTTAATTAGGAAAGTTTTTAAGGGGAGTGGGCAGAGAAATGGAGTTAAGGCCAAGATGAGATCAGCCGTGATGGCATTAAATGATGGAGCCAGCTTATGGGACTGAATAGTCTATTCCTGCTCGTCGTTCTTAAGTCTACCATCTTAACATTTATTCCCTTTTCCCTCTTGTGCTTATCCAGCTTTCCCTTAAATGTCTCTTTGTATTCACTTAAACCACAACCTTGTGTTATCACGTTTCACATTGTCATCACTCTCTGGTTGAGGAAGTTTCTTCTGAATTCCCAATTGCATTTCTTATATTAATGGCTCTAGTTATGCCCTTCACCACAAGTGGAAATATTCTCCCTCTATCCAACAAATCAAAACACTTTATCATTGGAAAGACCTCAGTTTGGCCACCTCCAGCTTTTTAATACAAGAATGAGTGACCCATTCTGTCAATCTGTTGTTAATATGTAAACCCATACATTTCCGTTTGATTCCATTTGCTGACATCAAGGAGCATATGCATGAGCAGGATATCTCATAAAAATATTGAATCAAAGAGTTATAAATACCAAAGAAATTGCTTTAAATCCGTGCGTTCTGATCCTTGACCCTGGTACCCACAGGAACAATTCCCCCCTGTCTACTCAGTGCAGTCTCCTTGTGACTTAGAGTATCTCTATCAGATCTCCTCAAGACCTTCTGTCCTCCAAAGAAAAGTAGTCCCAACTTCCCCAATCTATCCATGTAACTGAAACCCCTCATTCCTGGAAGAATTCTCATGATTCTTTATTTTCCCTACACCCTCTCTAATGTCTGCCTAAAACAGTCAGTTTAGAATTGGACGCAATTCTTTAGATTATGATGAACCGGTGTTGTGTACAAGGTTAACATGACTCCTTGGGCTCTTGTGATGCAGTAATAGTATCCCTATCTCTGGGATAGGAGTCTCAAGATCCAGTCTCACCTCCTCCAGAGGTGTGTGTCATAACACATCTGAACAGGTTGATGAAAAAAAAACATGACTCATTTGCTTTTCCACTTGATGCCCCTATTGATAAAGTCCAAGATGCTATATAGAATACTAACCTCTATGTCTTTGACATGCTTGCTTCAATAAATAATGGACCCATTTTCCAACATCCTTCTGCTTCTTACCACTTTTAGAATAATGCCCGTTCTTTTATATGTGTCCTATGATCTTATCAAAATGTATCACTTCATATTTCTCTGCAATAAATTTTATTTGATACTGTATGTGCATTCCACCAACATAGCTGTGTCCTCCTTAAGTCCCCCACCATCCTTAAAGTTACCAGGACAAGGTGAAATGCATCTCAGGATGTCTCCTGAAGGGCCTCAACTCACGACATTCCCAATTAACTGCCTTCACAACAGCAGACAAGTGTTTGGTCAGGGCAGGGAGCCGAGGCTACAGTCTACTGAGTCAATGGAGAAACCCCCATTTAACCCTTTCTGGGGCAATCAGATGCATGGATGTGGTGTAGGAGGGTGGTCTCTGAAAGCAAAACCCTGCCCTTGCCTCTGACCTACCTGCCCTCCTCTTTCCTCAATCCCTGAGAAAATCACCTTACCAGTGGATCACCAGTGGATCGCCTGAAGGTGAGGCCTCAATTAATGGTTTTTAGGGCCCAGAATCATTGAGAACCTGCAGGACATCTTGCAACAAGCTGTTTGGCTGACAATTTGGTGAGCTATCTCAGTGGTACAGACAATAAATCTGTCATCACTGAGCATGCCCATGTCCATACATAGCCTCCAACACAGAGTATCCTAGACATTGGTTTGTGTCGCTCAGCCAATTTTGTATCCATGCTGCTGTTGCCCCTGTTATTTCATGTGATTTTTTTTCATATGTCTGTTGTCAGTATCTTCTTAAACATCTTTTGCAATTAATGTGAATCAAACGAAGGGTGTTACCCGAAACAAATTCCAACCAGCTTTTCTTTAATTCTTCAAGAGATGTGGGCATTTGATTATCCATCCCTATTTGCCCTGGAGAAGGTAGTGTTGAGCTTCATTCTTGAACCAGTGTGGTATTTAGTCCTTTCTTAGGTAGGTACCTCGACAATACAGTTACAAAGGGAGTCTCAGGATTTTGATCCAGCAACACTTTAGGAATGGCAATATATTTCCAAGTCAGGATGGTGGGTGACTTGGTGATGGTGTTCCCACGTATCTGCTGCCTGTGTACTTTTAGGTGGTACAGATTGTGGTTTTGGAATGTGCTGTTTAAGGAGCTTTGGAGAATTTCTACAGCGCATATTGTAGATAGTACATACTGCTGTTACTGAGCATCAGTGGTAGAAGGAGTGAACATTTATGAATTTGGTTCCATTCAAGTGTGCTGCTTTGAATTGGATCGGATCAAGCTTCTTGACTGCTGTGGGAGCTATATCCATCCAGGCAAAAAGGGAATATTCCAGAACGCTCTTGGCTTGTGCCTTTTAAGTGGTGAACAGGATTTGGAAAGTCAGAAGGTGAGGCATTCACTGCAGGATTCCTAGCTACTGACCTGTTCTTGTTTATGTGGCTGATCCAGTTCAGTTTCTGGTCAATGGTAGCCAATGAAAGGGATTCAGTAATGGTAACACCATTGAATATCAAAACGGGATAGTTAGATAGTTTCCTTTCTGCGGCTGTTATTACCTGGCTGTTGTGTAGAGCAAATGGTACAATGAATATTCTTGGCTTATGTTTATTAATGTCCTTCTGTGATGTGTTGCAGTTCTCCTCAGTTTTAAATATACCCCAAAATTTAGTGTCATAGATTAATTTAAAAATTGTGTTTGTGAATGATTATAAAGTCTAAATGGTTAATGTAAATTGTAAACAGCAGTGATCGCAGCACTGATCCTTGTGGAACATCCTTTCCACCTTCTCACACTTTCAATAACACTCTTTGCTCCCAATCTTTGTTCTCTGTATTAGAGCCAGCCAAAAATCCAATCTGTCCCCTATCTGTATTCTCTGAGTTCCCTTGTGAGTCTATCATGGCTTATTTTTCCTGAAGGTTTTGAGAAAATGAAGCTACATTACAGTAAGGTTGACTCTCAAATGGAGAAATTGGAACTTGAAATATCCTGCCTCATTTACTGGGTGGAAAACTAAGCAGAAATTAGTTCCACTGTTATTTTTTCAGGCTCATACTCTTGGGTTGTCAATTGCATTTCAGGATGTTAATATGGCAATGCCATTGAATGTGAAACAAATATGGTCCAATTCTCTATTGTTGGAGATGTCAATCGTCAAGTACTTACATGGCTCAATGTTACTTGTCAGCCAAAACCTGGATTTTGTCCAGGTCTTGCTGCATTTGGACAGGGACTGCTTCGCTATCTGAGGAATTGGGAATGGTGCTGAACATTGTGCAATCATCATCGAACATTCCCACTTCTGACCTTATAACAGATGGAAGATCGTAGATAGAAACAGCTGAAAGTGGTTGGGCTGAGGACAAAGTATGTCATAATATTTCTGAATTAGAAAATATATCCTGGCAACTCGTGTAGCGATACCCTGGAGCTGAAATGTCTGGTACTCAGCAAGAGAAACCACCTTCCTTTGTGCCATGTATGGCTCCATTTTTTAATTCATTCACAGGATGAGGGCATTGCTCACTAGGCCAGCATTTAATGCCCATTCTTAATTTCCCAGAGGGCAGTTAAGAAGCAAACACATTGCTGTGGGTCTGGAGTCACATATACGCCAGACCAGGTAAGGACAGCAGTTTCCTTCCCTACAGGACATTAGTGAACCAGATGGGTTTTTCCAACATTTGACAATGGTTTCATAATCATCATCAGACTCTTAATTCCAGATTTTTAATGAACTTATATTCCACCATCTGCCATGGTTGGATTCAAACCTGTGTCCCCAGAATGTTACCTGGGTATCTGGATTACTATTCTAGAGATAATACCTCTTGGTCATCGCTTCCCCTCTAATCCACTACCTTACACAACATTAACATTGGATACAAGATCTCACACCAGTCTCTTCAAGTGAGATTGTTGACTTGTTTGTTGAGCTGGCTTGTTTTCGTTCAGATGTTTTGTTACCATGCTAGGTAACATCATCGGTGAAGCCATCGATGAAGCGATATTGTTCCACTCTGCTTGGAATTTATACTGTCTGGTCCGTTACGGTGAGTACTGTCATTTCCAGTTTTGTACTGTCTGGGTTTGTATACGGGGTCCAATTCTGTATGCTTGTTGATTGCATTACTGGTGGAGAACCATGCCCCTAGGAATTCCTGTGCATGTCTATGTTTGGCTTGGGCTTCTATGGTTACCTTGTCCCAGTTAAACTGATGGCCTTCATTGTCTGAATGTATTGATAGTAAGGCAAGTTCATCATGCTGTTTTGCTGCTAGCTGATATTCGTGTATTCTGATGGCTAGTTTCCTTCCCGTCTGTCTGATATCATGCTTGTGGCAATTGTTGCATGGTATTTTGTAAACCACATTGGTTCTGCATGTTGTGGGAATGGTGTCTTTAATCCTTGTAAGTGTTTGTCATAGAGTGGCTGGGGGCTTGTGGGACACCATGATTCCTAGTGGTCTTAGGAGTCTTGTTGTTAGTTCCGATATGTTCTTGATGTATGACAGTGCCAGTGTGTTAGGGCGTACTGTGTCCTCCTGCTGTTGTGTGTTTAGTAGGCATCTGTGGATGAAGTTGCGGGGATATCTGTTCATAGCAAAGATTTTGTATAGGTGCTCTTCCTCTTTCCTGCGTAGTTCTGGCCTGTTGCAGTGAGTAGTGGCCCTTTTAAATAGTGTCCTAATGCAGCTTTGTTTGTGCACCTTGGTGTGGTTGTTGTAGAAGTTTAGGATTTGGTCAGTTGGATTGCTTTCCTATACACATTACATTGAACAGACAGAAAGGAAACTAGCCATCAGAATACACAGACATTAGCTAGCAGCAAAATAACACAACAAACTTTCTTCAATATCAGTACATTCGGACAGTGAAGACCATCAGTTTAACTGGGACAAGGTAACCTTAGTAGCCCAAGCCAAACATAGACACGCACGGGAATTTCTGGAGGCATGGTTCTCTACCTGTAATGCAATCAACAAGCATATAGAATTGGACCCCATATACAAACCCCTACAGAACAAAACTGGAAATGGCAGTACTCACCATAATGGACCAGACAGTATAAGTTCCAAACGGAGTAGAATAACATCGCTTCATCAGAGGCTCCATTGATGATGTTACCTAGCATGGTGACGAAATGTCTGAATGAAAACAAGCCAGCTCAGCGAGCAAGTCAACAACCTCATCCACAACCCGAGCTACAAATCTTTGCTAAAACCTTAAAGTCTCTTGAAGTACACTGAAATTTGCAGCAAACATCCTCAAAAAGTCTTTTGGTGACATATTTATTGCCGGCACAGTATCAAAGAGGTTTTCCTTCATCAGTGTCTCTTTCAAAACTTGTATGACCCAGAGACTAATCTATTGAAAAGTACAAAGCATACATCTGATTGCTTTGATGTAATACTTTTCTTTGCATTGGTAATGAACAAAGGAAACACTATAGGAATAAGAACAGAGGTAAAAAGAAAATAAAATCTGACCAATCAGTGTAGAATCCATCATGCATTGCATGATCTCTGTAGCTACACAAAGCTATCGTCTACACACTACATCTGCATATGATCCCCAGATTTTAAGCTTCGTATCCTCAGAGGAGAATGCATTTTTCAGTGTGTGGACTTTGTATGTGTAGCATCAGGATACATTGCATTGGAGTGGAAAGGTTGTGCTTTGTAAACTGGGCAAAGAGAAGCAGATTGAATCTTATGGCATACTCCTCTGCAAATAAAAGCAAGATAAAGTGGTGTCTTCTTGAGCTACCTTGCAATTCAGGGGATGGGATGGCAGGGGTTCCTGTAGTTCTCTCAAAACAGCTCCCACAGCAGAAGATAAGCTATTCGTGTTGAGGAGTCCTTCTTGTCCTGGGAGAATGAGAGGATGAGAACAGATTCCTGAAATGGTACATCGTCCAAGAGCAGAGCAAGATCCCTCCTTACCCAACAGGAGGTGTGCAAAGCTTGTTCATGTTATCTGGCCCCCTTTTTGTTGCTGACAGGGGTTGAAATGTTGCTGTCTCCTTGGCACCAGAAATCCAAAGCTTTCTCCATCTCTGACAAAATGATGACTGCCTTGAACCACAATTTCACTGGTTCATTTCAAAATGACCCTGTAGAGACTCTGTCAGATCGACTAGTCTCTGACATCACTGCTTGTGCCCTTTAACCACCACTGAGGATTCATCACGGTTCCTCAATAGACACCGTGACAGGAACAGGAAAACCTGCCCAGGCACCTGACCACAATCCCCACATAACCTCCTCCCCCACACACGAGTAGTTGACCTGAGCAATTTTGTCTGTTCAGGCGATGGAGATCACTAGAGACGTTTTTATGCGGTACACCCTCAAGAAGTTGATAGTCGTGGATAGCTGCCTTCTTGAACCACTGCAGAACATGTGGAGAAGCTTCTCTCACAGTGCTGTGAGGGAGAGATTCTGAGCCAGTGACAATGAACGAGGAATGAAATATGTCTAAGTAAGAGTGGGCATGACTTAGAGGGACAGTGAGCACTGACGTTGTTTCATATGCCTACTGCCTCTTGTGCTTGAGTTTTTCCCATCAAAAAGCCTTGATGAATTGCTACATTGCATCCTGTAAATAATACATCTCAGTGAACCCCTGTCAGCTGCTCACTAACTATACCCCCATCGGAATTAATTAGCACATTGGGTGAGTCAAAGGACACAGGTACGGAGGAGCAAGCTGTGGTATGAAGGAGGACCAGACAGAGGCTGCTCAGCAGGACAGCTTGGCATCTTTTCCATCTGCAGTGTGTGGGACTCAGGCACATAACAGGAGCTATCTATTTTCACAGGAGCCACTTGAACTGCTCACAATTTTCAGTGCAGGGTACTGTTCTCAGTGGGAAGGAAGTGTGTAATCTCGGCAAAAACCTGAAATTGCTGCAGCAACTGTGCAATTGTCCCCCCACTAAGCAATTACCTCGAGCATTTTTTTTCATTTTGTTTGTAATGAATTTAATCCACTCTTCGAATTGGTGTCAAGTTTAAGTGGAGTGAATTGTAGCTCAATATATTCATAGTGTAGCAAATTATGGCATGAAATTCTGCTCCTCTTGTTGTGGTTTCCAGCAAAAGGGGCAGAATTTAACTTTTTGCAGCAAACGATCCAACCCATTTATTCTGGGGTAACCTTGTTGTGTTACCTTTTATTTCAATTACCTTTAAGAGTGTATGTAAGTAGACTGAATACCATCAGGTATTGTGTGATGTGATAGCTGTAGAAAGTACACTGTATTAAAATAGGCAGGCTATTTATCTGTAATCTCCACCTTATTCCTTCCTGACATTTATTCTTAAAGATGTGCACAATGCTGAACAGCACCTTTTTTGAACCTCAGGATATTCTTTAAGTCCTCATTTTGAATAAATGGCCTTCAAGTGCTGTGAATAACCACAGTTAAAAGAAGCAGGGGTTAGGGAAAAGGAAACCTAGTGTAGGATCATAGTAAGTATTCACTGCTCTTACTCTATCGAAGTACATATTGAACATAGCACCATACCAGATATTTTTATATTGAGGTGTACAGGGTGTAGTATTGTCAGCAGTGAGGAAATGATGACATCAGGATGCAAAGCAGGGGGCATTACTGCAGGGGCAGGCAGCGGAAGATGAATGGGAGTGTTGTTGAGGGCATCAGTTTAATAACCAGGTTGCGGGAGCTGACAACAGGCAGAGGGCACATCTAACACTGGAAAAGTAGAAGTGACATTTGAAGTGGAAGTAATGCTCTACTGAAACAGTGCAGGAGCCTGTGGTATTATCACCAGGCAGTTAATCCAGAAGCTTAGGGAAGGTTCTGGAAGCATGGGTTCTAATCCTACCATGACAGATGGAAGGTTTTTAATTCAGAAAATACCTGGAATTAAAAGTCTAATGATCACCACTGTGGAATTTAGAAAAAAAAACATCTGGTTTATGAACACCCTCATGGGGAAGGAAACTATCATCTTTACCTAGGTCTTCAGACCTACAGCAATATGTGGCTGGCTCTCACCTGCCCTCAGAAATGGCCTAGCAAGCCACTCAGTTGTATCAATCACTATGAAGTTTCAACAAAGAAATGAAACTGGGTGGACCACAATATCAACTAAGGCACCGGAAAGGACAACAGCAAAAACAGTGCTGCTGACTCTGCAAAGTCCTCCTCACTAACATCTGGGGACTGAACTGCAGCAGATCAAAAAGGCAGGTCTTCACCACTTTCCCCATGGTAACTAGGGACAGGCAATAAGTGAATTATAAAAATCAGTCTCAGAGAGAGACCAGGCAAGGGTACTGGTCATACATGGTAGCTGCTAGAGGACAGCAGACACTTGTATCTTGCAGTGCTCATCTTTTAACACCTCTTACCCCTGTTGTCTGCAAAAACAACATCTTGGAGAAACTGACTCATCACTATGCCTTTGATGTGTCTGCCCAGTGTGTTCAGCCTTCAGCTTGTTCCTCCTGAACTTAATTCACTGTCCCTGCTCCCCCCACTTCAACACTGCTACTGCACACAATGTCTATCAACTCCAGCCAATACTGTTCAGCTCCTGTCCCCGTATCAGTCACAAGGCAATGAATCTCCATTTTTCAGTTTCAAACCTTGAACATAGCTGAAAGCCTCTGTAAAAGTAACCAACGATTTGCCCCTTCACAGGTTCAGTTGCCACACTGCTATCAAGGAGCACATTTTCCACATTCAGTTGCCTATGAGAAACCTCCAAGGTGGCAGGAAGTTGTCTTTCTTCATCGGCTTCTGTCCTAATGCAGTCTGTCGATCCAAAATCCTCCTGTTCCCTACCCTGGGTGGAAGATAGATCCTCCCAAGAAGCATATAAAAAGAACTGAGATTGACAGACAGTCACCTGCAAATATTTCAGAGTAAACAATGAATATTACAAAAGTAGAAATTGCTGGGAAAAGCTCTGCAGAGGTCTGGAAGCATCTGTGGAGAGAAAGCAGAATTAACAGTGTTACCGCACTGAAGGAATGATGCAAGATCCTGAGGGGTCATGACAACATAGGTGTGGAACGGATGTTTCCACTGGGGAGAATCCATAACCAGGACTCGCTGTTTAAAAGTTAAAGGATCACCCATTCACAACAGAGATAAGGAGATTTATTTGTTTTCTCCCAGAGGTTCATGCAATTTTGGAACTCTGCCTCAGAAGGTGGTGAAAGCATAATTTTTGAATATTTTTAAGGCTAAGGTGGACACATTCTTGGTTATAAAGGAGGTGAAAGGTTATAGAGTGTTGACAGAAATGTAGAAGTTACAAGTTCAGACCTAAGCTTGTTAGGTGCCAAAGAAAGCTTCAGGGGTTACATTCCTGCTTCTGTTACTCGTTCATGTGTACTATGTTCATGTGATGGAGCCTTACTGTAGGATAAGAATGAAACAAGGATTTTAGAGATGAGGAAGAGTGGTTACTAGGTAAAGGGATGGGGTGGGGAACAGCCTTAGAGAGCGTATGTGTAGACCTCTCACACCCAGAGAGAGGGAGAGAGAGATGAGTATGGATCAGATGATGGCAGTGGCAAAGTATTTAGGATCATTGTGGAGATGTATTAAACTGGAAAGTATTTCTCTATGCTTACCCAAGGTAAACTTTAATCATTTGAGAGCCCTCCTTAGGTAGCAGCAGCCCCGCAACCACCCCTCCAACCCAACTCAGGTTTCTCTTTCCCAGGAAAAAGCGCTCCAACTTACTTGTTTGTTCTTCTGATAAGTATGTCTTCTTAGTTCTGACATCATTCTTGAATCTTTTATGCATTTTCCCCAATAACTTTACATCCGTTTACTAACATATGAGTAAGGAGTTGGCCACTTGGCCCCTCAATCCTAATTGCCCATGTCTGATTTAATTACTCCACATTTCAGTCTGCCCTCTGTATTTTTTCATCTCACCCTAACAAGAATAAAGCTACCTCTGCCTTAGAAACATCCAAAGACCCTGCTTCCAACACTTTTGAAGGAAGAGCATTCCAAAACGTTCCTGTAGAGATTTCTCCTCTGAATTTTTTTTTTTCTGAAGAAGGGTCTAAACCCGAAACGTCAGCTTTCATGCTCCGGAAATAATTCAGAGATGGTTTACTTGACACACATCTGGAATGTGCATGTTGTTTTATGAGGAAAGGTGGGACAGGCTCAGCTTTCAGACACTGCAGTTAAAGATAAGAGGTGACTTGATTGAAACATATGAGATGTTGAGGGGTCTTGACAAAGTGGATGTGGAAAGGATATTTCCTGTCATGGGAGGGTCTGAAACTATGGGTCACCTTTTAAGAATCATGGTTCAGAAAAATATTTTTTCTGAAGAAGGGTCTAGACCCGAAACGTCAGCTTTCCTGCTCCTCTGATGCTGCTTGGCCTACTGTGTTCATCCAGCTCTACACTTTGTTATCTCAGATTCTCCAACATTGGCAGTTCCTACTATCTCTGAATTATTTCCAATGTTTTTACATCCTTTGTTTAATAAGGAGAACAATACTATGCACCGTACTCCAGATGTGACTTCAAAAAAGACCTTTATAACTGAACCATAACTTTGTGACATTTGTATCCAATCAATTTGATTTAATTTGATTTATTACTATCATGTGTACCCTGACACAGTGAAAAGTATTGTCTTATGTGCCTTACAGGTAGCTCATACTATACAAGTGCATCAGAGTAAGAGCACAGAGTGAAGGATACAGTGTTCCAGCTGCTGGGCAGGGTGCAAAGAGAGATCAACATTAACATTAAAGAGGTCCATTCACAAGTCTGATGACAGCAGGGAGGAAGTTGTACTTGAACCTGTTTGTACTTGTATTCAATATTTTATATTAACCTTCTAATAAGCAGTAACGTTCCATTAGCTTCCTTAATTACTTGTTGTACCTGCATACTAACCTTTTCCAATTCATGGACTTGCACACCCAAATTCCTCTACATCGCAGATCTCTGCAATCTCTCATCATTTCCTTTATTCATTCATGGGATGAGGATGTCGCTGGCTAGACAGCATTTATTGCCCATCCCTAATTGCCCAGAGGGCAGTTCAAAGTCAACCACATTGCTGTGGGTCTGGAATCACAAGTAGGCCAGGCCAGGCAAGGATAGCAGTTTCCTTCCCTAAAGGACATTAGTGAACCAGATGGGTTTCTTTCCCCCAATCATTGACAATGGATTCATGATCATTATTAGACTCTTAATTCTAGATATTAATTGAATTCAAATTCCACCATCTGCCGTGGCGGGTTTCAAACTCAGGTCCCCAGAACATTATCTGGGTCTCTGGATTAACAGTCCAGTGATAATACCACTTGGCCATTGCCTTCCACTCATTTAGATAATATGCTTCTCTTATTCTTCTGCCAAAGTGACTAATTTTACATTTTCCCACAAAATATTCCTTTTGCCAGATCATTGCCCACTCACTGAAACTGTGTGCATGTATATCATTCTGCAGCCTCCATATGTCCACTTTACAACTTATTTTCCTACTTATTTTCATGTCATCTGCAAATCTGGCGACCATACCTTCAGTCCTTTCATCTGAGTCATTTATATAAAATGTCAAAATTTGAGGTCCCATCGGTGATACCTGTGGCACACCACTTGTTATATCTTGTCAGCCAGAAAATGACTCATTTTTACTTTCTGCCTCATGTTATTCAGCCAATCTTCAACCCACATTAATATATTACCTCCTACACCACATTCTACAGTAACCCTTCATGTGACACCTTATCAAATGCCTTCTAAAATCTTAATATGTCACATATGCTAGTTAGCCTTCATCCACAGCACATGTTGCATCCTTAAATCACTCAACTAACTTGGCCCAATCTGATTTTTATTTCACAAAATCAAGTTGATTGCCAGATTCCCTTAAACTTTTCTAAGTTTCCTGCTATACATATCTTTAAGAATAGTTTCCAACATGTTCGCTATGACAGCTCTTTAATTAACTGGCCTGCAGCTTCCTGCTTTCTGACTCTTTTCCTTTTTGAATTAAGGAGCTACATTTCCTACCTTCCAATTTGACAGAAATTTCCCCAAATTCAGGGAATTTTAGAAACTTAGAATTAGAGTTCGGTTTTATTGTCACTTGTACTCAAGGATAGGGATGCAGGAGTACAGTGAAAAGAGTACAATATTGCCATTCCCAGCATCATCTTGGGTACAAAGGCACCGAGATACAAAATCTTAGTTACAAAGTAGAAAAGTAAAGAAACAAAGTTAAAAGTGAAATGTTACAGTCCTTCTTGGTATTAAGTAGAAAAATAAAGAAATAAAATTAAAGTTTCAACAGCCTGACTTAAGTACTTAGCTTGCACTCTACACAAGAGCTTGATCTCTTAGAATCCCTATGGTGTGGGGACAGGCCCCTTGGCCCAACAAGTCCACAGCATCCCACCCATCCCTGAACACTATGGGCAATTTAGCATGGCCAATCCACCTAGCCTACACATTTTTGGACTGTGGGAGGAAACCCCATGTACACATGGGGAGAATGTGCAAATGCCACACAGTCACCTGAAGGTGGAATTGAACCTGGGACCCTGGTGCTGCAAGGCAGCAGTGCTAACTACTGAGCCACCAAGCCCCCCTTCCCTTTGGGCCACTCTTTGGGAGACCACAGGTTGCCTGTGCTCTTCACCACCTCAGATGCTGACGGACCTCCCTCACCACAACATTGCATTCAATCTTCCTGCATTGGGCTCGATCTCTGACCATCGAAGTCCTGATCCAGGCCCCCAGCTGCTGCCATGCTCTGGAACACAACAAGCCGTGATACCACCAACCACCAAAGTCCCCACTCCAGGCCCCCAGCCAAAATGAAAATGAAAAGCAGACTGACTGAATGAGCCTACCCGACCTCTGCTACCTTGTGCATATTTTATAGCACAAACTTTACAATTAGAACCAAGACATCAATTCTTTTCCTCTCCATTTCTTTTAAAACTAGAATGAAGCCTATACGTCCAACATCTTGTTCAATCCCATTCCCCTAGTGATAATAATTTTTCTGAGTTTCAGTTTCCTGATTTCTGGGAATGCTTCTGGGATGTTACCTATATCCTCAATTGTGAAGACCAATGAAAAAAGCACTGTTCGATTATCTACCATCTCCTTACTTTACATTGTTAATCCCCAGATTAATTTTCTATAGGGTTAATGTTTTCCTCTTTTCCTTTTTAATTTTTTATAGGAACACTTAATGTCTGCTTTTAAATTTTGAGCTAGATTTCTCATACAGGGGATCCCTGATTTACAAATGCCTGATTGACAAATGCTCAAACTTATGAGTGCAATACCATACTGGGGCATTTAATGATAGCTCAGCCAGTGATACCCTTTTCTCATGAGTGATTGAAAAGAACTAATCTATTTATCCAAGTGGGAAAGGTTGCCTACACAAAATAGATGTCAGAAAGTAAACTCAGTTGTAATAATCAATAAATAGATTTATTAATTAGTAACTAGTTACAACGGAGATGAATGACAAGCGCACCAGAGATAGTCGCACTCAACTTGCAATTACAAACACAATACAGGCATGTCTCCTATAATACGATAGTTGCGTTCTTGTATGACCTTGCACTATAGAAAATCGCATTATAGGGAAATCGCTACAGAAAATCGCTATTCTGTACAGTAGAAAGTTCACGTTGTCCGAACGGCGTCCGCTATTCATCAATCCCGTTATAGCCAACTCGCGTTCTAGCAGAAACACTTGTACTGCTATTGTTTCATGTTGTTAACGTTAAGAACAATCACTGTAGCAGTATACTCCCTCTAGTGAACTGATTCAGAATTCATGGGGCAGACAGAGAGCCCTGGTTCCCTCCCAGGAACAGTTCTTTACATCTGATGGATGGAGTTTTTCTTTTATTTTGTTTCACCTATTTTTACAATAAATCCATTCAGAGACGTTACTAAACACCTTTGGAGCAGATGGGACTTGAAATTGGGTCTCCTGGTCCAGAGGTAGGGACATTACCACTGCACCACAGTAGGGTTGAGCTGGGCAGGGTTTTTCATAATTTATCAATTAATCCTGTTAAGTGTTAACTGTTTATTACAAGATCTGTGAGACCTGCTTCTGATTCAAAAACCAGAGGAACCTCCTAGCTCCAAACACACCTTTTTAAAGATTACAAGTCCAGGAGAAAGGGCTGCACCAGTCACTTCTACTAATCAGCTCCTTCAACCAAGAACCAATCATCCAGATAAATAATGTCTGTTTTTAATTTGACTTTCCTTCATTTCACCTGCATTTTCATAATCTATGCCTATGTTCTTCATAGTCATAAGTCACATGACTCCAGGTTATAGTCCAACAGGTTTATTTGAAATCACAAGCTTTCGGAGCATAGACCCTTTGTCAGATGAAATCCGTTTCTACTCTGTTCAGACCCGTCATGACTGTGAAAACTTTCATCAAATCTCCCCAGACCACCATGCCTCGATTTCTCCAATCTAACCTCATAACCAAAGTTGCACATCCTTAGATCCATCCTCATTAACCTCTCCTGCGCTCGTTCTAACACATTCACGTCCTTGATGTGGTACCCAGGACTGCCCACTATACTCCAGGTGAGGTCAAACCAGTGACTTATAAAAGTTTATCACAGGAGCATGTTAATGGGAAGCAAGGCATATTTATACATCTTTGACAGTTTTGTAATATGTGTAATTCAGAAATAAAACCAGCTTCTTACTTACCGAGCTGAAAAAACCTTGTTGTTTAATTTATTTAATTGCAGCACACACAGACAAGTCTTTGCTGGGCTGGCAATCTAGTATCCACTTTTGATTTTAACTAAAAACCAAAAGAACTGCAGATGCTGTAAATCAGGAACAAAAACAAAGTTGCTGGAAAAGCTCAGCAGGTCTGACAGGATCTGTGAAGGAAAAAACAGAGTTAAGGTTTCGGGTACGATGACCCTTCCTCAGAACAGTTCTGAGGAAGGGTCACTGGACGCGAAATGTTAACTTTGATTTTAACTACCTGTTTACCAATGGGGAGGAGGAACATAGAAAAAGAGTTACCCCTCTCTTGTCAGTTTGTAACATTGGTCGCTTGTCCAATCAACTTCAGTCTCGATTTTGACACAAATATGCTTTGTTCAGCCAAGCATTTTGATATCTGAGTATCACTGCATTACAAAATGTTTTTCACATAAAACTTTTACCTTAGGGTCCAAGGACTTATCTCCAAGGGGTGCCCTAAACATTACAATCCTGTGATTCACGTGCACAAGCAATTCCCACTGTTAACCTCAAGTTCACAACCTTTTGCTGTAAGTGAGCTTTTATTTTTATAACTTGATAGAATTTTTCCACAATCCCACTACTTTGGCATCTTTTCTACACTGTGCCCTATTTCTCAGTTTTCCCATTGACTGTTTTACCAAGAAAGGCATCTAGTAAACCTTTAGCGTTCCAAAGCAGAAACACATCAAACTGAAACATTAGCTCTGCTCCCCACTTGCAGATGCTGCTAGACCTGGTGATTCTTTTTCTCACATTTTCTGGGTTTCATCCAAAGTGTTTTGTTTTGATCTCATAAAGTCGTGTTAGTTTCAAACAAAATTGGATTCTAATAATTAGTATACTTATTTGTAATCCAATAATCTTACAAAAGGAAGAGATTGAACCTGCCACCTGGAACATCAGTGTCATCAGCCTCAGCTAATAAAGCAATGACTTGCTTTTATGTAACACCTTTCAAATGGTGAAATATCCCAAAGTGTTTCAAACAAAGGCCAACTAGCAAAATTTGACACTAAGTTACTTAATGAGCTATTAGAACTCATCACCAAAGTTTTGTCAGACTGGGCAAGGAGGAAGCATGGGTGATAGGTGGCATCATCCAAATAGATGTGATTACAGTCCACTACAAAGCCACTGACTCCCATTGCTACCTTCACTACAGCTCTTCACTCTCCTTGTCCTGCAAGGACTCCATCACATTCTCCCATTTCCTCTGTGTACGTTGTATCTGCTCCGATGATGCCACTTTCCAAAACAGCGTTGCTGGCATGGCTTGCTTCTTCTAAAACCGTGGTTTCCCACCCACTGTGGGTGACAGGGCCCTCAACTTTATCCGACCTATCCTCTGTGCTTCCGCCCTTGCCCCTTCCCATCACTCACAACAGAGTGATCAGGTCCCCCTTATCCTCAATTTTCATCCCACCAGCCTCCACATTCAAAGGATCATTCTCTGCCATTTCAGACAACTCCAGCAGAACGCCACCAGCAAACACATCTTCCCCTCACTCCCCCTGTCTGTAATTCAAGGGATCATTCCCTCCAGGACACCCTAGTCCATTCCACAGCGACCAACACCATCCCCTCCCACAACATCTTCCCATGTAACCACAGAAGGTACAACACCTGCCCCTTCACCTCCTCCCTGCTTACCATCGAAGGGCCTAAACCGTCTTTACATGTGAAGCAGTATTTCACCTGTACCTCCTCCAAGCTTGTGTATTGTATTCACTGCACCCAATGTGGCCTACTCTACATCGGAGAAACCAAACGCAGACCGGATGACTGCTTTGTAGAACACCTCCAGTCTATGCGCAAGTATGACCCCGACCTTCCTGTAGCCAGTTATTTTAACACAGTATCCTGCTCGCATTCCCACTTGTCTGTCCTTGGCATGCTGCAATGTTCCAGTGCATCACAGCGCAAACTGGAGGAACAGCATCTCATCTTCATACCAGGCACTTTACAGCCTTCTGGACTTAATATTGAGCTCAACACCTTCAAATTGTGAAGCAACTCCCATTTCTTTCCTTTCTTTTAGCTTTACTTGTTACATTCTCTGTCTCTGTGTCTTCTCTCTCCTCCCCCACCCTAGTGGGATTGTCTGCTCTTTCAGGTTTGGTAGGTAGACATACCATGTGTCTACAATTCTTACATTCCGATCACTTAATCTGAACTGTCAACATCTTTTCTCCACCAGCACTCTACACCCTACCAATCCCAGACCACTGCCCCCGCAATGCTGCCCCCTCTACACTTCAGCTCTGATGAAGAGTCATCTAGACTCAAAACTTTAGCTTTCTCTCTCTCCATGGATGCTGTCTGACCCATTATGATCTCCAGCATTTGTTGTTTTCACTGCTTATTTATGCCCTGACTGAATGAGATGTTAGGATAAGGTTAGAAGTCACACAGGTTTATTTGAAATCACAATGTTCGGACTGCTGCTCCTTTGTCAGGTGAAGTGAGAGAAACGCACACAGGCACAGAATTTATAGGCAGAGAGATCAATAGGCAGTGAGATCAAAAGATCCTACAACTGGTGTGAGTGAAGTGCCGACAGGCTGAATAACATGTCTCCACTGGTGATTAAAAGTGTTAAACAGTGTGAATAAAGTGTCAACAGCTGACTAGCAAGTGAAAGGATGATCTATGATCTGATTAAATGAGACTGAGAGATAATTACAAAAAAATTAAAAATAAGGTGGTGCTGGAGACAAACCAAACGGCTGGAATTACATAAAAACCGAAACAACTGCGGAAGCTGTAAATCAGGAACAAAAACAAAAGTTGCTGGAAAAGCCCAGCAGGTCTGGCAGCATCTGTGAAGGAAAATACAGAGTTAACATTTCGGATCCAGAGACCCCTTCCTCAGGTTTGAAATAACATGATTGGTATAAGGGTCACATGCCAAGGGTCTAACCAAAGTAACAAATAATCCAAAACTGTACAAATTAATTAAGGTAGAGAGATCATTCCAAGTTATTCCAGGTGACGTTGCAACCTTGAAATTGAGATTGAGTCCACATTTTCAGCTTGCACTCAGGATACAGCGAACCACCTATATGACACTGCCAAGCAGAAGGGGCAATGGAACTAAGCCACTTACATGCACTCCAAAAACAAGAAACTGGAGAAACTTGGCATCACCATCAGCAGTAACCAAGCCTCCCCCGGTACCTCAGTTGAATGCGATACCACCACAAGGAAATCCATTGTCAACTTATCTGACTGCACCCTTCAACTGGACAAAATTGAAGCTCTCAGCCAAGGGCTCAATTTCTGCCCCACTATCAAAATGGACCCCCTTGGTCTCACGGCAGACACAGTGGAATTCACTTGGCGAAATAGACTCCGGGAATTCTTCCACAAACCTCAAGGTGTCAGCAGCGAGCCCAATGAGACAACCAATGAAACAGTCGACAGAGAGATCTGTGGTGCAGCGACTGAAGAAGAGTGGAATTGGAGCCCCCCAGAGGGCCGTTGCCCCATGCTCAACGTGTATGCTCAAGCCATCAGAAGATGTGTAAATGCCACATTCATCAGCCACACTCACAAGGTAGTGCAAAACATCACCCGGGCACAACACAAAGTCATCTGTGCTCTCAAGACCAATTGCAACATTGTCATCAAACTAGCAAAGGAGGATCCATCATCATACAGAATAGGACATACTGCTGCAAAGAAGCATACCGACAACTGAACAACCATGAACATTACAGACAACTACCTGCTTATCCGACCAAAGAACACACCCACCAACTCAACAGACTGATCAAGACCTTTGATCTAAATGTTCAGATATCTTATGCTTTCTAATCCCAGGTATGTCTTGCATAGGAGACTTTCAAAGTTACACAAAGCCAACATACCTAAACGCCCCATTGTATCAGGCAATGGGCCCGTGTGTGAGAACCTCTCTGGCTATGTTGAGGGCATTTTGAAAATCATTGTCCAAGGAAACCCCTAGCTTCCGTAGTGAAACTGCAGAATTCTTACAGAAACTGACCATCCACAGACCAGTCAAACCAGGAACATTCCTTGTCACAATGGACATTTCGGCACTCTACTCCAGCATCCCCTACAATGATAGCATCGCTGCAACAGCCTCCATACTCAATACCACCAACTGCCAATTTCCAGACGCCATCCTACAACTCATCCGCTTCATCCTCGAACACAATGTCTTCACCTTCTACAACCAGTTCTTCATCGAGACACATGGAACAGCCATAAGGACTAGATTTGCTCCCCAATATGCCAACATTTTCATGCACAAGCTTGAACCAGACTGCATGCTGCACAGAACCTCAACCAATGCTATACACCAGATACATTGATGACATTTTCTTCCTTTGGACTCATGGCAAGGAATCACTGAAACAACTACATAGTCATATCGAGATAACAAGGTGTAGAGCTGGATGAACACAGCAGGCCAAGCAGTATCAATGATACCAACAGGTTTCATCCCACCATCAGACTTATCGTGAACTACTCTTTAGAATCAGTCTCATTTTTGGGCACACGCATCTCCATCAGGGACGGATACCTCAGTACATCACTCTACCACAAGCCTGTGGATAACCTCACGATGCTGCACTTTTCTATCTTCCACCGGAAACATATTAAAACAGCCCTCTCCTACAGACAAGGTCAGGGATAAACACAGGATCTGCTCAGATGAGGAAGAATGTAATGAACACTTAAAGATTTTGAAGAACGGGATACAATGCTCAACTCATCAATCACCAGTTCCGACGTTCCACAGCGAAAAACCACAATGACCTCCTCAGTCAATAGACACAAGGCACAACTGATAGAGTACCCTTCATCGTCCAGTACTTCCTCAGAGTGGAGAAACTACTTACATGTCATTGATGACCATGAACATCTCACGAAGATCATCCCTACACCACCATTTCTCACCTTCAAACAATCACCAAACCTTAAACAGACCATTGTTTGGGCAAACTACCCAGCCTTCAGGACAACATCAACAACAACACCACACAACCCTGCCATGGCAACCTCTGCAAGACATGTCAGATCATCCATGTGGACACTACCATCATAGATAGGAACACCACCCACCATGTGCACAGCAAATACTCATGTGACTCGGCCAACGTTGTCTATTTCATACACTGCAGGCAAGGATGCCCCAGGACATGGTACATTGGCAAGACCATGCAGACTTTTAAACAATAGATGAATGGACACCGTGCAACAATCGCCAGACAGGGATGGTTCCTCCCAGTGGGGAACACTTCAGAGGTCAACGACATTCAGCCCCCAAACTTCAGGTAAGCGGACTTTGAGATATACAACAACGCAGAGTCGCCGAGATGAAACTGACAGTTAAGTTTCATACCCATGAAGACAGCTTCAACCATGATCTTGGGTTCATGTTGCGCTTAGTGCAACTCCATCACACTGTTCTGTATTTGTAAAACCTTCCTTACTGTCTTATTTTGAAAGCATCAGCTTGATAACTTCTTAATGATCTCTCTACCTGAATTAATTTGTACAGTTTTGGATTACTTATTACTTTGGTTAGACCCTCAGCATGTTATTCTACCTTTTATGTTATTTCAGCCATTTGGCTTGTCTCCAGCACCATTTCATTTAATTTTTTTTTGTAATTATCTCTCTGCCTCAATTAAACAGATTATAAATCATCCCTTCGCTTGTTATTCAGCTGTTGACACCTTTCTCACACCGTCTGACACTTCTAATCACCTGCGGAGACTTGTTATTCAGCCTATCGACAATCCACTCACACTATTTGTACTATCTTTTGATCTCTCTGCCTATAAATTCTGTGCCTGTGTGCTTCTCTTCACTTCACCTGACAAAGGAGCACTGCTCCGAAAATTCACATAATTCACATAATATGTAATTTCATATAAACTTGTTGGACTATAACCTGGTATCATGTCACTCCTCACCTTGTCCACCCCAGTCCAACACCGGCTTTACCACATTAGAGATGATAGGATGTAAGTGCGCTGAACATCACAGTCAAAGATCAGGACTTTCTGTTTCAATAGCTGGATAAGTCAAAACAAGCAAATGGTGAAAAACACTTAAATTGTGTCTTGATGTGATTGAGACAGAGCTCATCAGTATCCCTCTCAGGTAGTGCAGGAGAAACAAATGAGTCAGTTTGCAATTTTATCTCAGCCTGCTTCAAGAGCATACCCTTTAACCTGATGCTTGCTGATAATTCTATTTCTTCCCACCTGCAAAAGTGACGTTCTTTTGTAAACAACAGTATTTAATGAATTAAGATTGAAGTAAAGGAATCTGATGCCTATTATGCACTTACATAAGAAAACAGAGTTTTCTCGCAATTTGAGATAACAAGGTGTAGAGCTGGATGAACACAGCAGGAGCAGGAAAGCTGACGTTTCGGGCCTAGACCCTTCTTCAGAAATGGGAGAGGCGAAGGGGGTTCTGAAATAAATAGGGAGAGAGGGGGAGGCAGATAGAAGATGGATAGATGAGAAGATAGGTGGAGAGGAAACACACAGGTCAAAGAGGCGGGGATGGAGTCAGTAAAGGTGAGTGTAGTTGGGGAGGTAGGGAGGAGATAGGTCAGTCAGGGAGGATGGACAGGTCAAGGGGGCGGGATGAGGTTAGTAGGTAGGAGATGGGGGTGGGGCTTGAGGTGGGAGGAGGGGATAGGTGGGAGGAAGGACAGGTTAGGGAGGCGGGGACAAGCTGGGCTGGTTTTGGGATGTGGTGGGGGGAGGGGTGATTTTGAAGCTTGTGAAATCCACATTGATACCATTGGGCTGCAGGGTTCCCAAGCGGAATATGAGTTGCTGTTCCTGCAACCTTCGGGTGGCATCGTTGTGGCACTGCAGGAGGCCCAGGATGGACAGGTCGTCTGAGGAATGGGAGGTGGAGTTGAAATAGTTCGCGACTGGGAGGTGCAGTTGTTTATTGCAAACCGAGCGTAGGTGTTCTGCAAAGCGATCCCCAAGCCTTCGCTTGGTTTCCCCAATGTAGAGGAGGCCACAACGGGTACAGCGGATGAAGTATACCACATTAGCAGATGTGCAGGTGAAGATCTGCTTGATGTGGAAAGTCTTCTTGGGGCCTGGGATGGGGATGAGGGAGGAGGTGTGGGGGCAGGTGTAGCACTTCCTGCGGTTGCAGGGCAAAGTGCCGGGTGTGGTGGGGCTGGAGGGGAGTGTGGAGTGGACAAGGGAGTCACGGAGAGAGTGGTCCCTCTGGAAAGCAGATAAGGGTGGGGAGGGAAAAGTGTCTTTTGTGGTGGTGTCGGATTGCAGATGGCGGAAGTGTCGGAGGATGATGTGTTGGATCCGGAGGTTGGTCGGGTGGTACGTGAGGACGCGGGGGATTCCTTTTTGGTTGTTATTGCGGGGACGGGGTGTGAGGGATGAGTTGCAGGAAATGCGGGAGACACGGTCAAGGGCGTTCTCAACCACTGAGGGGGGGAAGTTGCGGTCCTTGAAAAACGAGGACAACTGAGATGTACGGGAGTGGAATGCCTCATCCTGGGAGCAGATGCGGCAGAGGCGAAGGAATTGGGAATAGGGGATGACATTTTTGCAGGAAGGTGGGTGGGATGAGGTGTATTCTAGGTAGCTGTGGGAGTCGGTGGGCTTGAAATGGATATCGGTTTCTAGGTGGTTGCCCGAGATGGAGACAGAGAGGTCCAGGAAGGTGAGAGAGGTATTAGAGATGGTCCAGGTGAACTTAAGGTTGGGGTGGAAAGTGTTGTTGAAGTGGATGAACTGTTCGAGCTCCTCGTGGGGCTTCACACCACGAACGCTGACAAAACTGAGGTGTTGCCGATACAGTCATCAATGTAACAGAGGAAGAGGTGGGATTTAGGGCCAGTGTCGGTACGGAAGAGGGATTGTTCCATGTAACCTACAAAGAGGCAGGCATAGCTTGGGCCCTTGCGGGTACCCTCGCAATTCATTTGTTGAAATATCCAGGAAGTGTTTAAGAAAGGGAGATTTGTTTAACTCTTTCAGCAGCATGAATACAGCACGTCCTACAGAGCCAACGAATTCATCCATGTGAAGTACCTTTGTTTGAATCTGTCTGCGGCTTGCAGTGTGCACTTTTCCTAATGACAGACCACAGCCTTCCTGCCAAGGAGTATCCTGAATCATTCCAGAAATGTGACCTCTCTTCAGCAAATTTGTTTGAATATCAGCCACCGTGAAGTCTGTAAAATGGTCTTGAAAGACTTGCTCTCTGATTCCTTATCTCTGAACCTAGCCAAAAACAGGAACTCACTGAGTAATGGACACCTGTCTTGTCACCCAGTGATGCCCTCAGTCTGTGCATCCATAAAAATGTTCTTCCAGCAGCTCTAACATTAAACACAAAGATTTGGCTGCACATTCAAGTATTAAATAAATGACTCTTGACAAAGGGGAAAGACTCAGCAACGCTTCCATTCTGAATTTTGTTTCATTGTCTGAGAAGGCTCTGAACATAACTTGATGTATATTGCATATTTGAGCAAAATCTGATACTTATACAGAAAAAAAAAGATACAGTACTGTTTGTACAGTAATAGATTTACTTTGTAAGATCCTGCAACATGCAGAACTTTGTCCCAAAATAATACAGCTTTCTCATAAGGAAATGAGAATGACAGATGTGATGAACTAATGAAGGTGATGTGTTGATTTTTCCGCAGTCTTTACATAAAGGCTTAAGATGCCTTCAGAAAGGTAAATTACATTTCCCCTTCATGCACCTCTAATGCTCAGCCAGATGGTCAGATCTGAATAAAACTACATCATTCCTGCTTCCCATTACTGGTATAAAAATATTGCTTCAGATCTTAAATCCTTTTCAAAAGCTTTGCTGACTGAAACTATCACTCAATGTAAGATATTACAAACTGCTCCCGTCTGAGAATTGGACAAGCTTCCAGTAACTATCGGAGAAGCACAGGAATAATGTAAGCGAAGGAACTGTTACAGTATTTGCTGTCCCCAGGTACACAGAGCAGCAGAAAATCACAGGCCAGACAGAGACAAAATAACGTACTCTAAACCTGAATCATATTACACTGCCAGTATAATGATAGGAGCATATATTCACTGTGAAAGTCCTATTTAAAACCGACATCAGACGAATAGCTGCTGGATAACCTTGAACAATTTCCGATTTGAGTTTAAAAGCTCTTGCTTGATCAGCACAGCAATTAACACAATCACATCAAAGGCATGCATTGACTGTAGGAAACATACCTGCTATGTCAGAGCACACCTTCCTATCAATGTCTGGACAATGCAGCAAACATTCCCCTTCATTCACAGAAACACATCAGATACAGACAGGTACAAACCACTGGCTTACTGCAAGAGAAGAGCTATTCTCAGAAATGATAGCATTCCTCACTGTGAATATCCCACAATTACCTTCAGATCAATACTCCTCTTTGGGAGCTGCTTGACAACATCTTATGGAGTCTACTCAAGCAGCCAATTGGTGTCAAGGATTCCCCAGATGCGTTCCCCAGGGACACTGGTGAAATAAAATCTGTGAAAGTGGTTTGCCCAGCACCGAAGCTTACTTTACACACACGCACTCATTGCTGCTTCACACCACGAACGCTGACAAAACTGATGCAGTGAAATGTGATCCACCTACTGCTCCCTGTAACTCCCCTGAGACAGCATAACAAATTAAACTAAATTATCCTTTGCTTTATTTTGAGTTAATGCGTACAAAATTGACATGCTATGAAGTGCATTTTCTCTCACTCCAAGATATCTTCTTTCTTAATGATACATACATATACTGTATATACTGAGCAATAAATTTATACCACATGGAGAATTTGCTACCCTGTGAGACGATATTGATGTTCAACCAGCTTAAAAAAGGACAAGGAAATATCATTGTATCTGTGCATGAATAATGTATTCTCTGTTGATACATCAATGTGATTGTCACACAATACTACAATGAAAACCCTATAAAGTTAGCAATACATCAGAAAATACTGGAAATTCTCACTAAGTCTAAAAGCATCTGCGAAGAGAAGAATGATTAACATTACAGGTCATTGACCTTTCATCAGATCTGTCTGAGTTCTGATCAACTTGCTTGTTAGACAATGCTGCTCACATTGCCACAACACCAGAGCATTGTGAAACAGCTTCCTTTGCATGTTGCTCAAATTTTTGAGGTAATTTTTCTTTCCAGCGTACAAATGGGCCACTGCTGACAGTTCAAAAAGACATTTGGCCTGCCACACAATTGAACATTAGGATTGAAATTCAGTGCTGGTGCAATGTCTAGTCTTAGGTACATTCCACTGACTGGCTGATCAAATCCTTCAATAAACGTAAAATGCTTTGGATACTGGCAATCTGAAACAAATACAGAGTACACCAGCAAAACTCAGTAGGCCTGGCAACATCTGTGGAGAGAGAGAGAAACAGACTCCTTCAGTTGCTTGTTATAGGTAGAGCACAAAATGTGCAAAACTCAGAATAGAATGTTTACTGTTCAGAATGATTCTGCAGTCGGGCAACACTTTCCCAACAATTTTGAGTATGTGCTAATAGCTATATTAACAAAAGTGTAATTAATAGATAAGATAATAAGACAAGCTGGAGGACACAATCTCGAGACAATTGTAGTCCATTGAAGACTAAGATGAGGTGGAATTTCTACACTCAGTGAATGGTGAACCTTTGGAATTCTCAACCCCAGAGAGCTACAGGAACTCAGTCATTGAGCATGTTCAAGACAGAAAATGACAGACTTCTGGAGACTGCTGACATCAAGGTTTATGGAGACAATGCAGGAAAGTGGCATTGATTTAGATGATCATCATGATCTACGTAAATGGTGGTACAGGCTTGATGGGCTGAGTGGCATACGGCCGTTTTTATGTCCAGACCAATTTGTCTTTTTATTCATTTGCTGAACGTAGGCATCACTGGTTTGGCCTGTTGGGCCCATTTATTGTCCATCCACATTGCCCTTCAGAAGGAAGTAGTGAGCTGCCTTCTGGAACCACATGCTGTAGGTTGACCCACAATGCTGTTGGGGAGGAAATTCCAGATTTTGACCTCACAACAGTGAAGGAAAGGTGATATATTTTCAAGAGAGGATGGTGAGCAGCTCGGAAGGGAACTTGCAGGCGGTGGTGTTCGCATGTATCTTCTGCCCTTGTCCTTCTAGATGGAAGTGGTTTTGGGTTTGGAAGGTACTGCATGAGGATCTTTGGCAAACTTATACAGCGCATCTTGTAGATAGTACACAGTGCTGTTACTGAGCAGCGGTGGTGGAGGGAGTGGATGCTTGTGGATGTAACTTTTTCCACACAAACAGTATGCTTTTCTCCTGTCATACACATTGTTATAATTGTTTGAAATTTGGCATTGCTGGATTTGTCCTGATGAGTGCAAGACAAACAGCTTCAGCAACACATTTCTCTTTACAAAGCAATCTGGTTCTATAGTGCCAAGTAACTGTTTTCAGCTTTTGTTACAGTTAGAAGTGTAATCTTGTCATGTCATTTCAGCTGTTAACTGGAAGTTCAAATTTATTTTTAAACATTTCCCCTCTCTACAGAGATCACAACAAAAGGCTGAAAGGAAAATGATGGCTGATGTTTGAAAGACAAATAATAAGACATTTTGTAGCCATATAAATGGTAACAATAATAAAATTGAGCAGTGTCACGAAGAGTTGAAAGGGATTAGATAGAAACAAGGAATGGCTAAAATGTTAAATAAATATTTTGCCTCGGTTTTACTAACAATGGCAGAGGCAAGACCTGGAAAAAGGAGCAGAAGAATTATCAAAGAGAATTATTGAAAAGGAACATGCTTGGAAATACATGAGCATAGGTCTCAAGCTGAAACTAATGATTGAATCCTGACAATACCTGCTCTGTTGAAAAAAAAACAAGATAAAAATAGCAAACACTCTTAAACCTGGCTCAGATATGCAAATTGTGGTAAAGGACTAAAGAATGTCCCAATGTCCAATGGAGCTGTTCTGTTCAAAAACATGGAAAAGGATAAAGTGCAAAAAAAAACAGTTACTGAAACATTAACTGTACCCAAATGCTCAGAATCCATAAGTCAAGGAAAATTACTGAGCATTTAGAAATGCATAGGTTAATCATGTGTGCCTGGCATTGATTAGTTAAAGGCTAATCATGTTTGACAAATTTAACAGGGATTTTTGAAGAGGTGACCAATTAGATACATAAAAAGAATTCAGTAGATGAGATGTGAGCAGAGTTTTAAAAACAATCTTTCAATTAAGCCAGGCAAGTACATGAGATTTGAGGAAATTTAGAAGTTTAAATTATGGATTGTATAAACCGACATGGCATGCTTTAAATGCATTAACCTTAAGATGGAAGACAGAGGGCATCAAAGGACAAAAAACTTAATGAAGCAAGGAAGGCAAAATAGGTTGGTCATGGGAAAAGTAAAGAAACGAGAGACTGGTCTAGATTAGTGTAAATGGACAGGCCAGGACGAGGACCCACAGAATCCCTCCCTACAGTGTTGAAGCAGGCCATTTAGCCCATTGAGTCCACAGTGACCCACCTTGTAACCCTGCAATTCCCTTGGATACCATGGGGCAATTGAGAGCATAGAATATAGAAGAGTACAGCATAGTACAGGCCCTTCGGCCCACGATGTTGTGCCGAACTTTTACCCTAATCCTAAAGTCTATCTAACCTCCACCCCTACCTTATACTATCATCCATATGCTTATCTAATAGCTGCTTAAATGCCCCTAATGAGGCGGACTCCACTACCCTCTCCCACAACGCATTCCATGCCCCGACCACTCTCTGAGTAAAGAACCTACCTCTGACATCTCCCCTATATCTACCTCTACTCACTTTAAAACTATGCCCCCTCGTAATAGCTACCTCCACCCTAGGAAAAAGTCTCTGGCTGTCTACTCTATCTATACCTCTGATCATTTTGTACACCTCTCATCTTCCGTCATTCTAAAGAGAAAAGCCCTAGCTCTCTCAACTTTTCCTCATGAGACCTTCCCTCCATTCCAGGCAATTTCCTGGTAAACCTCCTCTGCACCTTTTCCAACGCTTCCACATCTTTCCTGTAATGAGGCAACCAGAACTGGACACAATACTCCAGATGTGGCTGAACCAGGCTTTTGTATAGCTGGAGCATAACTTCACGGCTCTTGAACTCAATCCCTCTATTAATGAAAGCTAACACACCATACGCGTTCTAAACAACTCTATCCACCTGGGTGGCAGCTTTCAGGGAACTGTGAACATGAGCCCCAAAATCCCTCTGCTCCTCCACACTGCCAAGAATCTTTCCGTTAATCCTGTATTCTGCTTTCAAGATTTTCCTTCCAAAATGAATCACCTCACACTTTTCAGGGTTAAACTCCATCTGCCACTTCTCAGCCCAGCTCTGCATTCTATCAATGTCCCTTTGTAACCTAGAACAGCCCTCCGCGCTGTCCACAACGTGACCCACCTTCATATCGTCCGCGAACTTGCTAATCCACCCTTCCACTCCTTCATCCAAATCATTTACAAAAAACACAAATAGAAGAGGACCCAGGACAGATCCTTGTGGTACACCACTCGTAACTGAGCACCATGTTGAATATTTTCCGTTCACTACCACCGTTTGTCTTCTAAGGGTCAGCCAATTCTGAATCCAATCTGCCACATTTCCCCCTATCCCATCCCATTTAGCTGGGACAATCCATCTAACCTGCTCATCTTTGGACTGTGGGAGGAAACCAGAGCACCCAGAAGAAACTCATGCAGACACATGGAGAATGTGCAAACTCCACACAGACAGTTGCCTGAGGTTGGAAACAAACCTAGATCCTTAGCACTGTGAAGCAACAGTGCTAACCGCTGAGCCATCATGCAGCTCCAAAGGAGGAGTAATAGCATCAGCTGACAGAGAAAACTAAAAGTTAAGTTTATGATCAGAGCAGACTGTCATTCGAGCACAAAGAGGGAGACTCATTCTTCAGTTCTGTGCACAGTTTTGGATCTGCTATTCTGTAGAAAAAAAGTAAATCCACAACAAGCACATGATGTGGATCCAACAAGGTGTTACCAGGGACAGAACATTATAAGTCCCAGGATAGACTTGGAATATTCTGTATTTCCACAGAGCCAGCAGTACAGAATGAGGCCATTCAGTCCAATCTGTGTTTGCATGTGCGCATGTTCTTCAACCTCACTTAATCTCACTCTATTGGTATGTTCTTCTGTTCCGTTCTAGATGAGGAAAAGAGAAAATGAGATGATGAAAAATATAAAAACATTTAACACTAGCATTACTGATTCACAAAGGTTGGAGCAGAGAATCCTAGAGGCAGAGAGGTTTTTAAACATAACAGTGAAGTCCATTATAACAGGATATAATATGCTGTGAAGTTACTTAGAATGCAGGCTCCTCCTGGCTCCCAAGTGAGCTAAGTCCTACCTATCTGATCCGATCCCCACCTTAGCCTCATTCCTGGCCTCCCTGGACCCAGATGCTTCTTTGAGTTCTGAAGAAGGGTCATTCGATCCAAAACATTAACTCTAATTTCTCTGCACAGATGCTGCCAGACCTGCTAAGATTTTCTAGCAATTTGTATTTTTGTTCCTTCTTTGACCCTGACTTCCAGACCTCTGCTCTGGGCTTCTTCCCTTCCAACCACATTTTCTGAAGATTTCACACCTCTCTCATTTCACTTCTCCTCCATTTTGTCCACTCCTACAAGGGATCTTTTATCTGCAGTTAAGCCATAATGAAGTCTCATGTTTTTTAGAATTTGATGACCGTGTTAGCAAGAAGTTTTACTATTGCAAGTTTTTACACAGCAAATGAAAATCCACTGGTTGGGGAGTGAGCATGAAACCATGAGCAAGGAAGTTCTTTGAGCAGAATGTGTTTTACCACCTAGATTCATTGACGAAGAAACCATTGCACCTAATAGAAGAATAGCAAACATTTGACACAGAAGGTGGTACAGGATTATGGAGAAGAGAACAGGCAGTAAGACAAGTTATGAATTGCTTCAACAAAGAACAGGCACAGGCATCATGGGTAGTAACATGGCAAAATAGAACCAATTGTTTTGGAAATTAGAGAATGGGAAGAGATGTACAATCCATTCACCAGGTTAATAAAATTTGGATGCTCGAAATCTGAAACAAAAACAGAAGTGATAACAAAAACCAGAGGTTGTGGTCACTGGGCTTGAAATATTAACTCTGTTTCTCTCTCCACAGATGTTGCCAGATCAGCCGAGTTTCTCCCGCGATTTCTGTATTTGTTCTATTCACAAGGTTACCACACAGGCATCAAAGTTTAGATTATACGTGTTGTAAAAATTGATAGATTTCTGTCTTTCCCCTGTGTATCGAGTCATTCTATTCTTGCATTGGTTTTATGCCTTTCCTTCATAGTCTCTCTGCCTGTCTCTGTCTCTCTCTTTCCACTCACTTCTGCTTTGTTAAGTTGTGTCAGTATCACAGATTATTCTCCGTTTATCCACACCTTCTCATCCTCCTCCTTCCCTGCCCCTTTATTTTTGCAGTAAGGAACAAGCTCAGTGAAATTCAGTTCAGAGTAACTTTTATTTATCGTGCTGTAAATTTGACGTTAGCCAGTTCTTCAGAAATGTTTGATATCTGGAACCTTGTAATCTACTGGCTTTGTACCTGAACAATAACACTGTATAATTAGATATCCTGGTTCTCTGGTTGTAGAGCACTGGATACAAATACATTTTATGATGCCTTGTGGAGTTTTGATTGTCAGCACTGAATCAATATCCTGACCTTGAATAGAGCTGCTTCTATGTCACTACCATGGGCCAAAGATAATTTTTCCCTTCTTTATCCATTGCTTTTCTGTTGAAGGTACTGATTATTGTGGAGCAAAGTTCAGCTTTCTCAGGTAGCTCTCTGTCTAGATTGATTTCTCATTTATCAATGCAAACCAGCAAGGTCCTTCTCTATGAAAAACATTTCAGAGAAGCTCACTCCTGTACACAATCAACATCCATAGACAAATGGGCCTTTTTTTGTGATTGTAATGCTCATCATGGGTCCACTTAAAAGTTTTCAGTTACTGTTGCTCTTACAATCAAAGACTCTGTGAAACTCTATTGACCAAGGGAGCAATCTCCCATCATGAGTTGTCATCCTACTCGCTGATCACAAAATGCTTTTAACATTAGAGTGGAGGCAGTGACAGAAAAATGACATCCTCGCAAGGGGGTGTCCAGAATAAACAGGGGGTAGTGTTGTTAATTTAAAGCTCTGGCATTCAGAAGCAAAATCAATAATCACTTGTCCACATGAAGGAGATAAGAAATTTAGAAATCTGTCTTTCAGAAGTCTATGAATCACAGTCAAATTGCAGCTTGTAAAACAGAAGTAGAAAGATCACTGTGATGCAGCAAATGGAATGCAATGTACATGAGATGCAGAAAGGCTGTGATCTAATTGAATGATGGAATGGAATCAGAGGAATATGAATGGCTTACTCCTATTGTTAATATTCCCGCTATCCTAGCTAACATTTCTTCCCTGAATAACTCTGACAGAATAGCAGAAGAACAAACATGTTATGACCCAAGATCAGACCACCAAATTAACATTATGACCTGGTTTGGTACATGTAACTTTTTTTAAGCAGTGTGAGATTTCATATATTTATAGAGTCATAAAAATGTACAGCATGGAAACAGGCCCTCTGGTCCAATTTGTCCATGCTGACCAGATATCCCAGATAAATCTAGACTTATTTTTCAGCATCTGGCCCATATCCCTCTAAACCCTTCCTATTCACGTATCCATCCAGATGCCTTTTAAATGTTGTAATTGTTCCAGTCTCCATTACTTTCTCTAAAGCTCATTCCATACAAGTACCACTCTCTGCATGAAAAAGTTGCCCCTCAGGTGCCTTTTAAATCTTTCCCCTCTCACCTTAAACCTATGCTTCTCTAGTTTTGGACTCCTTCACCCCAGGGAGAAGATCTTTGCTATTTACCCTATCCATGCCCTTCATGATTTTATAAACCTCAAAAGTTCACCCCTCAGCCTCCGATAAACCAGGGAATATAGGCCCAGTCTATTCAGTCTCTCCCTATAGCTCAAAGCCTCAAACCTTGGCAAAATCCTTTTAAATCTTTTCTGAACACTTTCAAGTTCCACAATGTCCTTCCTATAGCAGTGAGACCAGAATTGAAAACAGTTTTCCAAAAGTAGCCTAACCAATGTCCTGTACAGCCAGAATGTGACCTGCCAACTCTTATACTCAATGCACTGACCAATAAAGGCAAGCATACCAAAAGCTTTCTTCATTATCCTGTCTACTTGTGACTCCACTTTCAAAGAGAAGAAATTCATAAGATTCTGCTGTTCTGAACAAATAAGTATAAAATGTTCTATTGCCAAGTTTTAAACGTAAAACAACTTAAAATAACTAATTTATTTATACTCAAACATCTGGAATAGCCCTCGGCAGCTAGATTTGAATCCCACTGTGGCAGATGGAATTTGTATTCAATAAATATCTGGTATTTAGAGCCTAAATTGACCATGTTGATTGTTGGAAAAAAAAAACATCTAGCTCACTGGTGTACTTTAGGAAAGAAATTTGCCATCCCTACCTGGTCTGTACTACATGTAACTCCAGACCCACAGCAATGGGGTTAACTCTTAACAGCCCTTCAGACAATTAGGAATGGGCAGTGATACCCAAATCCTGTGAATGAATACAAAAAAATTAACAAGGTAAATATGGGTGATTCGTCAAATACCCAAGAAACATTAAATAGCAAATGTAGCCAAGCCACATCCCACGGATTGCTGTGCAAACAACCCAAAATTAGTGATATTGTGGGTTAGCGAAACTCATTAAACTTTACAAGGGATTCTTCTTTCTTCAACTTGAAGATGTAGTCTTGGAAATTCCTCAAAAGCCACTCCATCGCAGACTAAATATATTGACTTCTGAGGAAGGGTCACTGGACCCGAAACGTTAACTCTGTTTTCTCCTTCACAGATGCTGCCCGACCTGCTTAGCTTTTCCAGCAAATTTGTTTTTGCTCCATCACAGACTACCACACTGGCTGCTCAGATATTGGTTCTCATCCTTCTTTCCTGGGACTATGTTTGTCTGGATTCTTGAAACTGCATTCCAGCATCTACTCAAAATGTAATTTGTGCTTTTCAAAGACAGCTCATTTCACCTACTTATTACTGCTCCTGCATTTCTCTGAGCACTAGTCTGGTTCGATGTGGACTTCCTTCACCTTTGCTCTTGTTTGCATGCCACCATTAATGGCTCATTGCTTTTTCCAAACTCGAACAGCTGTCAATGTTTTTACTAAGCCCTCACCATATGTCCTGGGCTGCACATTTAGTTTTCTGGCTTCTCCTGAGCGCTATGGCTTGGAGTCTGCTACAGTGCCACTTTTAATACCTAAATACCTGACAGACTAGCAGCCCAAAGATAACAACCTTCTCCCCTAACTGCCTCTGTCCAATTCCTAAAGTTGACTGTCCAGTATCCTTGAACTATTCTGAGTGACCAATTGAAAACGTTGCTATATCTCCACCCTTATTATCCAACCGGATTAAAGCTATCAATCCATAAATCAAATGTAGAAACACCTTAGAATTGTCTATTTCTGGAATGTTACAGCCCACAGATTGCTAACTCCTGCCTGTCTCTAGTTGCCCTTGAGAAGATGGTGGTGAGCTGCCTCCATGAACCACTGTAGTCCATGCGCAGCAGGTAGACCCCAATGTCATCAGAGAGGGAGTTCGAGGCTGTTGACCAACAAACACTGAAGGAATGGCAATATATTTCCAAGTCTTGGAGATGAATTTGCAGGTGGTGGTATTTTCAACAACAAAAAATAAATTAATCATAATTGTCAATTCTTCTTTCTGGGCTATGGCATCTTGTACATAAAAATGGTTACTTGACTTGTGGCAACAGAAACTACACAAATATTTAAATATCTTATGAAGTGCTCCAAAATGTCTTCCAAATGTAATCCCATAAATTCTGTTATACCTGGTTTCCCAAAATCTCCAGCTTCAGTTCCTGTCCATTGCCCTCATATTTGCTGATGTACATGATCTTCTGGATAAACACTGCCTTGATCTTAATATTGTCATCCTTCTTCATCATTTCATCAATGATTTTGCCCCTTGCTGTCTTTGTTCATCTTCTCCGAACCCACAGCCCTCTGAGATACCTGTGTTCAGATAATTTTGCGCTCTTGAGCAACCCTGATTTTCATTGGCTTGTAGGCTTAAGCCTTCAGGCACTCGAGTTTCTAAGCCCTAGGAGATCCTTCCTTAAATTACTGCACCTCTCCACCTCTCTTTACGACATTACTTTAAACTTGAGTCCTTAATCAAGCTAAGATAACAAGGTATAGAGCTGGATGAACACAGCAGGCTAAGCAGCATCAGAGGAGCAGCCTTCCTGCTCCTCT